>NC_000087.7:80533734-81133734 GCF_000001635.26 Mus musculus | reverse complement strand
CCAGATTTCAGATTTGGTGATTACTGACAGTTTAAAAAGTAAGTACCTGTAACGTTTGCTCTGTGGTACTGAAAAATATTGTCCCCAAATGTATGAACACAAAACGGTGAGCATGTAGCCTAAGGAGCAACATTTCCCTGATTTAACACCAGGCACTTGGCATTCATTCTATACACAGAAATACCCCCGAGTCTCCAGACCACCCTCCTCAACTGTACATTACAAGCATTACAAGTTTTTGTTATAGCCCATAAGATACAAGTCTTCAAGAAAACACAATCAGACACAAGGCAGAAACAAGAACTCATGTATTGATCAAATTGCATTATCAATAAAAAAATGTCAGCAATGGGTTGACATTGCTTAGTGTCTGCATAAAATTGGTATAAATGGACCTAAAAGTTCTGTAACAGTTCATGAGTACAAGAAAAACAAGATTATAATTTCTTAGTAATAAAGAGAGAAACACTTTCTGTTAAAGTATTCAAAACCCTGTCTAAGGTAGATTTGTCACTCAATGGTAGTATTTGATTTGTAACTTCAAAAGCTGATCCGTCCAGCAGGTCCAGTTATTCGAGGGTCTCGACAGGACTTTCTCCTAAGAAATAAATGGGGTGTAGAGAGAGATGAGGATATTGTGCGAACAAAGATATGGAAATGTTCTGAATTACATCAGGACCCCAATGTATTAGCCATGACCAAGGTTTAAATGCACAAGCAAAAGGGGAAGTGCCTTTCAGCAGGAGAAATGGGGCAGAAGCAATGCACCTCAGCAGGAGGGATGGGGCAGCAGGGTGGGGGGGGAGAGGAAGTACTTCTCAGCAGGAAGGAAGGGGCAGCGGAAATTTTTCTTTTGGCGACTACTGGTGGAAGCAGGAACTTGGCGTTATCAGGGTACATCTTTAGGTCAGGACATCCAGCACTGACTTAGGGTTGGAACAATCTGTAGTTGTTCTCAGAGCAGTGAGTCTGTGGCCTGCTTTTGACCCTCTTTTCTTATGGGGGCGGGGGAGGTGGAGAGACCCAATTCAGAGATCAGGACAATAGCATTGCAGTAATAGCTCCCAACAAAAAGCATAGATGCACTCCCCACCACCAGAAAATTAAAAAAAAACAAAACAATACAAAACAAAACAAAAACAAACAAACAAACAAACAAACAAGCAAAAAAAGCAAAAGATACTCCAATGCACTGTATCTGCTTTGTTGTGAGTAAATCCACAAACATGAATGGATAGCAACACAGGAAGGAATTATGCACAGCAAGGCACACACACACACACACACACACACACACACACACACACACACACACACAAAAGTAAAAAGAAACAGTCCAGTCAAGAACCTATTGAAGAGAGTCCTTTAAAATTTATGATAAAGAAGATGAAGTGTATTTCTTCACAATTGATGATTTCTGGTGGAGGGCAAGGAAGATTCATTTTTAGAGCTTGTGTTTGATATTTTCTAGGTTCTTCTTTTTATACTCCAAAACACTAGATAGGACAGAAATAAAGGTAGAGAGAGGAATTAGAAAATCTCTGAATCTAATTTTTTTCCTAGTGCTTTTTCTTTAACTATGGATATGAAAAAACCACAAGCAACTTGCTTAACCAACCACCAAACACCAGACAAAATGTACTAGCTTTGACACTCAATCTTGTGCAAAGTAATGCAGCAGGAGTTTTTCACTAATGTATGTTGTATGTAAATATAGTATTCCACCAAACTTAGTAACTCTGTATTCCATACTTCCTGCATTCAGCTGTTCACTATTTTAATATTAGTCATACCTATTCCATGCTGTGCCATGTGTTTTGATGCAATTAAGTTTCATCTGGGGACCTCATATGAAATGCAAATATTGTGTGTAAATCTCCCTTAGTGTTACTTCATAAACATGTTTCATCTATGGAGTAACAGTATTAATGCTTTCTGTTTGAAGTACACTTTCAGTGTGCATAAGTAGATACTCCACTTTAGTATTTTATGATACACTAAATATAACATATAGTGTATACTTAGAAGATGAATCCAGTAAAGGATTTTTAAAATGTTGTGTGAGGGCTTTGTGATTTAAAAAAAAAAGTGTTCTCAATAGTATTGGCTGAGATTCTGCAGTCTTGTGTGTGCTCTTTTCTAATGAATCATAATTAACGTTTATGCTGAGACTCGGGGAGGCAGGCTTATCAGTAGAAAGAAAGCCATTATCTTGGAATCTCTACTTTTATAAGTACTCCTATAAGTATATAAATGTCTGGGTGGCCAATTAGACAGAAACCATGTCTTGGTATACTTGTTGCAATCTGATAGCTTTGTCGTAACCAATCACCCCACCTCTCAGGACTTGAATTAATGTAACTTCCTAAAATGTCCAAGAATTACAAAGACACACACCAGGTACATGCACACCACAAATTCTGACTCATTCTCTGATTCTGAATCTTCCTATGACTGTCCTTGTGACTCTGCCTATCCTTCTTTTTCTGCCTCTACATTCTCTACCTCAGCCTGTATCTGAACCTCTGCCTCTGCACCTTCCTATTCCTTTGATTGTCCCACTGCTACTTATTAGTGCTGAGATAACATACAGGTTAGTTTAGTTTTAGAATTGATCTACTGTGGAATTGGTTTTCTATGAACATTAAGTTGCCTCTCTACCTTGTACTAAAACCATTTGATTGAATTTGAATCTTCAGTATAATGAGAGATGTAACCCAAATTCATAGGGCAACAATGTCTAGGTAACTGTCTGGCATTGAACAGTCACTCCACAGTTCTGAACAAACTGTTTGTAACCAGTAGTTTAAGCACAGGCAGATAGCATAAGTGTAAGTATGCAAGCCTGTCTTGATTTCAATGTGATAAAGATCGGGGCCCAAAACTACAAAAGGAGGTAATGGTTTCTTTCTGTTTACAAGTCTCAGCTTGTAAATTGCATGACCTAGGAAAGTCAGGACAGAACTTGATTCAGAGTGGTAAGTAGAGGCAGAAACTGAAGCAGAGACTATGGAAGAACTCTGGATTACTTTCCTCCAAGTCATAGGTATGCGAGGTCCTAGGGGATGCAAAACAGAAAAGAAAGAAAAAATAAGTACCAAACATATCACAATGGTTGACCTACATGCATACTTTAAAGTCTGCTCTTGATAATATTTGTGTTCATTTGGAAATCAAGTTCTACATGACAATTGGTAAACAGCATACTTTTCATTATTTCTATTGGATGGACATTTTTACCTGAAGGAGTGTATTTGTTGGATGTGAACATTCCTGGACTACATGGAGGTCCTAAGTTAGCTTGTATCAGGTCCCCTGGAACAGGACTTACATGTGGCTGTGACACACAGGATGATCACTGGGAATTGAATCCCAGACCCTCTGCAAGAGCAGCCAATGATCTTATACTCTGAGTCATGTAAAGTTCTCCACATTTCTGGAGAGAGAAGGAAGGTGTAGGAAGAGAACATTACTCAAAATGTCCAAATTCATCTAAGAATAAATTAATGCTTGCAAGGGTCTGTCAAGATACAAAACAAAAACAAGAAAAAATTAGAAGGTGTGTAAAAATTGAAAAGAATGTTTGTTTCTGCTCTGTTGTGTGTTCTGACCAGGACTAAATGAACACACTAAATGAAGCTGCACTGAGAAGCATAAAGAAGGGAGGTACCACACTCTGACATGTACTAAGGTTGTTTCAACTGTATTTGTGTAATCCTTCAGGGGCTTCTTGTCAAAAATAAACCCCCTTTATCAAATCCCCAACAGTAAATTCTGTGTGTCTCAATTGGAGACTGGGCAGAAGATATGTGAGATGCACCAGGAATGATTAAACTTTATGTTCTCTTGCTCAGAAACCATTATCAGGGATCCTATGAAATCCAAATGTCAGCTCCAGACTGCATAGTATCAGGTTTTTCTTGGCCAATTCAAAATTAGAGCCAATATCTAAAAAGATGACTTATCTGTTACACAAAGTTGCTGCTACCAAATAGGAGGTGGCTATGATTCCCAACACCAACACTGTGGATCTCTCTCTCTCTCTCTCTCTCTCTCTCTCTCTCTCTCTCTCTCTCTCTCTCTCTCTCTCTCTCTCTCTCTCTCTCTCTCTCTCTCTGTCTCACTCTCTGTTTCTGTCTGATTGTGTCTGTGTGTGTTTCTGTGTGTGTCTGTCTGTTTCTGTGAGTCTGAATGTGATTGAGTGTGTGTGTTATTATAATGTAGCCCATTCTTAAAATAAGAAAGGCATTTTCACTTTGTGTTTTTTTTCTTTCCATTTTGGCCAAAATGTATTGATTAGCACTGGCTGGCCTCAAATTGGCTATGTATGTATGGCTTTCTTAGAAGTCAAAAGAGATATGATTTCATAAGACCCATAGTCCTCTGGTTAAAAGCAGGAATCACTGTGATAGGCTTCCATTTTGTAATATTATAAGGTTTGAACTATATGAAGGTATGTAAGTAGTCTTCAAAATTAATTCCTAGGTGCCAGGGAATGGGGGCAAACACACATTTAATCCCAGGACTTATTATGCTGAGGCAGGAAAATCTCTAAATTCCTTGTCAGTCTCGTCTATAGAGCAAATTCCAGTTCAGCCAAAGATATTCCATGGAATGCAGCCTGGAAAAAAAAAAAACTTGAAATGAATAAACTTCATAGTTAAGTAATGAATAATTAAAAAAAAAACGCTGCGAAAGACGAGTGAAATATGCAATTATCTAGACATATACCAAATCCATAAGATAAACCATCTAAACAGCACCTTAACACCTTAAGAAATAGAACCAATCATGATAATCTCCCACCAAAACAACCCTGGGACTAGATGGCTGTAGTGCAGAATTCTATCAGACCATCAAAGAAGAACTAATACCAATTCTCATGAAAGTGTTCCACAAATTAGAAACAGAAGTAACACTACCCAATTCATTCTATGAAGCCACAGTTACACTGCATATTCTCCTGTGGAGATGGAATGGTCACTGCCTAATGAGGAACTGTTCACTTCTTCCTTTCATACTGGACTTTGTTTGAGATTATTTTTTGCTTCTACCATGGTTAATATTACAAATAGATTTTAAATACAGTTTTAACATATATGAATTTTAGCTTTAGAAAATATCATGTATATTTAACAGGCTTTTAACAATCATAACTTATATTCACAACATAAAAGCAAAAGAAGTTACAACCTATTTAATTAATGAGAGAAAATTAGAGACTATTCTAACCAAATTGAACCAGGAGGAAAATAAGAACTGTACTGAAAAACTGTTTTTTAGTAATAAAAATAACAAAAATAATAATAATAATAATAATAATAATAATAATAATAATAATAATAATGAAATACATTAGAAATTAAAAAAAAATGAATACATATATTTTGCTAGTTTAAGTAAAAAATACTAATGAATAATAAGAAATATGTTCACCTGATTTCGAAATCCCAATCTTCTCATTCTATGAAAATTTTGGTTAGAATTTGAAAGATTAGCTTTGTGAATAGTTGTCCAGGAAATTGACAGATGCCCTTAGGTTATGTTGCTTTCAGTTGTTATGGAGACAATGCCTCAATTACACTCCTTTCTGTGGCTTGCAATTCTAGGTCCTCAGTCTGCCACTGCCTCCACCTCCACCTCCATTTCCGCCTCTGCTCTACCTCTGCCTCCTCCTTCTTCCCCCTTTCCTTGTCCATATCCCTGTCCCTGTCCTAGTCCCTCTCCCTGTCCCTGTCTCTCTCCCTGTCCCTGTCCCTGTCCCTCTCCCTCTCCCTCTCCCTCTCCCTCTCCCTCTAGCCTCCCCACTAACACACAGATAACCCTCAGATTATTTCAGTTTTAGTACTGATCTACTCTAGAATTTTTTTCCTTCATGTCTACTTCCTTCCTAGCTTGTTTAAAACTATTTAATTCAATTTGAATCTTCCACATAATAAGAAATTTATTCAAAATTCATAGGCCAACTATTGCTAAGTAAGTGTCTGGTGTTCATCAACCACTCCACTCTTCTAAAGGAAGTGTTTTGTAATCAGAATTTTAAGCACAGGCAGATATCTTTAGTGTTAGTGTAAAATTCTGTCTTGTGTTCAATGTGATAAAGATCAGGACCAAAACTGTTGGAAACCAGGCCTTACCTAACTTGAACTGTGTTTCACCTGGGAGGCAAACAGAGGCTGAAAAGAGAGGGGAACTATATAGGTGAGAGAAAAATGGAGCCAAGACAATTTTCTGATCTAGGCTCAAATATTTAATAAAAGTTTTCACTTATAAAGGGGGAAACCCATTCTCTACCATGCCAAGTTTCTTGCTTTCCTGATACCAAGTTGTCAGCACAGCCTTTTAGCACTAAGTCACCAAATTCACAGATTGCAGTTAACTACAGAAAATCTTGGAGAACCAATTTGGCCTCATGGCAGATGGCAGGTAGTTTCACATCAAAGGAAACTAGCTGAGGAGCTGCACTGCAGGTGGCCCTGCCTCAATGGCATAAGGTCTGAACCTGCATAGGTTGGAGGAGGTTATACTCCCCCCCCCGTTAATAATATTTTAAAAAGTGCTAAACTGAGGCATAAAATGTATTTATGCTCTATAGTCTTGCCTGGGAGTTATGGTGACTGGAGGCCACACCTCCCTTAGGAAATCTTAGATCTTCCTGAAGCATCAAATTCCATTATGGATGCTACGTGCAACTAGTTTGTGTTATATATCACACAAAACATGGCTCTGTGTTGTGTTATCAACAGTCATTGATTTTGGCATGTACCTCTGTCTTAGATTGGTATGGTTCTGAGATCTGGATGTCTGTCATTGAATGTCCAGCCCTCATTATCACACCTTATTCCCAATTCAGACCAAAGTCATAATATGTACTAGAATGAAGATCAATAACTGCCACCTTCACTGTTGGAGGCAAGGCTGTACATCTGCTACAGTCAGGCAGAAGGACTTGGATGACCTGCTTGAGAAACAAAGGTGGGACAGTGATAAGCAACAGTATGAAAGTTTCTTTGGAGAAGTCCAGGTACCCCATTCAGTTACAAATTAGCAATGATCAAGCTTAGTCTTAGAGATTCTGGTGTGGGGAGGTGGCATTGCGAATTGCAGAAAGGCTGCAGCCTCTCTGGGAGTGGAGGCTGTGCTCCAAATTAAATTTGCTAGCTAATTAAGATTTTAGCTATCTTCCCTAATTCTTCTAATACTGGAATTATTAATAGACCAGTCCAATATTGAATTAGGATACCTGTTCACAGTGAAGTTAGAAGATGAATCACTATAACTCTATCTTGAGACTAATCTTTCTAAATCAGATTACACAGTCTCTACTGTTCTATATCCCATAATTCTTAAAAACCTTGAAGTAAAGCATCTTAGCTTGTCCAAACTGGGAAAATGATAAACAAAGGTAGGTCAAAAACATATACCCAATTCAGCTTTCTTGTCACTACAGTCAGGGCACTAAGCAAACACACTTGTTAGTTTGTCACAAAAATTAGCCTTCATATATCTGCAGCATTCTGTGAAGAGAACCTATTCTTGTCCCTTTCCCTATAAAGTAGCTACTTAGGATCAAGCCATATACCAATAAGTAGATTTTTTTCATTTGACCTAGACATGATTATGTCTCCTATTTAAAATACTATCAGGCATTTTTAAGTTCTTTGACATCCAAATTTCAAAGTTCTTAAAGTGTGATTTAAATAATGTGCATGGGGATAAAATTTATCTTGTCCTTTGTTTTTTTAAAAAGAAGAGTTTTTTAAAGTTCCACATTACCCTGTATTAGATAAATTAATAAATTGTTTACAAAACATTTCAAATGCTTTACTGTTATAGTCAGTATTAATATAACAAGGCCAGCGACTAATTACACTTTCAATTGTTTATCTTGAAGAGCGGATTTAACTAGAAAGCTTTAAAATGTATTAATAGTCCCCCTCTTCCTTTCTCTTTCTCACTTCCTCCATTTCCAGCAGCAGTCTTCTTGCCTCTGCAGGTATTTTACACATGAAGTATCCAAGCAAAATGACATGTACACAAACAACCATACCCACCATCAAAGTTTATAAAATAAAAGAAATGATGTGTATGATTCTAATTTTTCTGGGAAAGGTAGTATAGGAGAGAGGAATCACTGTGTATGGACTCACAAAGACACAAAGAACCCCCCAAATAGATCCAATTTACCACTCCTTAGAAACACAAACACCACAGGCAGGAGGAGGGATTTTGAATGAGGAACTCTTTCCTTGTCTTTCCAAGTGCTTTGGTGGATGAGCACAACTACAGGAAAAGGGTCTCACAGCAGGTAAACTCCCACCACCACCCCACACAAAGGCAAAGTCACCTTGGTCGAACCAGGAGCAGATCACCTGTCTCTGCAGGTTGTTTCTGTTTAGCTGCATTTGGAGAAAGCATTTGGAACAGTTGCTGCCTGCTCTTGAGAAGGGCTCTAAGGGTACAATGTATAGGTCTGTAGAATTACAACAAGTTTGGACCCTAGAAAAGTAATGGGTTGCTGAAATGGTCCTGGACTGTGAATCTTAGGGTCTTGCTAGGGAATTTCTTAATCTACAGTGACATTTAGACATTGGAGCAAGCAGAGGTGCTTTGATCCTTATCTTAGGCACTCAAAGTTGTCCTGGAAGACAATCGTTGTGACTGTTTGTGAGGCTTTGCTGGAGGAGAGGGGATATTGACAGCCCTCTACACGATCTGCATGGCACACAACTAGAGCTTTCTTTCTTATGAAGCATAGAAGTGACTGAGGGCAAAACACCACAGGAGACAACTATATCAGCCTCCCTTAAGTAAAATCTTGCTAGTGTATGAAATAGTGTGCCTTGCAAATACTGAAGTGGGTGCTCACAGTCATCTATAGGATGGAATACAGGGACCCCAATATAGGAGCTAAAGAAAGTACCCAAAAACTGAAGGGGTCTGCAACCCTATAGGTTGAACAACAATATGAACTAACCAGTACCCACAGAACTTGTTCCTCTAGCTGCATATGTAGCAGAAGATTACCTAGTCAGCTATCATTGGGAAGAGAGGCCCTTGGTCTAGCAAAATTTATATTCCACAGTTCAGGGGAATGCCAAGGCCAAGAAGTGGGAGTGAGTGGGTAGGTGAGCAGGGGGCAGGAGATATAGGGGACTTTTGGGATAGAATTTGAAAGGTAAAAGAAGAACATATGTAATAAAAAATTTGGGGAAAATAAAGAGACTAGGTCGTTTCTACAATTAGGAAAAGTCTCATTACTTTATCCCATTAAATGTGCACATTAAAAAAAAAAGTGGCTAATGGCTTTGAACAGGATCCTTGCTGAGGACAGGATCTTATAAAGGGTTCCAGATAGACAACTCATTTACAGTTTTACAAGCTAGTACTTATAAACAATTGATCATTGGGAGCCTCAAGCTGAGACACCCGATCACTGGGCATAAGTGTTGAGATAATTTGAAGATATTTCCATTGTTTTGAATAATCTGTATGATATTGGATACATTTACTCTATGGAAGGAGTATGTGTGTGGAGTCTCTTGTGTCACTGAAGTAGGAGTTGTAAAACACCTGTGGCAATGATGCAAGTTCATATCTATGATGTGTTTGTGATGTCAGTATTTATAAAGGAGGAAGCATCTCTGAGATGCAATAACACATTTAAAAAAGAAAACCACAAGACAAAACGGAAAGGGAATATTGCCTTATGTTGTTGTATTTCTGTTTTGTGTGTGTTGTGTGTGTGTTTTGTTTTTTTGTTTTTGTTTGTTTGTTTGTTTGTTTTCTTATTTGTGTGTATGGTCTGATTTTTGGATTTTTTCGAGACAGGAATTCTCTATATGCCCCTGGCTGTCCTGGAACTCACTCTGTAGACCATGCTGGCCTTGTACTCAGAAATCTGCCTACGTCTGCCTCCCACGTGCTGGGATTAAAGCTGTGCACCACCAACACCCTGCAAATATTGCCATTTTTAGTGAGATATTTTTAATGTTTTTTTACTGATTTATGTAAGATATTTTAAATGGTGTGTCCATTTTTTTTCACGTTGTTGCATTATTCCTTTCAAAGTTTGTTGATTATTGCTCACAAATACAGGATTTAACATCAGGACACTGACATTCTTCTTTTTCATTTCATTCCTCTCCTTTTTTTCTGTTTAACTTATCTGGAAATGGATTTTTCTGTATAGTCCTAGCAATTCTGGACCTTCTTGTGCAGTTCAGTCCTGAATTCAAATCTACTGGATTTTATCACCAAATCCTGAGATTAAACCCCTTTCTAAGCAGACATCAACATTTTTTTTAATTTTCTGTCTCACAATACTTCTTTAGAAGATGTCCTCATCACAGTTCCCAAGTAATGCCTTCAGACACTTCTAACTTTCTGTAGCAACCTTACCATATAGAGCCTATGTAAGGCATCCTGTTGGGTAGCATTCTGTCTTAAGCTGTCCACATCTAAAGTGTTTGTATTCTTCACAGTGGCCTGTGAGTTTAGTGTGATAAATCTGGGATGAGCTGTCAGGTGAAGAATTATTCACCACTGCAGCCACAAAGCTTGCAGTTTCCACTGCTCCTGATCATGATGCTGCAGAAGGTTTCTTTGATTTTCATAGACACTGGCTTCTTATTCCCAAATCTTGGTAGTGGTACTCTATTCTGCCTGTCTGTGTAAACAATTAGACATGAACCATGTCTTAGTATACTGGTTGAATCTTGAGAAGTTTGTTGTTCTTTTCTGCTGGATAGCCTGTTACTGGGGAAATCAGGCCATCAAGATTATTCTTAGCCTGGAAGGTACAGAGTCAGGGTCAGAGGAAGTGTGAAGTCTGGGTAAGGACTAGTTCTTAATCCAGATATTCCCTATGTATAAGAACCATAATTGTCAACATTTCTCATTTAAAAAAAAAACACTTGAGGTTTATATGTGTTATTCTCAAATGACAGCTGTAAGTTTTTTCCACTTAAACACACCCCTCAATATACAAGAACAGATATCTACAGGGTCCTTTATAAACTATTCAGAGTTGTGCATCCCCATGGTCTCTGGTCTGTTTCCATTGTGAAAGGACATATGTTGAGAGAGATTTGTTTACCTTTGCTCTAATGATGTCCCTGGTCGTAATGTCTCAGTATTCATCCTGGTGTGAATACTGTGGAAATCGAAAATGTTAAAGGAACCGTGAAGCAAAAATGTTAATTGGTGTGAAAGAGTTAATGGGAACAGCCGTTAGTTTCCACTGACTGAAACTAAAATATTCATTACCTGTTATATTTCACAAAAACAGAATTATTGCTCATTTGTTCAAAGTGGACAGCCAGGTACAAATGAAATGACTTTTATCCACTGGGCTGTTTTTTTTTTCAAAGCCTTGGCATGGCTCAACAAAGGAGTGCCTGAGAGCACCTGAATGTTCAGATAAAGTTTACTGAGGTCTCCTTGGCCTGAGAGTGCCTGTCCAGCCGCACTTTTGAACAAGAGGAATGGGTGGGACATTCTTTGATAGAAACAGCAGGAGCTTGGTTGCCAGTCAGAAAATTGTTGAAGAACAGCAGCAGGCTGTAGTGTTTGAGATTGTCAGACACCCTGTGAAAATTGCAAAACCCAAATTAACTTGGAGCTAAAAAGTTAGAGATCTGATTAAGAGGTAAAATCTTGGATGTTGTAGTGAAGAGCAAAAACTTATAATTTTGGGTCTTATAGCATTGTGGTATGTAAGTTCAAGAAATTCAGGGCTGAAGAATAGACCAAGGCGGGTCCAGGCACAGCCAAACCCACCCTGTAGCTAAGAATGTCCAGCCATAAAAGATAAAAAAGAGAATGCAGGAACTAGCCACTGCTATCAGGGCAGACCAAATGGCCATCTGGCAGGATGGCACCTCCCTATAGATCCCCATAAATCATATATTGACCAAGTGTCCTGCTGACCTCGAGAAGTCCCAAGCCCTTGTGCCTCCCTACACCTTAGCATGCACATATTACCCTGTTAATTTGTAATCATCCCGCCAACATTTAAATAAGCCTATCATGTGTAATGGCCCAAATTCTTTTGGCTCCCCTGTTTTTGGTTTGTGGTTTTTGCCTTTATATGCCTGTAAAAAGTTTGGGCCGGGGTTGAACTTCCCTGCCCCCTGCGCAGTGCATGAGATTCGACCCCAGCATGCTGGCTTGGGTGCTCCTTTTTTGTTTGTGTGTTTGTGTGAGATTAAAGCTTGTATAGTTACAGCGAGTTCCGCCTCAGTGTCCTACTGGGTGCGCACCTCCCTGAAGAGGGACTCACTGAAGGGGTCTTTCATGTGGTGCATTGGCTGGGAGATGCGTGACCACCGAGGGGTCCTAGACCCACTTGGACGTAAGGCCCTCTATCTTGTCTTGGTTTTGTCTCTATATTCTGTCTGAAAATCTTGTGAGATCACAGTTTCAGTTTTGCAAACTCTCTTATGAGACAGTGCTTCGAAGGGAGAGCAAAGTGGATAAGGACAGATGTGTCTAGGTGTCCACCATTTGTTCGCCCTGGGAGACTTTCAGGGAAGTCAGGGGGAGGGCCAGGGATGCCTAGTGAACCTCCTCGGGAAAAGTCAGGGATAAATTTTCTCCTTGACGATCTGTTTCTGAGACCTGTTACTAGGCCGTCTGATTCTTTTCAGGAACTCTGGTTGACACAGAGTAGGCAACCGGTTTTGCTTTTGAGTCTTGTAGCCTTTGTAATCGTTTTTAACATGTGTGTGACAGAGCTTAACATGGGAAAGACTGTGACAACCCCACTAACACTTACTCAGAACCATTGAACAGACGTTATGACTAGGGCCAACAATCTTTTCTTTGATGTCAAGAAGGGACCTTGGCAAACTTTTTGCTCCTCTAAATGGCCACCTTTTGGTGTGGGCTGGTCTTCGCAGGGAAATTTTAGCCTGCCTGTTATTCTAGGTGTCAAGTTATTTTTCAGACTGCAGGAGGGCATCCTGATCCGGTACCTTATATAATTGTGTGGCAGGATCTGGTACAAAATCTGCCACCATGACTGGGTTCCTGGACTTCCGGAGCAGAGGCAGCGATGGTGGCAGTAGCCATGAAACCGAAAATGATGCATGCGGCTCTGCCAGAGCACGTTCCATCGCCCCCCCTGAGGATCTATCCTGAAATTGATGATGCCTTTTTCATTGACTCCTTCCCACCCCCTTACCCCCAAAGAACTTCTAATCCTGATCCCTCACAACTGCCCACCCCAGCAGACCCCAGGATGGCCTCTGTGACAGGACCGTTGGGAGGGACTCCTAGCTGCAAAGGCCATAGTTCAGAGGGAAGTGAATCTAAACCAGATCCACTGTTGCTTTGCCTTTAAGAGCTTATGTAGGAGGACCTTCCCATGCCCCGGGGCAGTTAGTCCCATTGCAGTACTGGCCATTTTCATTGATAGATATGTTGGCAGATATGTATAACAGATATGTATAACTAATCACTCCTCTTTCTCATAGAATCCTTCAGGCTTAACAGGACTCCTTGAGTTCCTAATGTTCTCCTACCAGCCCAATTGGGATGACTGCCAGCAACTTTTGCAGGTCCCCTTTAGAACTGAAGAGAGAGAGAGGATCCTGCTAGAAGCCAGATAAAAACGTCCCAGGACCAGATGGGACCCCCACTAATCTCCCCAACCTTATAAATGCAGCTTTCCCCTTGGCCCGTTCTACCTGAGAGTTCAATACTGTGAAAGATAGGGAGCGTCTCACAGTCTACTGATGGACTCTAGTGGCAGGGATAGAGCGGGCTGCAGGGTTACCCACCAATTTGGCCAAGGTAAGAGAAGTCCTTCAGGGTTCAGTGGAGCTGCCCTCCGTTTTCTTAGCATGACTAATGGAGTCTTATAGGAGATAGCCCCATTTGATCCCTCTTAGGAGGGACAGCAGGCAGCTGTAGCCATAGCTTTTATTGGTCAGTCTGCCTCTGATATTAAAAGAAAGTTACAGAGGTTAGAGGGTCTCCAAGATTATACTCTGCAAGATTTAGTAAAAGAAGCTGAGAAAGTATACCACAAGAGAGAGACTGAGGAAGAAAAGCAAGAGAGAGAAGAGAAAGAGGTAGAGGAAAGAGAAATCCGGCATGAACGCCAGCAGGATAGGAACTTGACTAAGATTTTGGCCGCAGTGGTAGGTGGAGAAAGTTCAGAGAAGGGTCAGTCAGGGAACCTGTGCAACAGGACAAGAAGACCCCCAGGAGAACAGAGACCTCCACTTGAGAAAGACCAATGCACATACTGCAAGAAAAAAGAATATTGGGCCAGAGACTGCCCAAAGAAGAAGCAGAGGGGCCCCAAAGTATCTGCCCTTGAAGAAGACAAGGGAAGTCGGGGCTCGGTCCCCCTCCCCAAGCCTAGGGTAACTCACTCTGTGGAGGGGACCCCCGTTAATTTTCTAATAGACACAGGAGCTGAATATTCAGTCTTGACTGAACCTTTAGGACAATTAGGATCAAAGAAGATTTTAGTTATGGGAGCCACTGGTAGCAAGCTTTATCCCTGGACAACCAAAAGGATTTTAGACATAGGAAAAAATAAAGTGACACATTCTTTTCTTGTGATACCTGAGTGCCCAGCACCCCTGCTAGGCTGGGAACTTTGGAAAAAATTGAAAGCATAAGTCCAGTTTACTTCTGACGGACCTGAGTTATCATGGAAGAAGAATCCAGTAGCATGCTTAGTTTTAAATTTAGAAGAAGAATATCACCTCCACGAACAGAAATCTGAGACTTTACCCTTAAAAGAATGATTGACAGGTTTTCCAGAGGTTTGGGCAGAGCAGGCTGGGATGGAATTAGCTAGGCAAGTGCCACCCAACATAGTCGAGCTAAAAATGGCTGCCAAACCCGTTTCAGTCAGGCAATACCCCATGAGTCAAGGGGCTAAAAACGGCATTCGACCACATATCCAGAGACTGCTATAACAGGGTATATTGGTCCCGTGCTAGTCCAATTGGAATACCCCCTTCCTGCCAGTGTGTAAACATGGGACAAATGACTATCTGCCTGTCCAGGACTTAAGAAAAGTCAATAAGCGGGTACAGGACATTCACTCAACTGTGCCCAACCCTCACAACTTGCTGAGTTCCTTACTACCTGAACGGTCCTGGTACACTGTCCTGGATTTGAAAGATGCCTTTTTCTGTCTCAGATTACACCTGAGCAGTCAACTTCTGTGTGCTTTTGAGTGGCGAGTCCCTGAAGGAGGATATACGGGTCAGCTAATCTTGACTAGGCTGCCACAGAGGTTCAAAAATTCACCCACTTTTTTTGATGAAGTGGTCCACCACAACCTTATGCCCTTTAGGGAACAGAACCTCCAAATTTCTCTCCTATAGTATGGAGATGATTTAATCCTTTCAGCTTCAACCCAGGAACTGTGCCTTGACAGGATCAAGAAGCTTCTAAATGAAAAAAGTGAATTGGTGTACTACTAAGAAAGCTCAGCTATGCCATATGGACTTGACCTACCTAGGATACTCCCTCCGAGAAGGAAAGCAGTGGTTCACCGAAGCTCGAAAGAAGACTGTGGTGCAGATCCCAACCCCCACCACTCTGTGACAAGTACGTGAGTTTCTGGGAACGGCAGGCTTTTGTAGACTCTGAATACCAGGGTCCACAATGTTGGCGGCACCTCTGTACCCACTCACTAAAGAAAAAGTCCCGTTCACCTGCACAGAGGAACACCAAAAAGCCTTTAACAGCATAAAGGCTGCTCTGCTTGCAGCCCAGGCTTTGGCCCTGCCAGATTTGACTAAGCCTTTCACCATATACGTTGATGAGCCAGCTGGAGTAGCCGGCAGAGTCCTGACTCAGACTCTGGGGCCGTGGAAGAGGCCAGTGGCCTACCTGTCTAAAAAATTGGACCCAGTTGCCAGTGAATGGCCCTCCTGCCTAAAAGCCATCGCTGCAGTAGCCCTACTTGTTAAAGATACTGGCAAGCTTACTCTAGGTCAGCATGTGAGTGTAATCACTCCCCATGCATTAAAGAGTATTGTATGACAGCTCCCTGACCATTGGATGACAAATGCCCGGATGACCCACTACCAGAGCCTGTTGCTAAATGACCGAGTGACTTTTGCCCTACCTGCCATCCACAATCCTACCACCCTTCTCCCCAAGATGGATGACTCTACCTGGGTACACCAATGTGCTGATATCCTGGATGAAGAAACTGGATCGAGAAAGGATCTGACTGACCAAACTTGGCCAGGTGTGCCTGACAGGTACACAGATGGTAGCAGCTTTGTGGTGGAGGGAAAATAAAGAGCAGGAGAGGCAGTGGTTGACAGAAAACATGTAATTTGGGCAAGTTAACTTCCAGAAGGAACTTCGGCTCAGAAGGCTGAGCTCCTGACGCTAACTAAAGCTCTGCGGCTGGCAGAAGGTAAGGCAATCAATATTTACACTGACAGCCACTATGCTTTTGCCACAGCTCACATTCATGGGGCCATCTATAGACAAAGGGGGCTACTTACTTCGGCAGGCAAGGAAATCAAAAATAAAGAAGAAATCTTGGCCCTCCTAGAGGCTATACACATGCCCAAGAAAGTGGCCATCATCCTCTGCCTTGGCCATCAAAAGGGGCAAGGTGCTGTAGCCCAGGGAAATCAGATGGCAGGTTGGGTGGCCAAACAGGTGGTACAAGGCATCCCTGCGCTGCCTGTAGAGAGTATAGAAGAACCAAAAGGGACCCCAGAGATCAGTTTTGAATACACCTCCAAAGATTATGAGATGATTGAAGATCTTGAAGAACAAGGGAAGTCCAAAGGATTTAGCTACCATGGGATAGCAAGAACAAAAGAAGGAAAAATTATTTTGCCCTATAGAGAAGGAAAGGCATATGTAAAACGCATCCATCCCCTGACACATCAGGGAGCAAAGAAATTGTGTGATTTAATCCAGTCCTCAAACTATTATGTGCTCAGGCTACTAGACGAACAAGTAACTAAATCCTGCTAGTGTGTTGCCTAATTAATGCTGCACGCCCCTTTAATGAACAAGGAAAACGACAACTGGGGGATAGACCTGGAGTTTACTGGGAAGTAGACTTCACTGAGATCAAACCAGGAAAATATGGTAATAAATAGTTACTAGTTTTCATAGACACTTTCTCAGGATGGGTAGAAGCCTTCCCCACCAAGTCTGAAACTGCTCAGGTGGTGACCAAGAAGATCGTTTAAGAGATCCTACCCTGGTTTGGGATCCCCAGTGTAATATGCTTGGAAAATGGGCCTACATTTGTTGCCCAGGTAAGTCAGGAATTAGCCACACATTTGGGGAACAATTGGAAGTTATATTGTGCTTATAAACCCCAGAGATCAGTAGAGGTAGAAGGAATGAACAGGACTCTAAAAGAAACCCTAACTAAATTAGCTTTTGAGACCAGTGGTAAAGACTGGGTGACCCTCCTTCCCTTTGTGCTCCTTAGGGCCCGAAACACACCTGGGTGTTTCGGCATTACTCCTTATGAAATTCTACATGGGGGACCACCCCCCTTGACCGAGTCTGATGAGATATTGAATTCCAGTGCTGACTCTTCCTCACCCTCTTCTCTGTTTACCCATTTAAAGGCCTTAGAAGTTGTCAGAACACAGATCTGGGACCAGATTAAAGAAGCATACACACCAGGGAGCAGTGCAGTGCCCCACAGGTTCCAGGTCGGGGACTCAGTTCTGGTCTGACAACATCGAGCTGGCATGCTTGAGCCACGGTGGAAGGGACCTTATCTAGTGCTGCTGACCAGCGCCAAGGTCGCAAAGGTAGACAGGATCGCTGCCTGGATCTACGCATCCCACATAAAAAAAAGGCACCCAACCAGGATGAAGACGACCTCAGAGAAAATTGGACAGTGGCCGCTACTGATAATTCTCTTAAACTGTGCCTTCGCTGTACACCAACCTTGGGTAATAATCCTCACACTCTTATGACCCTGACATGGGAGGCCATCTCTCAAGCTGGAGATACTGTATGGAGTACTTCAAAGGCCCCCCCCCTTATACATGGTGTCCCCCTCTGTTTCCTGAAATCTGTGCCCTGATAGATGGATTAGATGCCTGGGATATCCCTGAAGAGTCACATGAAACGGTGCCCCAAGATGAGGTAATCTATCACAAGCAGCCATATCACCAGGGGTTAAGTTCCCAAGGAAAGTACATTGCAGATATACCAGGCTGTAGTAGCAGGTCTCAACAGAGGAGACTTTGTCAGGAGCCCTTTTATGTCTGTCCCAGGGATAGGGCAAATAAAAAAGAGGCTAGCTGGTGTGGGGGAATAGAGGGCATCTTCTGTAGTCAGTGGAGATGTGAAACCACTGGTACCACTCATTGGGACCCTTCCTCTAGCTTGATATTATTATAGTATCCAGATGAAATAAGGGCCATGATTCCTTAAACATCACTTTTACTCAAAAAGCAAAAGAGACAAAAAAGATTGGATAAGGGGAAGACTGTGGGGCCTAACATTTTATGTGACAGGGACGGGCCCTGGATTCACATTTAAGATTCGGCTAAAGATGAAGTGTCCCCCAACCCAGGCAGTAGGACCTACCCCCGTTCTTGTTAAAAAACCTCCAATGCCCCTTCCCAGACCTACTTTTCCCGGACCTACCCTAGTTGTTCCAGCTATTCCAACAGAAGTCTATACCCCTTCCTCAGACCTGAAACTTACATTGCCCCTACTCCCCCAGATACTGAAAACCGTCTGTTTAGTCTGGTACAGGGGGCTTTTTGGTACGCAATTGTACCAATCCCAACATCACTAAGTCTTGTTGGCTGTGTTATGCCTCCAATCCCTCATATTATGAGGGAGTTGCTCAAGTCAAGACAAACAATAAGGCTGAGGACAATTCTCAGTGTCCTTGGGGAGAAAACAGAAAACTAACATTAGCAGCTGTCTCGGGAAATGGACTTTGCCTGGAACAAGTCCCACATGACAAAAGGTAACTCTGTAATCAGACTCATCATCTCCAGTCTTCCAATAATAGAGGTCAGTACTTAGTCCCTCCCTTAGTCACAGTATGGGCTTGCAACACTGGACTCACTCCCTGTGTATTTACATCTGTTTTTAATACTTCTAAAGATTATTGTCGTTTAGTTCAGAGTGTTCCTAGGCTTCTGTATCATGATGACAGTTTTTTGTCAATGGATTCAACCACTGGACCCGGTATAAAAGGGAACCCATTACCATGACCTTAGCAGTGCTTTTGGGTCTAGGAACAGCAGCTGGGGTCGGCACAGGCACAACTGCCTTGATACAGACCCCCCACTGTTTTCATGAATTGCACAACCGCTATGGATGCAGACCTAGGAGCACTAGAGCAGTCCATCACCAAACTTGAAGAATCTTTGACCTCGCTACAGAACAGGAGGGGGCTAGATCTACTTTTTCTCAAAGAAGGTGGACTCTGTGCCGCACTAAAAGAAGAGTGTTGTTTTTATGTAGACCATTCTGGTCTTATCAGGGACTCCATGGCTAAGCTCAGAGAAAGGTTAGGAAAATGAAGCAAAGAAAGAGAAGCGTATTAAGGATGGTATGAAAATTGGTTTAACAGGTCTCCCTGTTTTACGACACTGATTCCACCCTGGCAGGCCCTCTGATTATTTTTTCCTCCTGCTTTCTTTTGGGCCATGTATTTTAAATAAGCTGGTTGCTTTTGTTAAAGATAAAATAAACACCATACAAGTCATGGTCCTCAGACAGCAATATCAACAAGAAGAAAGGTCGTTCTAAGATTAGAGCTATCCACTAAAAGAAGTGGGTAATGAACAGCAAAAACTTATAATTTTGGGTCTTATAGCATTGTGGTATGTAAGTTCAAGAAATTCAGGGCTGAAGAATAGACCCAGGCGGGTCCAGGCACAGCCATACTCACCCTGTAGCTAAGAATTTCCGGCCATAAAATGTTAAAAAGAGAATGCAGGAACTAGCCACTGCTATCAGGGCGGACCAAATGGCCATCTGGCAGGATGGCACCTCCCTATAGACCCCATAAATCATACATTGACCAGGTGTCCTGCTGACCTCGAGAAGTCCCAAGCCCTTGTGTCTTTCTCCATTTTAGCAGGTACATATTACCCTGCTAATTTGTAATCATCCTGCCGCCATTTAAATAAGCCAATTATGTGTAATGGCGCAAATTCTTTTGGCTCCCCTGTTTTTGGTTTGTGGTTTTTGCCTTTATAAGCCTGTAAAAAGTTTGGGCTGGGCTTGAACTCCCCTGCCCCCTGCGCGGTGCATGAGTTTCGTCCTCAGCATTCTGGCTTGAGCGAAACTTTGTTGTTTGTGTGTTTGTACGCCATTAAAGCCTTGTATAATTACAGTGAGTTCGGTCTCAGTGTCCTACGGGGTGCGCGATTGCCCGAGAAGGGACTCCCCACGGGGGTCTTTCAGTAGGTTTTCTGAATAAGTTTGTATTACATGGCAAAAAAAAAAAGATTTATTATATTCATTTCCTTTTTTCTCATGGTGTTTAAGGCATATATAATGCAATTGAATACTGCACATTCGGATTATTAACAGTTTTATACCAAGTTCCAAATTTAACATACCACGAAATGAGAAAGCGTACAATATATATTCCAATCATGAATAAGCAAATGAATGTAGGGAAATAGTTTTCAGGTACTAAGATACATAGCTATTAAGACATGATCAGAACAATTTAGATCCGAGGATATTAGCCTAAGCCCTATGACTTAAATTTCCCCTTGGCTGTATACTCAGAGCTCTGTGTCCTGTCTGTTGCTGATTGGAACAATGCTTTGTTTTTCAGTAGCTTCCTGCATGAATTTAACATGGTCATGCACTATAGACCGTCTTAGCAGGAATCAACTTAATGTGGATCTAGGAATCTGTTACCTGTAGAGAAGGGCCTCTCTGTTAAGAATGATCAGTGACCATTGTACCTCATTGTTTCTACAGAGGATCCTAAAGGGTGCATAACCTGCTGTGAAAAAGATCTAGGCCCTCTAATCCATGACACAAGCCTAGTTTCCATTTGTTCAGTTATGTCAGATTTTGTACTAATATATTCAGGCAAAGTAATTACTGTTATATATCTGTTCTATCCAAGATTTTAATACTATTGGTTGCTATTTTGCATTGAATCCTAGAGCTGATGAACCAAGTAAAGAACACTGGGAAATCACCTAGATAAAAGAGATAAAGTGTGTGATGGTTACACCTTGTAATGGCAATGACTCTTTGAATTAAGAGGCCTTAAAAAGAAATGAAATAGAAACTTGAGTTTCTCAGTAATGTGAGTCACTCTGGTATCAGGTCTCTTTAGCCTGAGGATACAAGAGAAGACTCTAACCAACATCATTGACAGTCTTGGTCTTAGGTCATCATGATATCCCTTTCTATGATCCCAAGTGTATTACAATATAATAAGTAGACCCACCAAAGGCAATAAAGTAAAGACAGCACTAATGACTGAGTCCTAGGCATGCTAAATGCTAGGCAGTCACTCTGTCAACTGAGCTATGTACAGACTCTGTTCCCAATATTCACAGATTTAAGTTTTTTCCAATGAAGCTTAGAAGCTGCTTTCGAAGGAAGATGTGTTCTATGACTATGTCCTAGCACAGTCTGCTGGAAATGGCACCTCAGTTTCTGGTCAGTACTAGGAGAGCAACAGCAGGGAGGTAAAAGCTATTCACTATTGCTTCCCGCTCGACCGGCAAGAAAGATACAACAAACTAGAATCTTCCACAGCAAGAGCTTTATTGCTTGCTTATCAGGAAGATCCCGAACCGGGAAAATGGCGCTGCTTTTATAACCTGCAGCGTGACATTTCAGCACCTGATATGGCATGACAGCTCCTGATTCATTGCTTGCCCATCACCTGAATATTTCACCCCGAGAATGGGAGTGATTAGGAGTGAATTCACTCTCGCACCTTCGTACAAGACTTCTTTACTAGTTAGCCACAGCGGAGGCCCGCGCCATCTTATAATGGCGATTGCTCGCGGCACACACGGCTCTCCTCAGAGATTACTGGTGGCATGCACGAGATTGCTCGCAGTACGTACCTGCTCTCCACATCTTCCCCTTTTTATTTTATTAAAACTTGAGGCTGGTCTAGGCCTGTGTAACTTTGCCCATCCACTGTGGCTCCTGTCTTAGGTCATTCCTTCAATGTCACAGCCTTTCCTGTCATAGGGTAACCCTATCGCCACCGGGCCCCTTGTCTTAGGTTGATCTCTGCATGAGGAAAGTTGCCCGTCCCTGGATACCACAGTGCTATGTGACATTAACTACTAAATAAACTAGGGCGAACTCTATAAAAGAGGACAGCCACCAATGTCAATTAATTTTTGAGCATAGATAGCCAGATTTCAGGGAAGGCCCCTTGCTTGATGGCAGCAAGTGCTTGGGTTTTCAAAACCTTGTCACCTGTTTGTTGGGTTCTGAGCTTGCAAACCAACCAGAGCATGACCACAAGTCCACAGCAGGTGGCAACGCCAAATAAACCTACCCCCACCCATTCCTTAAAATAAGAAAAGGCAGATGAAATCCAGGAGGAGAGGACCTCTGTCAATGACAGGTCCACTCGTGTTGAGTTGATCTTTAGAACGGCCGCTCTAAGGACCTCAAGTGTCTCATCGAATCTTTCAGACCAGTTTCCTGCAAGATATAAAGAAACCTGTCTAGATAAATTAGCTGCATAAGTAAAATTTCATATTGGACACTGGTAATGCACAGAGCTTCCAGTTTTCTTTCACAACCCAACTGGGCCATCTGGTATAGAACACCTATCTGTTCTTCCGCCAGGTCAAGGTACTGATTCAAAGTCATCAGCCCTCCCTTTAACTTGGTACTAGCAGAAGTTTCGACAGTGGTGGCATCAGCCAGATCTGCTGAAAGCTGATTTAATTTTGTGCCTGATTGAACCGCACTAAACATAGCATACCCTGCAGCTGTAGCAGCAGCTGCACTGGCTGAAATTGCTATGATCACGGCAGCAGTAATGCCAAAATCTCTCTTTTTTCAAAACATAGATAAGATGGAGGGTGTATCCACCAGAACAGGGATCCAACGTGGGATCCGTGCCACCATGGCACGGGTGTTCTTTGTTACATCCCAACATTGAGAAATCCAACAATTATCATTGGAACAGATTTCAAATGAATCATTTGAAAGAATAAACAAGAAAGCGGGGTAAACACAGACTGTGGTAGATGGATAATTAATCTGGTTTACCAAAGTTTTATTAAACCCAGTGATCTCTGCACTGGTATTACTATATCCATAAGAGTCCAGGGAGGCATCATGTATTCCCCAATACTGAGCAAATCTTGAGATGCCAGTAAAAGAAGCCTTTCCAACTGCTCCTCCCTGGATAAAGATCAAAGGATTGAGTTCTGTACAACTGCCATTGACTCCACAAAGCACCCACTTGTGAAAGGGATGCATTCTAATGTCCTGTATGAAAAGTCCCTTTTTCATAACAAATTCCTTCTCTGGGTTATCTATCATGTTGGGAGAAAAGGAAAAGGTTTTACTCTGATCTGCCCAATGAGTGATGGAGGATTGACAATCAGACCAAGGCAGGATCAGCCCTTCATCTTCCAAACTACAATGAGGGGCTATTTTTGGTTGGTGTGGACGTTTTTTGTCTGAAAAGTTAGGTGGTAGAAATGTACCATTAACCCAATTTACCTCGTGCCAAAAGGTCCGATTTGTAAAGGTTATCTCTACATTGGAAGTATCTTGGGTTGTGCTCATGCAACCTCCTCTATGCTCATTAAACTTCCCCAAAGCTCGGGCTGTGAGGTTGATACAATTTCCTGGTCCATTAATTCGAAAACATAAAGAACCCTGTTCTAGTAAAGTGCGATTTTCTCCTAATGGTGCTCAGGTTGGGATCATAGGGTAAATATGGCAAATCCACTGTTTTATCAGTAGTAAAGAATTTTGGAAAAACTATAGCATCATAGCGAACTGGCATTGGTTTAGGGAAAGTTGAGAGAATAGCCCATCTCTGCTGGCCCATTATACTAGGAACCTGAGACAAGTTCAGCATTGTCAGGATCAGGAACAGTCCTCGGGAGGTCAGCATCTTCTGCACCATCCTTGATGAATATCCTGGGGATGAGTCATTCCGGCAGCCAAAATGGGTTGTCTTCACTCTGTGAAAAAACACAAACAGCTCCCCAGGATCTGATTAAGATAGGATCCGGGCCTTTCCACTGACCAGTTAAAACATCCTTCCCTTTGACCATTTCTTTTGGTCTATCAGGGTCTGAGCTATGTCGCTCAGCTGCAGAGTGTCCCTGCTCGTCGAGATTCAAAAAATTAAGTGTAAAGAGTGCCATAGATACTGCTACTCTTGGCACTGAGGGCAGAGTCTCATCAACTCCCCCTTTCTGTTTTATAAGATTTGAGTTTGCGGTGGGCACATTCCACAATGCCTTGTCCTTGAGTATTATAAGGAAGGCCAGTCAAATGAGTGACATCCATTTGATGACAAAATTGTTGAAATTAAGTAGAATTATATGCTGGCCCATTATCCGTTTTTAGAATTGTGGGCTTGCCCCACACACTCCACGCTTCTAGGCAGTGCTGTATAACATGAGAGGCTTTTTCACCTGTTAAAGGTGTGGCAAATATTACACCAGAGCAGGTGTCAATAGAAACATGTAAATATTGATTTCTCCCAAAGGAGGAAATATGACTGACATCCATTTGCCAGACCTGTAATGTCCTGACGCCACGAGGATTTACCCCTACATGAGGAGTAGGTAAAAATTGACAACAGTTTTGATATTGGGTGACAATGTCACGAGATTCTTTCCTGGTTAAATTAAAACGGTGGTGTTATGTCTCAGGTGTCACATGAAAGCATTCATGAAATTCTCATGCAGCCTCTGCCTGTGAGGACAAAGCAGCAGCCACGATTCTAGTGGCTTTGTCTGCTAAGTCATTTCCATGAGACATGAGGCCAGGAAGGCCAGAATGGCCTCAAACATGAGTAATATAGACAAGATGTCTTCTGTATAACAAGGCTGACTGAATCTTTTGAAAAATGTGAGCAAGCTTACTAGTTGGTTTAATTAAGCCTGCAACTTCAAGCATATTAACTGCATTGAACACATATAAGGAATCAGATACAATATTGAGCGGTCCCCGGAAAGTTTCAAGGACTTCTAGAACTACCAAACACTCTACAACATGGGATGATGAATCATTATATTGTTTAGATGTTACTTGGCCATTTACTACATATGCACCTATACCAGATTTGGATCCATCTGTATACACTGCTACCCCATCCGGAAGTGGGTGTTTGACACTATAGCTTGGCTTAAGGCAAATTGTAAAATTGTATGTTTTGGATAATGGTTATCAATTTGTCCTGAATAGGAGGCAACCAAGACTGCCCAATCGTTGGTTGTTGCTGCCAGGGTTTGAACTTGAGCAGAAGTATAAGGTACACTTACTATATAAGGTTCTTACCCGAAATAAGTAATGGCTGCTTTTATCCCCCTAAGTGCAAGTTGAGCAATTGCATTAGGATACCACTCAATGATTTTTGCAGGGGAAGCATTAGGATGGACCCACAACAAGGGCCCATTTTGCCATAAGACCACTGTTGGTAACTGTGCAGTTTTTAATATGCACAATTCAAATGACTTTGACTCGTCAATGCGTTGTAATTGAGCATCTTGTAGGGCCTTTTCTACAATTTGTAAAGCTTGACATGCAGCTGGGGTAAGTGCTCTGTGGGAGGAGATATGGGTATCTCCCTCTAATATGTCAAATAAGGGCTTTAATTCTGCTGATGGAATTTTCAAAAAGGGTCTCAGCCAATTAATATCTCCTAACAATTTTTGAAAATCATTCAAGGTATGTAGTTGATCTTTGCGAATCTCTAATTTTTGAGGAACAATTTTGTCAGGATAAATAAGTGACCCTAGGAAGGCTCCCATTCGAGCAACTTGCACCTTTTCGGTGGCCACCTGCAATCCCCATTGCCCTAACGTTTTTATTAATATAAGGTATGCATCTTGCAATAACTCTGAATTTTTATGGCAAATCAAAATGTCATCCATATAAATTATCACCTGTAATGATGGAAAATGTTCTCTAACTGACTTAAGTGCCAATTGTACATACAGTTGACACATGGTGGGGCTATTCGCCATCCCCTGAGGTAGGACCTTCCATTGGTATTTTTGATCTGGCTCTAAGTAATTAATGGCTGGGATCGTAAATGCAAATCTTTGCCTATCTTGAGGGCATAAAGGTATAGAGAAAAAGCAATTTTTAATGTCTAGGATTATAATTTCCCAATTTTTGGGTAAGGCAGAAAGTAATGGTAGCCCTTGCTGAACTGGTCCAAACAGATGCATTTGCGCATTAATTGCTCTAAGATCATGTAATAAGCGCCATTTGCCAGATTTTTTCTTAATTACGAAAATAGGTGTATTCCAGGGTGAGTTAGAAGGCTCTAAATGCCCCAAGTGTAGCTGTTCAGAAATTAGTTTTGTGGCTGCTTCTAATTTTTCAGAGGAGAGAGGCCATTGGGGAACCCATACAACTTCCTCTGTAAGCCATGGTATGGGCATGGAACCCTCAACAGCTGTCTCTAGAAAAAATCCAAACCTTGTCTCCCATTATTACCTTTTTGAGGGATAGGTTCAAGTTTACCCTGCTCTCCTTTTCCTAATCCCCTTCCTTCTTTATAGCATATTTTCTTAATCATTCGAACAGCTTGTGGCGAGCATGCATTAGTTAAGGTCAGTCCTAGTGCCTGTAAGATGTCTTTCCCCCAGAGATTTACTGGGAGTGGTAAGACATAAGGAGTGAATCATCCCATTTGACCTTCAGGCGCTGTCCAGCTCAAAGAACGGGAACTAATAGTGGGACAGGACTGATAACCGAAACCTTGCAAAGAATGTGATGACTGAATAACTGGCCAAGTTTTCGGCCACCAGTGAGAAGAAATAATACTTTTGTCTGCTGCTGTGTCTAAAATCCCCTTAAATTGTTTCCCTTCTATAACTAACTCTAAAGAAGGCCTGGAATCTAAAGGCATTATTAAATAGGCCGAATCATTTCCAGTAGAACCAATCCCTCTGGTAGCTTGAGGGACACCAGAAGAGGGAAAACAGCCATGAAGGCTTGGCTGAATTACTAACTGAGCTATTCTATCTCCTTGTGAAATAGAAACGACACCCTGAGGACAGGAACAGAGAACTTGAAGTCCCCCTTCATAATCTTGACCTACATCTCCAGGGTGAACAATAAGACCTTGTAGTGAAAGGGAAGCCCTGCCCAATATTAGGCCGACACTCCCAGATGGCAGAGGTCCTTTATAGTCAGTAGGAATAGGCTGCTCTCCCATTTGAGGGATCAGCATGAATTGGGTGGTGGTACGGAGGTCCAATCCAGCTGAGCCTTCTGTTGCCCTGCGGACTGTGGGGTCCACCTTTCGCCTGTCGTGGTCCCGTATGTTTTCGGGCCCTAAGACCTGAGGGCCCTGTACTGGTTTTTTGAAATGGTGTCATTATCTACTGCTTGAGGGAATCCTGGCTGCAGGAGCCTGCCTCGAATGTCCCTGATTGAACGACAAGCGCTAGTCCAATGATATCATTTTCCACACTTAGTGCACAATCCTGGTGCTCTCCTTTTAACAAGGGCTCTACAGTCCTTTTTTAAGTGTCCCGGTTTGCCACGATTATAGCAGAGTTTGAGCTCAGCCATGTCAGGGCATTTTTGCACTTGTAGAATGGCAGCTGCTAAACCTGCATTAGTGAGTGGCCCACCAAGTTCACGGCAAACCTTCGACCAGTCCTGCAGTCCCTTGCTTTTTCCAGGTGTAATAGCTGCCCTGCATTCCTGGGTAGCCTGTTCATATATCAACTGTTCAATTAAAGGCATAGCTGCTTTTGTATCTCAAAATATTCTCCCTGCTGCCTCTGTCATTCTAGCCACAAAAATTGAGTATGACTCCTGGTATACCTGAGTGATCTTGGTCAAATGCCCACTTGCCTCTCCCTTCTTAGAGAGTGCCTTACATGCCTTAACAGCGGCAGCTGAGATCTGGGCGTATGCTTCCCAATAATAATCTGTTTGGTTAGCAGCATGCTGTCCCTGACCTGTAAGCAATTCAAATGTCCATGTCCTTTGGTTTCCTTCCATGGTGGCATTGGCCCTTGCCTGCGTCTGACAGGAGTCCTGCCACAAAACTTTCCATTCAAGATACATCCCCATACTGGGGGCTGCAGCTTTTACTACAGTCTGGCAATCACCAGGAGTCATAGTGTGAGTTGCAAGCCTTTCAACTTGTGCTACAGTGAAATTAGCTCTGACTCCATAACACGGACTGTTTCTGCAAGCTCCTTAATCTGTATATATTCTACTGGAGCATGAACACGCCCTCCCTCAGCTCTTTCAAAAACTGGAAATGCCTGTTGTATCTTCCTCTGTTCCTCTTTTGGTATAAATGAGTCTGAATGATACCTCTGCACATAAGGCTCAGAATGGTGCCTCTGCACATAAGGCGGAGGTGCACTAGAACCCTGAATTTGCATATCCGAAGACTGCGCAATGATTTGACATTTGTCTCTAGCTGCTTTCATGTTATTCTGTAACTGATTAACTCGTCTTTCATCTGACTGGTATCTTTCTCCCTCACAACCTGTCGCTTTCTTCTCTAAGTCTGTTTCCTCATAGGAGCTAATTTCCTTATCTGATTCTGAGCTACTGACAGCTAGCTGCTTAAACTCATCTAGTGGTGGGTAGAGGCTTCTTTCCTTATGTGCCTCTCCAGCTCGATCTCCCTTCTTCTCTCCCTTTCCATCCCTTTTTCTAATCTCTCCCCAGGTATTTTCCCTGACATTCTCTTTTCCTCTGTCTCAAGGCTCATGGAAAGGCCTAAATTCTTCAGTGCACTTTGTTTCCTCTCTATTTTTACTCTCTCTCCCTGATCTACCTCTGATAGACTTTCTTGAATTTCGTCCAGAACTTTCTGCCCTGCTTCTACCATTTGCTGACAATCCTCATCTGTTAAACATGATTTCACCAATTTCATAGCAGCATAATCCCTGCTTTAAGTTTGCCTTTCTGCTGTTCCCTAACTAGATCTCCTTTCAGTTTGTCCCAAGAGGCGACAGTTAATGACAATGAGCAAGCATACCATGGTGCAACACGGTCTATCTCTCTGACAAATCCCTCTTAGGTCTTAGTGGCGATTTTTAGGCCACACTGCTTCAGGACTGAGCGTAAGCCCACTACTATAGAATGGGAGATTCCCATACTGCCGCTGTCCAGGCCTGACCGGGCCTGAAATTGGTTGCTGTCCAGGCGCTGTCCAGGCCTGACTGCGACTAAGAACCAGTCAACAGTTCCAGTGGTGGAAACAAAACGAAACCAAAAGGAAAAGTGTAATCGCCATGCAAACAATCAAAAGGGCTTCTAACTCTGGAGAAATTTCAAGATTGTACATACCTTGTAGAGCCTTTTGTCCCACAGTTCTGATTCTGCCCCGTGAATGAGGGATCTTCCTTGCGCCGGTGTGATGACAGTACCCGGGTTTTGGCATCACTTATTGCGTCCAGCTCGACCAGCAAGAAAGATGCAACAAACCAGAATCTTCCTCAGCAAGAGCTTTATTGCTTGCTTCTCAGGAAGATCCCGATCCGGGAAAATGGCACTGCTTTTATAACCAGCAGTGTGACGTTTCAGCACCTGATATGGCATGACAGCTCCTGATTCATTGCTTGCCCATCACCCCACTATTACACCCCGAGAATGGGAGTGACTAGGAGTGAATTCACTCTCGCACCTGCGTACAAGGCTTCTTTACTAGTTAGGCACTGTGGAGGCCCGCACCATCTTATAATGTTGATTGCTCACGGCACACATGGCTCTTCTCAGAGATTACTGGCGGCACGCACGTAATTGCTTGCAGCACGTATCGGCTCTCCACAATTCACCACGATATCTGCAGTCCCTTCTATGAATAGTCTGTTGTAACCTGGAAAATTCTGGTCATCCACTCTGATACCACTACTGTTGTAGCAACTTGAACTTCTCTTAAACCAGTCAGTCCCTTTCTATAGAGATGATTCATCCCTGGAGCATCTACATGGGAGAGAGAATGGGGAGCATAGAAATCAGAGAGAGGCAGAAGTAATCTAGACTTCAAGTTGAGAAAAGAAAAAGTGGTCCTGGGGAAAATACAGTGATTTCTGGGTAGAGAATATGGAGCATCCCAGTAAAGGTAGTTCTGAACTGGCTTGTTTATCTTGAAGGCAGACTTGGGCATTGTATAAAGCTCTCTTGTAAGATCTCATACACAAAATTTTGCTCAATGTCTGACTCAGAAGTAATATTTCAGCAGTATCTAGGATTCATGCTGGAAAAAACTGGAGAAAAGAAATCAGGATTTTTGTGGGCCAAGGTCCATGACATAAGGCTTCAGATATCTAAATTGGCAAAGCTCATGCAGCCAAGAGAAACCTTTACACAGACACCTAGAGTCTTGTGGCAATGAGCCAGGATCAAATTCACCATAACTATCCATATTTTAGCATTCCTTGTGCTATGATAATAAAGGACACAGCCTGAGTTCATATAAATCATTAGGGCTGCTTTTATTGGGTTCTAACTTCCTGGGGCCGGGCTCTAAAGCAGGACAAATCTTTCCTCTGATCAGCAGAAGATATAACATGACCTAGTCATGTCGGGCATGCATGCAGAGCTTAGAGAATGAGAACCCTGAAGGGGCATAGAACCTCAAGAGATCAAGAAATAAATTGACTTCTGTTTGGCATTTGCCTGTCAGAGAGAGAAGCACTTAAGGCAGGGTCATCTCTGCCTTTCATTGTTTCAGGACTCAACACTCTGCAACTTTGTTTCAATACCTTCTTTCTGTTAACCATTAGCTTGCCTTTAGCCTCCTAGACTCAGTGTTGCTGAGTGTGAAACAGAGTATACTCCTGACAGCCTCAGGAGCATGTAGATGTGTAATTCACACACAAGTACCAATTCAAATGTGTTGTGTCTGGCCAGCGGCTCACATGTCTGGGTTCTAATCTGGAAAGGAATCTTGGAAACCTGGAAGAGAACAGGGAGCTAGGCAGAGAAGAGAAAGATGTAGCTAAGGCAAAATTCTGAACAAAGCTCAATTTTACTATTTCTGAAACTCATTTATGAAGCAGGGGTAGGGACCTGATTCCCGCCAAATCATCTTGGAGTAAAGTTACAGGTGAACACGTGATGGGTCCAGAAATGCTAGTTGGAAAGCAGCAGCAGTGGGAGTGGCAGGGTTATAGAGCTGCAAGCTCTGCTGAGATGCTCTCTAATACTAAAACCTGAGCAGATCAGCTGAAAATGAAAGGAAGCTTGTTCAGGTATAAGACTAAAAATAAGGGTTCTGGGCATGGAGGAACAACACTTGTGAAATATCAATCTGATATATAAGGAAAAACAGAAATAGACTAGCAACAACCAGTCCCAGAGAATAGAGGGAGATAGCTTACGAGGTTAGTCAAGCACCATTTGCTCTTTGGAATGCCTAACTGCTCATCCATCCAATTTTGCTTGTAACCATCTCCTTTCTAATCTACCAGCCAGATAATATGCAAAGCCTGAGGGACCTTCTAACATTCAGTCCTAAAAGGGAGGTCACCATCAAATCTCCATCTCAGTGTTCAGGAAACACTGTAATAAAAGACAGAAACAGTGTAGGATCATAAAAACTATCTTGATTGTAACTACTAGAATTTAGTCCTAGCTACACACTTTTATTAAAAAAACTGACATCAATGAAATTTATATTTTACAGTTGTTTCTACAACAGAACAAACGATCTACATTTGGGGTTGGTCTTCCTATTTCACATAATCAAATCAGGAAAAAAAATTCCTCACAGGTGCCCCAAATTCCCAGAGTTTTAGTGAATTCCTAATATTATCAGGGTTACAACCAAGACTAGCCTTCATAAGTATACCTCTTGTCAATAAGACATAAAATCATATCTCCTTATATTATATTAATTTCGAAAGGAAAGCAATAGTTATGCCTAGCACAGTATCCTATATCCAATATACAACTGCAAATAAAGTATATGAATTTCCAGGGCAGAATCATGCTTAACATGAGATAAAATTCCATATACAACTACAATCATATTTAATCTTTTAGAACAGATTACAATTTCTTAATTGTAACACCATATAAAATCAAATTCAAAGCATTGTTTACTTTCAAAGTACACTGACATGATTATACATTCTCATTCAAAATAAGAGGAAAAGAAACATAAACAGGAAATATTGGGAAAATCAAGATCAAATCTAGCTAGACAAACCCCAAATCCTAAATTTATGTACATTGTGGCTTAAAAAGCTCTTCCTATCTAGTTTCATGACTACAATATATTTCTCTGTCTTGGGCTGGTTCCATTCTTTGTGTGTAGCTTTCTTTGAGAGATATCGCACAGCTGTGGACCTTCTTACATCCTGATTGCTATATCACAATATAGGCTTCCCTTTCATACCTTCACAAAAAGCCTCTTTAGACATCTATTCAGGGACTTCGCTGCAACCTGGATGCCCTCAGTGGCTTTCCATAACCACGTAGGAAGACTCCATGGCTCTTTTCCTTCTGTATCCTTCATTAATCTGATGAAAGAACTACATGGTGGATGTTGCCAAGTTCTTTTGCCTGCTTTAGATAGAACCTGCCTGCTTCCTTGAATATTTTTTCATAAATTTGATATGTTGTTTTTCTGCTATAAACAGATCAATCCTGGGGACATTTCTTTGCACAAGTTGCAGGATTAGCTTGGTGGATACTCACCTCGAGGAAACAATTCCCTTTATTACATTACTCCTTATATCTTTCAACACTAGCTATGGCTCCCACAAAAAAATTTTCTGGTGCTCTTTTTTTCTCCAAACTTAAATTCTAGCTCATCCCTTAAAGAATGAGTACAATCAGGAAAACAAAAGTCAAGAAGCATTAGCGATGTGGGAATAAAGTACAGCTGTACTGCTGGTGGGTGCTTAAGTTGGTACATCCAGGATAAAATCAGTGTGGAATTTGCTAAAAATATCTAAAAATAGAACTAACTGGTGACTCACCTATATCACACTTGAGTGTAGAAAAGATAGCATGGTTATCTATTGATACTTGCTCAGTCATTTTTGTTGATTTTGTTTTCAAAAAAGGAGATGCAATCAGCTGTAACTAAATTTGCTAGAGAATATATGGAATTTGAAAATACTATATAATAAATGCGTTAAGTCAGGCCTATAAAGAGAAATGCTACGTGTCTGTAATCACATTTGGTCTAGCTTCAACTATTAGATTTTTTGTTTAACTTGGAGTATCTGTGGAGATAAGGAACCCCAAAGTGGCACATGGCATGGAAGAAAGGATGAAGCCTTTATGGAAGGAGGGAATGACAGAACACATGCAACATAGTAGGAGGAGGAAACATTAGAGATTACAAGTTTAGGTAAGCATGAGTATAGGATTATGTCTGTTATTCCCATACGGAATGCCACATTGTAGGAATTTTATTTAAAATATTACATTTAAGTGGCATTACTCTTGGTTACAGTCCAAAACTTGATACTACAACTTATTAGCGTTCTCACGCCCGGCCAGGAAGAACACAACAGACCAGAATCTTCTGCGGCAAAACTTTATTGCTTACATCTTCAGGAGCTAGGAGCGCAAACCCCCAGCCCCAAAAGCGAAAGCCCCTTCAATCATCTTTAGGAGCCAGAGCTCCGGCGCGCCAAAGCGCAGAGCGCGCTCTATTGTTTACATCTTTAGGCAGCGAGAGAGCGCAGGGCGCGCAGAGCCAGAGAGATGCCAGCAAGAGAGAATGGCGGAAAACCCCGTCCCCTTTTTTTAGGAGAATTATATTTCGCCTAGGACGCATCACTCCCTGATTGGCTGCAGCCCATGGCCGAGCTGACGTTCACGGGAAAGGCAGAGTAAAAGTAGTCGTAAAATACCCTTGGCACATGCGCAGATTATTTGTTTACCACTTAGAACACAGGATGTCAGCGCCATCTTGTGACGGCGAATGTGGGGGCGGCTCCCAACATCTCCCCCTTTTCTTTTAATAAGAGCAAATAGGCCACCCATATTAATGAGAGTGGAGATAGAGGTCAAATCCCCAGTGTGTAGGTAAAGGAGCCGTACACATAACCTCCTCCCAGGCTCATCACCCAGAGGGGTCCTGGTCTGGTCCCGTGTTGTTTTTCCTGGGGGAAGGACACTTGAACACTCAACCTTCTTGAAAGATGACATGTCTCCCTAGAATAGGCTCATTTTATGCCGCAGAGCCCTTCTATTGCAGTGCTTAGCCGTGCAACTCTCACGGGCTGCTGAAGCACACTCACTCTATCCCGTGCAATGAGACTAGTCTCATGGGATATAAGAGCTGAGTGGCCAGCGACCTATTGCCTAAGCATAGATATATCAGGGGAAGCTCCATGTTCTAGTCCTGCAAGCGCCTGGGCAATAACCACCTTGTCTCTCCTAGTTTGGGCCTTAAGCTTACAGACCAATCAAAGAAGCAACACTAATCCACAGCAAAGTGTATCTCCAAATAATATCAATCCCACCCATTCTTTAAAGAAGGGAAATGCTGAGGAGATCCAATTGGGTAATCCTTTGGTCAGGGACAGGTCCAAGCGCGTGGAGTTGACCTGAAGTCTCAATTCCCGAAGGATCTGTTCAAATTCAGCCGTCCAATTCTGTAACATATACTGAAAAAGACTTTTTGACAAATTAGCTGCCCTAGTAAATTTAACATACTGAATGGAAATAACACACAATCCTGGAAACTTTTGTTTACATCCCAGCTGAGCTATTTGCCATAATACATCTAGTTGTTCCTAGACAAGATCTATGAGTTGATTAACCAGCATGAGACCTCTCTGTATCTTGACATTAGCTGAGGCCTGTTTATCTATGACTGTAGTCACTGAGGCTGACAAAGTGTTAATGGTGTCAGTCATCTGGACCTGTCCAGACAGAGCCAAGGCTGTCTGAATTAAGGCTAAACCCAGTTCCTAGTTAGTGGTAAAAAAGCAGGAGAATACTTGAGCATTATACATCACCGTCATTGGGAGTGGAAATGTCGACATTATCCCCCAACGCTGCTCTCTCTTTATTATTGACGCCCTGGACATCACCAAGACGAGGGACATCAGTATTCCCTTGGTCAGTCTGGATTTTTCGGGTGAGTCTTTCTGGTATCCAAAATGGGTTGTCTTCATTCTGTGGGAAAACACAGATAGCTCCCCTGGATCTTATCAAAATAGGATCCGGGCCATACCATTTATTATCAAGGACATTTTTCCATTTAACCATCTCATTGGGCCTATCTGGCTCTGTACAATGACGTTCAGCCGCAGTATGGCCATGAGCATCAATATTTAAAAAATTGAGTGTAAAGAGTGCCAAAGACACAGACACTCTTGGTGCTCGGGGTAAAATCTCTTCAATTCCCCTCTTTTGTTTTATAAGATAGGCTTTGAGGGTGCGATGCGCACGCTCAACAATACCCTGTCCTTGAGGGTTGTATGGAAGTCCAGTCAGGTGGGTTACGTCCATTTGACGGCAGAACTGCTGAAATTTTTGAGACGTATAAGCTGGTCCATTATCAGTCGTAAGGAGTTTGGGTTTCCCCCAAGCACTCCATGCCTCAAGACAATGTTGAATCACATGTGAGGCTTTTTCTCCGGTTAACGGAGAAGCAAACATGATGCCAGAACATGTGTCAATGGACACATGGAGATATTGAAGTTTTCCAAAGGAATAAACATGTGTAACATCCATTTGCCAGACCTGTAGAGGTCGAATACCGCGTGGGTTAATTCCCACATGAGGAACTGGCAAGAACTCACAGCAGCTTTGACATTGAGTAACAATGTCACGGGCTTCTTTTCTTGTCAAGGAGAAACAACTGCGTAATGTTTCAGCCGTCACATGAAAATTGTTATGAAAATTTCTTGCAGCCTCTACCGGGGATGATAGGGCAGCAGCCACCACTTTAGTGGCCTTATCTGCCAAATCATTTCCCAGAGCCATGGGGCCAGGTAGGCCTGAATGGGCTCTAACATGAGTAATATAAACAGGAAATCTTCTAGATAACAAAACTAATTTTATCTGTTGAAAAATATTGGCAACTCTACTGGAAGGCTTAATCACTCCAGCCACTTCTAAAAGATTTACTGCATTAACCACATAACAGGAATCTGACACAATATTAAGGGGTTCTAAAAAGGTTTTTAAAACTTCTAAAACCACTAAACATTCTACCACTTGAGGTGAATTTTCATTATATTGTTTGGATACCACTTTTTTTTTTTTTAAAGATTTATTTATTTATTATATGTAAGTACACTGTAGCTGTCTTCAGATACACCAGAAGAGGGCATCAGATCTCATTACGGGTGGTTGTGAGCCACCATGTGGTTGCTGGGATTTGAACTTCAGACCTTCGGAAGAGCAGTCGGGTGCTCTTACCCACTGAGCCATCTCACCAGCCCTGGATACCACTTTACCATTAGCCACATAGGCACCTATGCCAGTTTTTGATCCATCAGTATATACCACAATCCCATTTTTAAGTGGGTTTCTTACTGTTATTTGTGGAAACACAACAGATTGATTTTGGGCAAACTGTAAGATTGGATGTTTTGGATAATGGTTATCTATTCGTCCTGAAAAGGAGGTAACTAAAACTGCCCAATCATTAGATGTGGCTGCCAAGGTTTGAACCTGTACAGCGGTATAAGGTACAATTAAAAGATATGGACTTCGCCCAAAGTGGGTGATTGCTGCTTTTAGGCCTCTAAGGGCAAGCTGTGCAATTGCATCAGGATACCAATCTATTATTTTAGCTGGGGATACGTTTGGATGGATCCACAACAATGGCCCATTCTGCCACAAAACTGCGGTTGGCAATTGTGCTGTCTTAAAGACACACAAACTGAAAGGCTGCGAATCCTCAATACGTTGTAATTGTGCATTCTGTAATGCCTTTTCCACCTTTTGTAAGGCCTGGTTAGCAGCTAGAGTAAGAGTCCTAGGGGAGGAGATATGAGGATCTCCTTCTAAAATACTAAACAAAGGCCTTAACTCAGCGGAAGGAATCTTTAAAAAAGGTCTGAGCCAATTAATATCTCCCAACAGCTTTTGAAAATCATTTAAGGTATGGAGGTGATCACTTCTTATCTAAACATGTAAATATTGATTTCTCTCAAAGGAGGAAATATGCGTGACATCCATTTGTCAGACCTGTAATGGCCTGACGCCACGAGGGTTTACCCCTACGTGAGTAGATAAAATTTGACAACAATCTAAAGGCATTATTAAGTAATCAGAATCATTTTCAGTAGAACCAATTCCTCTTGCAGCTCTAGGAATACCAGAGGAAGAAAAAACAGCCATGTAGGCTTGGCAAAATTATTAGTTGAGCTATTCTGTCTCTTTGTGATATAGAAAAGACAACTTGAGGACAAGAACAGAGAACCTGAAGTTCCCCTTTATAATCTTGATCTACAACTCCAGGGTAGACAATAAGACCTTGTAGGCTGCAAGAGCCTGCCTCTGTCATTATTGTCCAGTGGCTTCACCTGCTCGGGAGAGCGCCTTCCAGGCCCTAATAGCCTTTTCATCTGATTCAGAACTACTAAGAACTGGCTTCTCTAATTGATCTTTTTTCTTTTCTTTTCTCTTCTCCTTCCTTCTAATCTCTCCCCAGGTATTCTTACCTGACCTAAACTTTTCCTCGGGTTCAAGACCCTTGGAAAGGCCTGTATACTTATTTTGTGAACCATATTTTCTCTTTGCTCCTATTCTCTCTCCCCGCTTTACTTCTGATAGATTGTCCTGAACTTCATCCAGAATCCGCCCTGCCTTAACCACTTGATAATATGTGAAAAGGAACAAAAGGGCTTCTAACACTAGAGAAAGTTCAAGGCCAAACATATCTTATAAAGCTATTTTCCACTTTACTTCTGATAGACTGTCTTGAATTTCCTTAGAAAGTTCAAGGCCAGGCGTACCTTGTAAAGCTATTTTCCACTTTACTTCTGATAGACTGTCTTGAATTTCGTTAGAAAGTTCAAGGCCAGGCGTACCTTGTAAAGCTATACTTACGGGTTACCGCCGTTCCCCAGCTGAAAAGTTCTGAATTCATGCAGTTGAATCCTTCTCAACAGTCTGCTTTACGGGAACCTTTATTACCGCGACCCGCAGTTCTGGTTCTGGAATGAGGGATCTTCCTTGCGCCGGTGAAACTCCCGTCCCGAGTTTCCTCCCGGGTTTTTTCTTCCCGGATTTTTTCTCGTCCCGGGTTTCGGCACCAATTCTTATTAGCGTTCTCACGCCCGGCCAGGAAGAACACAACAGACCAGAATCTTCTGCGGCAAAACTTTATTGCTTACATCTTCAGGAGCTAGGAGCGCAAACCCCCAGCCCCAAAAGCGAAAGCCCCTTCAATCATCTTTAGGAGCCAGAGCTCCGGCGCGCCAAAGCGCAGAGCGCGCTCTATTGTTTACATCTTTAGGCAGCGAGAGAGCGCAGGGCGCGCAGAGCCAGAGAGATGCCAGCAAGAGAGAATGGCGGAAAACCCCGTCCCCTTTTTTTAGGAGAATTATATTTCGCCTAGGACGCATCACTCCCTGATTGGCTGCAGCCCATGGCCGAGCTGACGTTCACGGGAAAGGCAGAGTAAAGGTAGTCGTAAAATACCCTTGGCACATGCGCAGATTATTTGTTTACCACTTAGAACACAGGATGTCAGCGCCATCTTGTGACGGCGAATGTGGGGGCGGCTCCCAACAACTTTCTGAAGAAACCACATACTCGAGTAATAGAACATGAATAAATAAAGTTATAAACAATCTTGAAATTTAATTTTTAGGGCTTGCTGTTATATAGTGGCAGAATGTTCTGTTTATGCTACTAGCAGAAAAAGTAATCAAGCATATTACACATCTGTGATCCCTGACAACAAGATTAGTGACTCATTTGAAATATACTGTGTACATATATATCATCTAGGTTTAAAGTAATATATTCCTGTTGTCTATTTTTCTGTGTTTACTTCTAGATCATAGGAACTATTTTACTGTTACCTAAAACTGATTTTAGAACGAGGACAGAATACTTTGTCTTAATAATTTCATGCCTACCTAAACATAAATACACAATATTGTTTAAAAAATAATAATTATGAATATTTTCTACCTGCATTGGGTAGTGCCATAATAAGTTCATATTTCAAACTACTGATTAATAATATGAAACAAAAAAATGTTAAATTTTAGGATAGATAGTTATAATACTTCAGAAAGTTGTCAACAAATTACACAGGGAAGGAGAAATAGAATACATCGATTTCTCCACGTATGGTTATTGAGATTTTGGCCAGGTATAGTAGCCTGGGTTGGCATTTGAGTTCTCTTAGTGTCTGTATAACATCTGTTCAGGCTCTTCTGGCTTACCTAGTCTCTGGTGAAAAGTCTGGTGTAATTCTGATAGGCCTGCCTTTATATGTTACTTGACCATTCTCCCTTACTGCTTATAATGTTCTATCTTTTTTTAGTGAATGTGTTTTTCTGATTATTATGTGTTGGGAGGAATTTCTTTTCTGGTCAAGTCTATTTGGAGTTCTGTAGGCTTTTTTTTATGTTCATGGGCATCTCTTTCTTTAGGTTTGAAAAGTTTTCTTCTATAATTATGTTGAAGATATTTGCCGCCCCTTTAAGTTGAAAATCTTCATTCTCATCAACTTCTATTATCTGTAGGTTTGGCCTTCTCATTGTGTCCTGTGTTTCCTGGATGTTTTGAGTTAGGATCCTTTTGCATTTTGCATTTTCTTTGATTGTTGTGCTGATGTTCTCTATGGAATCTTCTACACCTGACATTCTCTCTTCCATCACTTGTATTCTGTTGCTGATGCTTGCATCTATGGTTCCAGATATCTTTCCTAGGGTTTCTATCTCCAGCGTTGCCTCACTTTGGGTTTTCTTTATTGTGTCTACTTCCATTTTTAGGTCTAGTATGGTTTTGTTCATTTCCATCACCTGTTCGGATGTGTTTTCCTGTTTTTCTTTAAGGAATTCTACCTGTTTGGTTGTGTTTTCCTGTTTTTCTTTAAGGACTTGTAACACTTTAGCAGTGTTCTCCTGTATTTCTTTAAGTGAATTATTAAAGTCCTTCTTGATGTCTTCTACCATCTTCATGAGATATGCTTTTAAATCCGGGTCTAGCTTTTCAGTTTTGTTGGGGTGCACATGATTAGGTGGAGTGGGAGTGCTGTGTTCTTGATTTCTGTTAGTACAATTCTTACATTTGCCTTTGGCCATCTGGTAATCTCTGGAGCTAGTTGTTATAGTTGTCTCTGGTTAGAGCTTGTTCCTCAGGTGATTGTGTTAGCCTCTATCAGCAGACCTGGTAGACTACATCTCTGCTCTGAGTTTCAGTTGTCAGAGGACTCTCTGCAGGCGAGCTCTCCTCTCACGGGAAAGGTGCACAGATATATGGCCTTAAGACCCCCCTCCTGGCCGAAGAAGAAGGCCCAAAACAGGACCTGTCCTGAAGCTGAGTTGCTTTGGCCTGTCCCAGAAGGTGTTAGCTTCTGTATTCTACACTCTCACACGTCCAGAATACACTCTGTGGAGTCCTGGAACCAAGATGTCTGCAGCTGATGCTCAGGCAAAGCACTCCTGCAATGGGCAGACCTCTTTCTTCTGGCTGGGAAAGTGGCCAGATGTCTGAAGCCTGTGCAGAATACTCTCGGCTGGGTCCCGGAACCAAGATATCTGCTGCCGATGCTAACTCAAAGCAGTCCCGCACTGGTCAGACCCCTTTCCTCTGGCCTGGACATTTGCCAGTTGTCTGGGCCCGAAAAGTGGGCTTCCTTAGAAGCTCTGTGGCTCCCACCTCTCCCAGAAGCTTTTGGCTTCTGTATTCCGTACTCTCACCTGTGCAGAATACACCCGGTGGGGTCCTAGAACCAAGATGTCTGTTGCTGATGCTCAGGCAAAGCACTTCTGCACCAGGCGGACCCCCTTTACTCTGGTTCGGAAAGTGGCCGGATGTCTGGGGCCTTTGCAGAATACACTTGGCAGGGACCTGGACCAGTCTTGTGCTTCTTCAGAAAATTGACATAGTACTACCAGAAGATCCAGCAACACTTCTCCTGGGCAAATACTCAGAAGATGTTCCGATGTGTAATAAGGATTCATTCTCTATGATGTTCATACCAGCCTTATTTATTTATTTTGTTAATATTTTTTATTATTACGTATTTTCCTCAATTACATTTAGAATGTACATTTAGAAAGTCACCCATACCGTACCCCCCACTTCCCTAACCACGCATTTCCATTTTTTGTCTCTGGCATTCCCCTGTACTGTGGCATATAAAGTTTGCATGTCCAACGGGCCTCTCTTTCCAGTGATGGCCTACTACGCCATCTTTTGATACATATGCAGTCAAGAATTCCGGGGTACTGGTTAGTTCATAATGTTATTGGACCTACAGCGTTGCAGATCTCTTTAGCTCCTTGGATACTTTCTCTAGCTCTTCCATTGAGAATCCTGTGCTCCATCCAATAGCTGACTTTGAGCATCTACTTAAATATTTGCTATGCCCCAGCCTTGTCTCACAAGAGACAGCTATATCTGGGTCTTTTCAGCAAAATCTTGCTAGTTTATGCAACGGTTTCATCGTTTGGAGGCTAATTATGGGATGGATCTCTGGACATGGCAGTCTCTAGATGGTCCATCCTTTTGTCTCAGCTCCAAACTTTGTCTCTGTAACAGTCTGGCGGTTCCTCAGAAAATTGGACATGGTACTGCTAGAGGATCCCACAATACCTCTCCTGGGCATATATCCAGAAGATGTCCCAACCAGGAAGAAGGAAACCTGCTCCACTATGTTCATAACAGCCTTATTTATAATAGCCAGAGGCTGGAAAGAACTCAGATGCCCCTCAACATTGGAATGGATACAAAAATTGTGGTACATTTACACAGTGGAGTACTACTTAGCTATTAAAAAATGAATTTATGAAATTCCTAGGCAAATGGATGGATGTGGAGGGCATCATCCTGAGTGAGGTAACACAATCACAAAAGAACTCAAATGATATTTACACACTGATAAGTGGATATTAGCCCGGAAACTTAGCATACCCGAGATATAAGATACAATTTGCAAAACACATGAAACTGAAGAATGAAGACCAAATTGTGGACACTTTGCCCCTTCTTAGAATTGGAAGCAGTCACCAGCATTATTTATAATAGCCATTTGCTCGAAAGAACTCAGATGTTGCTCAACAGAAGAATATATGATACAGAATGGATACAGAAATTCTGGTACATTTAAACAATGGAGTACTATTCAGCAGTTAAAAACAATGAACTTATGAATTTCTTAGGCAAAAGCATGTATCTGGAGGATATCATCCTGAGTGTGGTAATCCAATCACAAAAGAACACATATGATATGTACTAACTTATAAGCCAATATTAGCCCCCAAACAGACTACTCAAGATACAATTTCCAAAACGCATGAAACTCGAGATGAAGGAAGACCAAAGTGTGGATACTTCATTGGTTCTTATAATGGGAACAAAATACCCATGGAAGGAGTTACAGAGACATTTTGGAGGTGAGAAAAAAGAAACGACCATCCAGAGACTGCTTCACCTGGTGTTTCATCCCATAGACAACCACCAAACCCAGACAATATTGCATATGCCAGCAAAATTTTTTGACAGGACACTGGAATAGCTATCTCCTGTGAGGCTATGCCAGTTCCTGGCAAATACAGAATTGGATACTCACAGTCATCTATTGGATGGTACACAAGGCCCTTAATGTGGAATCTAGAGAAAGTACCCAAGGAGCTAAAGGGTCTGCAACCTTAAAGGAGGATCAACAATATGGACTAACCAGTAACCCCCTGAACTATGTATCTAGTTGCATATGTGGCAGAGGATGGCCTAGTCAGCCATCAAAGAGAGGAGAGTCACTTGGTCTTGTGAAGATTATATACCCAAGTACAGGGGAATGCCAGGGCCAGGAAGCAGGAGTGGGTGAGTTGGCAAGCAGGGTAGGGGAAGGTATAGGAAACGTTCAGGATAGCATTTGAAATGTAAATGAAGAAAAATATCTAATAAAAAATGAGTTAAAAATATTAGCAAAACCTTATATTAGCACGTTAACAGCACATCCTAAAGATCTCAAACACAAAGAAGAAATGACACCCAAAAGATGTGGTGGCAGGAAATAGTAAAACTCAGGGTGGAAAAAAAAATAGAAAGAAAAATACAAATAAATTTTTGGAACAAATATTGGTTCTTTGACAAGATCACTAAGATAAACAAACTATTATTCAAGTTAACTAAAAAAAAGATAATATCCAAATTAGCAAAATCAGATATTAAATGGGGGGACAGAACAACAGACACCTGATAGGTCAGAATGTTTCGCAAAGTGCTTCTTCCTCCTAGAAGCACACTTGCTCAACCATATTAATTGCTGCTGTATTCATAATTATCTGCAACTGGAAACAACCTACATGTCCATAAACTGAAGAATGTATAACATATATGTTATATTTATACAATGGAACATTACTCAGCTGTTATGAAATGGATGGAAACAGAAAAAAATAAAAAAATAAACAAAACTAAAAACAAAAACATAACCTGAATAACGTATCCCAGTCCCAGGAAGATAAATATGCTATGTGTTGATTTATATGTTGATATTGACTGGGCTGGATAGTTTTTTGTCAACTTGTCACAAAGTAATGTCCCCTGAGAGTAGGGAATCTCAATTGAGAAAATGTCTCCATAAGATTGGTCTGTGCAGGCAGGACTGCAGGGCAGTTTCTTAATTAATGATTGATGGGTAGGATTTCTGCCAATTGTTGATACTGCCATCCATGTGCTTGTGGTTCTGAGTTCTCTATGAGAAAGCATGAAACCATGGGGAACTAACCACTAAGCAGAATGCTGCAGACACTCTGGGCCCCTTTGTCTGCGTGGAACGGATCTCTAGTCACAGGTGGGCAAAGCGTTGGATGAAATGATAGACAGATACACAGAGGAGAGGTTGTGTAGAATCTGAATGTAATGTGTCAAATTGAGCATCAAACTTTTTATACAGAAGAGAATAGGAAAGTTGGGTGACACACAAGCAAGGTACAAAGAGGTTACTGGATTCTTACAGAAAACGGAGGAATACAAACTCAGAAGTTCTCACAGGAAACACCTGGGATAAAATTCACTGTTAACAACTGGGATCAAAAAGAGCTCTACCAAATATCCACATAATCTTAGAAGCCAGGGTCAAGGGATTCGTGCCCTTGCTATAGTTCCTATTTTAGTCTATTGTATAGACCACCTTCCCCCTAGGCCATTGTAAATACGTGTATATGGGTGGAACTCAGCTATCTATAGTTCTAAGTATGTACTCTGCTTCCTCCTTAGGTCTCAAACTTCCTTCATCCTAGATGATGATAAATTCTTGTGTAGGGCAGTGACTTAGCTTTTATTCAAAGTGGTAGTATAATACCAGAGGCAATTCTGAATGCCACTGAATAGGCAACATTCTTACTGAATTCCAAGCCCATGGTCAGCTCAAGGACTTTCTAGGATATTGGAACACTGGCGAAAGCTTAGCTATATCAGAATTCAATCTTAAAAATAACTTATAATAAGATAACACTAAAAGAGAGCATGTGGATCCATACACCAGACTAACGCGGGAATAGGGGATGAGTATATGGGTTAATGAGAAGGCCAAAACTCCAGAAGGTGAGCTTCCATGAAACTCTTTGCCTCATGAGTTCTTCCAGGCCTCTCGGCCTGTCAAGCTGACTCGACTGGTGTGCGTGGCAGCAGTACCCATCCATGGTCTCTGTATTAGCTCCTGCCTCTAGGTACCTGGCCCATTTCAGTTCCTGTTCTGTCTGTCTTCAGATGATGAATAGCAATGAAGAAGTGTAAACCAAATAAGTCCTACCCTCCCCAACTTGTGCTTGGGTTATAGTTTTTGGTGACAGCAATACAAAGATTAACACATTCTACATTACATATGTGATGGCCTGTCTACAATCTGTAGATCCAGTGAAGTTAGGTATAGAGGAAGGACTTGGGTGCATACATTGATGCCCATGGTATGGGGATATAGAATGGATTTTATTAGTGGACAAAGGTGGACAAGAAAGAGAAGATCAGGTGGCATAGGGGAGGGAGATGGGGTTGAATAAGGAAATGCAGGAAGAGATATTTGAAAGAGAAGAATTTGGTGAATGATGCTCGAAAGGTGTAGGAACTGGAGAGGATGGGAGGTAGTGAAAGAACCGTGGGGAGTAAAATTTGGGGGGACTGTAAGCAGGGTCTATTAAATGAGAAGTTAATATTATTTTTAATTTTACTAGAATATTAAGCATGGCAGAGGGGCTCCCAGGAATGTACATTTTACCTCCAAATTACTGGGCTTTCATGGATTCTTACCACTCTTAAACACTTAAAAGCTGGTACCACTCTGTTACCACTCATGCTGTTGTAGAGTTTCTCTCTACTTGCTGCCCTCAAATCACATCCCTCATAATCTATGGATTGTATGAAAATTTAAGGTGGGTTCCAGCCCCTCACTGGGCAATATCATTGCCACCAACAGTGTTAGTTAGATCTAATTTCTCAAGGATTGCAGCTGATGCAGATTAATACTTCAACCACGATCTTGGAAAGAATTACTACGAAAAGCATGCCTTTTTTTTTTTCAAAATTCAGGCTGGTGTTCAGATGATTATTATTTCTTTGTACCTATTTCCTCCCTCTGATTCCTGATATGATATAAGAAACACATGGTTAATGTACAGATGTGCACCCTGAGGATTCAAAGTAGAAAGGGATGATAGGTTTTTACATAAAAGTTTAGTTTTGTGATTCTTTTAAGATTTTTGAAGGATTAATTTTTGAGATAGATAAAAACTAATCCTTTATGTATAACAGCAAATTTCAGTCTACCAGTAAGAGAAACTGGCTGAAAAAAATACCTTACTTGCTTACAAGTTGTTAATCTATAAAAAGTTTTTTTAGTTAGAAATGTGTGTTGGTTCTTGGGGATAATATTGGATATTTATAAACATAATTTATAAATAGCTCATCATAAAAGTATAGTGAGAAGATGCTTTTCCTTATATATTCTCATAATTATTCACTAGAAGAAAATAGAAAGTAACCAGTATTAATTTTATACTAATTGAAAGATTGTGCAGAGATATATAAGCAGTGTGAGGAAAATAAAGTTGGTGCTTTGTTCTATCCACCAAATGTGAGTATATATGGAAAGTGGTTGAAGCTTTGCACTGTCCAACAAATGTGTGTGTGTGTGTGTGTGTGTGTGTGTGATTGTTTGTGCTTCTTAAAGCTTGCTTCTTCTACCATGTATGTAAATGTGTCTTGCCTGCTTTATATGCCATCTAACCAACATCCCCTCCTTGAATCATTGAACACTCTATCACAGCTACTCTTGGAAAGGCAAACAGACAGCAAACACACAGAACCCTACTGGGCATAACTTGAACATGTATGAGACCACCCACCTCTTCCAGTGACACCCTTCCTCCAACAAGGAAACACCTAGTCCAACAAGGTTACTCATCCGAATACAGCCTATGGGCCGATGGGAACCAATTACATTAAAACTACCACACCTACCTAGCTACATGCATACATATATTCATGCATAAGAGATAAACAGAGAAAGAGGGTGAGAGAAATAGAAAGAGAAAGAGTGATTGGTAGATGATAGAGAAATATTTGCATACATATCTATATAAATACATTCAATCATTACTTCATACATACATACATACATACATACATACATACATACATACATACATACATACATACATAGATGATGGATAGACAGATAATGATATGTGATATTAATCTAAACACTAAAGACATGTTGCCCTTTAACTCACACACACACACCCTGAGCATTGTTTACAATCCTCAATTAAGACATAAAGGTTGGACATTCGAACTACAAAGACATATAAAAACAAATCCACAAAATTCACAATGTTCATTTGGTGTGCATAGATTTGATTAATATCTAGGATTTTCTTTTTTGTGTATATTATGAGAGATTACACCCTAAAATCTTTCTCAAACTTGTCCATTATTTTAGTTACTACCGTGTACAACCTGATACTTATAATCCACTAGATAGTAACGTTACAGAAGGTATTTATTGTGCTGAAGATATTCAGTCATACCCCTCAGCTCCAAAATATATCTTTTAAAGACACATAGTAAGGAACGATCTTCCAAATGACCTGAAATGAAACTGTCACCTGGTGGAAAATAACACAGCACAGGAAGAAGTTTACACATAAAATTTATATTCATGTGAATATTGGTCAAAATGATTCCAATTGTAAAGTTGAATTACATAGTGGTATGTCTTTGAAACAATAGGAAAAAATGATGTGCATACATTGTGTTTTCCAAAAAGAGTAGGAAATGTAAAACATTTAAGCAGTGGCATGTTGGTTTCTAATGCCAGGAGATGACTAACATAGCAACAGACTAATAATGTATCCTCTTCAAAAGTTAAAAGAAAACAGCAACAACAAGAAGAGAACAACAATCACAAGGAACCATGTCATCCGTGGCATCTTTAGGAGGATGTGCAGCACTCTGAACATGGTTCCAAGGACTTTAGTAGATGTCTATTGCGTTGTCAGCCTGACAGGTTTGTGTTCAACCATCCATGTCTGTATACTAAGGTTGGGAACAATCCATCGGGGATGAGTGACCTAAAGATGATGAGTTCTACTCCCCACTCTCCTTGCTGCTCTGGAGACTTCAAACCTGAGGGGAGGAATGTTATATTGATGAGTATGAGAATGCTCAAATCCTTTTTGTCTACATTGTGTAAATGTGGCATCTCTTTAAGTGAAGTGTAAGACCTGCTTGGCCAGAAGGTACAACCAGAGGCCTGTTGAATAAAGATGCTACTATAGAGACCCCATGTAATGAGAAAGGTCTTTCTGAAGTACCCTTGGACAGAAGTGGAATTTAAGATCCAATTATTCAAAAATGGCATGTAGGCACTACTGTAGGCCTTATTGTCATACCGAGAACATCCCCAACACTAATCAGAGATGTATGGCTAGTGGTCAGAGGTGAGTGGGTAATGGACATTGGGAAGAAATGAGACCCTATGAGCCATGAAAAATAGATAGGACCCCAATGGTCAGAGGGGAAATACACGAGGGCATCTTTGTGAGAATTTGGAAATCTAAAACCCCTTTGTACAGGTAAACTAGTATGTTGGTTGGGTAGAGTTTAAATTTGCATGTTCTTTCCTTGACATGAGCTCAAAGACTCAGCCTACCTCATGCAGTGGAGCCCATTCCAGGTAATTCCTTACAGCTAGCAACTCCTCATCAGAGACTAGAGCATCTGTCCACTGTAGTAAATGTGGTGCCGGATCAGGAAGCAGTCTGAGCACTCACCAAAAACCTGGCTGACAATTCCACACTAGTTCTTCTTCTCAGGCATATGTTCTTCTCCTGGGTCTAGGTATGAATCGTGAGGAATACATCATTTTAGTTTCTGCATTGAGGAAATGAGCTTTTGTTCTGGGCTGTACTTCTTAATGTTCGGCTCAGGTAATTTAAGCTTGGGTGGTCTGGAGGTCCATTTGGGAGTTAAAATTAGAGGAGGGGGTGACTAAGTGTCTCCATCAGAGGAGAACATTGCAAGGTCATTATTGGTCAGAAAGGCATATTTGATGACCACTTGGGGAAAATGAGATCTGAGGCCCCTGGTAACTCAGAGTCAGTAGATTGAAATCTTTTTGGTAAAGCAGAAGGATCTGAGGCCCAATTAAATAGACTTAGTAAGTTTACTCCCACAGGGGCATATTTAGAATTTCTGAGAACCCTTTGGATATTGGTGGACGGTAGCTCTCTATTAGAACAGGGAGGGCTGGTATATCTTTTGGTGAAAAGTGGAATATTTCAGGTATAGTCTAAAAGCAAATTCAGTAAAAAGACAGTAATTCGAATACTTTGGGCAAGGAGAGACATATGCAGTATCCCTATGTGCAGGAGAAGAATTGTTTCTGCCCGTCTCAGGATTGGTGATAGATCTAAGATTCTCTAAAATAGGAGGATGGTGATAGGAGCTTCATAGGATTGTATAGAATAATTTTGTCCTGTTATTCCTATGTCTGAAGCACTATTGATCAGAAATTGAACACTGATTGATACCTTGAGAATTCAAGGTCATTCCTGGTACTTACTCCTTCATCAGCTCCAAACATGAAATCACAATCAAGAATACACATCATCTGAATGTCAGTGGTAGGCATGACAACAATCTTAGAAGTCTTTTAAGAGGGTGTAATGTAGTATTTTCTGGTTTAGTGTCTTCCTTAAATATATGTCCATCCACACATTCCTCTGCATGGAGGCCAGGATGTCTCTGTCTAAGGTAACAAAACAAAGATAGTAAACTGATTTACCATTACCTTGATACTCTTCTGTTTGGGATTTCAGTCCAGTGTGTTCAGAAATCTCTTAGGTCAGAACAGTGCTTCCCAGACCACGGAAATTAGAAGTTATACGTAGGACATACACTGGGAAGATGGAGAATCTGGGGGATTTCCTCAAACACACTGTGCTCCACAGAGGTTGGAGCACTCTCTGTTGTGAATGTCTAAATATTCCTAAAGTAAGATAGGGGAGGAGCTTGGGCAGTTTTGCACAGAAGTAGGATGGTTGTGCCCTTCATCAAAGAGGTAATGTGGCAAACTTCATGAGAATAAGGAAGTTGAAGCATTCTGGTCATAAGCAGCATTTCTGTGACACTTTGCAAGTGTGAAATTCTAAACCTACTTGTAAGAAGTGTAAAATCTCTGGCTATTTTCAATAAATAAGAAATACCATTTCACATTGGTGAAAATGCAAATACCTTCTGGAGAAGAGGGAGTCCCAGTATTGCTTGATCTGCTTGCAAATCTTTTTTGTAGAATTTAGGATATCCACATATTTTATGTAGTGTGTGGAAAGCAGGCAGCAATTGTTTCAGTATTCCAACAGGTTGGATGGTTATCTTTGGTCTATGAAACTTTTAGTCAGATGACATAAGAGCAAGGCCACTTTTCTTGAATGAAGGAATGTCTCCGAATATTTGTAACAGGAAGAAGTTTGGAAGTAATCATAGACAGTTGTAATATAGCAGGCACACATAGTCAATAAGACAAGATCTATTTACACTTTACAAGAGAGGGTAGGTATGTGTCCACCACTGAAAAAAAAAGGAAATATTTCAGTCCAATATGGGCATTCGAGAAGGCTTTGTTGCCCAATAGACACAGGGAGAAGAGGAAATATTTATGACTAGATGTGGTGTGTCTGAGGCTCCCATAGGGAGAGGGAGAGGCACTGAAGCCCTGGTATGACTGGATGACATTTATAGACCTCTTCGACAGAGGATGTGAATTTGAGAACCACTGGAACAAAAAGAGTCATTCTGGTGCCCCTTTCAAATGAGGAGTTCGATGTGAGACACAGTTAAATGGAAATTTTTGCCCTCCATCAGATAGAGAATAGTTTGGAATTCTTTCTGATCAGAGAGGGTAATTATTGAAGACCTTTTGGACTGGAAGTGAAGTTTGGGGCCTGGGGCAGGTAGAGATGATCTCAGGCCTGTCAGGCTTACAAGACAGATATTGGACCCTCATGTATACAGAGGGTACATTTGATATATAATGGACACAAATTAGTGGTCTAAGTATTGATGTAGAAGATTAAAGCAGAATTAGAGTCTGCTTAATGTCCCCAACCTCTTTAGGGTTAAGGAAGTGACCTAGCCTACCTTAAGCAGGAGAGGTAGGACTGCTTCACAACTTAGAAGATTCCCATCTTCACATACACCTTGGTAAGCCTGGCAGCAATACAAGTATTATGCACCAGGCATGACTGTAAGTCTCTAAGCACTCTTGAAGCTTATCATCAGTTATATGGGTGTTTTCATGAAGGATGGTACGAAGGATAGATGACCTAAGTTTCAGGCTCTGTTAATGCAGGGCAGAATTAAGTGAAGTATAATTTCCTAGAGACCATCGTTGGAGGGAAATGATCTAAAGCTCATGATTGGAGTGTTATATTTGAGGCTCATATGTATGTAAGGATGCTCTTAGGATACCTGGATTTTGTTACCCTTGGGAAAAATGAAAATTCTGAGATTCCAATAGTAAACTCCAGTCATAATTATAACTGACCTTGGGCAGAAATGGAAGGTTTTGGGTATTGTTGGTAACAGCAGTAGGTCATGAAGGCCACCTATCCCAAGTGAAATTCTGATGACCCTTCATCCAAAGGTGATGGTATGAGATACCTTGAAAACAGGTTGAGTAGCATGTGTTCATACCTACAACTTCTATGACCTTCCGGACCCATTTTGCTTAAAAAGAAAGAACCTGGGGCTGGAGAGATGATTCAGTGGTTAAGAACACTGACGGCTCTCCCAGGGCTCCTGAGTTCACAAACATCTGTAATGGTATCCAGTGCCGTCTTCTAATGTGCAGGCACACATGCATAGAGAACACTGTATATATAATAAATAACTAAATACTTAAAAAAGAAAGGAACATAGGAATGAAGGAAGGATGGAAGGAAGGAAGGAAAGAAGGAAAGAAGAGAAAGAAATTTAGGAGGGAAGAAAGAAGGAAGGAAGAAAGAAAGAATGAAAGAAAGAAAGAAAGAGAGAAAGAAAGAAAGAGAAAGAAAGGAGAGGAAGAGAATGAAGGAGGGAGAGAGAGAGAAAGAGAGAGAGATAGAAAGAAAGAGACAGAAAGCAAGAGAGAGAGAAAAAAAAGAAAGAAAGAAGGAAGGAAAGAGAAAGAAAGAAAGAAAGAAAGAAAGAAAGAAAGAAAGAAAGAAAGAAAGAGAGAAAGAAATAAAGAAAGAAAGAAAGAAAGAAAGAAAGAAAGAAAGAAAGAAAGAAAGAAAGAAAGAAAGAAAGAAAGAAAGGAAGGAAGGAAGGAAGGAAGGAAGGAAGGAAGGAAGGAAGGAAGGAAGGAAGGAAAGAGGGAGGGAAGAAAGTAAGAAAGAAAGAAAGTAAGAAAGAGAGAGAACGAAAGAAAAAGAAAGGAAGGAAGGAAGGGAGAAAGAGAGAGAGAGAGAGAGAGAGAGAGAGAGAGAGAGAGAGAGAGAGAGAGAGAAAGAGAGAAAGAGAGAGAGAGAGAGAGAGTAAGTTAGTTAGTTTCAGGCCATGATTAACCAAGTAGCAGGATCAAGTCACCACATTGTGCAAAAGGGAAAAATCTAGTTTATCTTGGGTAGAGGGAGAACAGAATGGTAGTGCATAGTTTGCTTCCATCTAGTCTCCCCACCTTCCATTATCCATATATTGTATATACTGTTGGGAAGAATACAAGGAACAATCAGCACACTCTTCCAACAGGGAGAGTGGCTGTCTGACCTGAGGTTGTATTTGTCTGTACCTATTTATAAGTGAGAGACAGGAACACACCATTTCTGACACCTAACTCTAGGAAGATCACATGCATATTAGTTTTCTTTCTATGTTCTGCCCTCTGCCCTACACTCAGAAACATGTGAGAGCCCACTGTGAAGTTGCAATTGTGTTTGCCTTGCAATCTTTCTAATAGAGAGTGGCACTGAGGTAATATGAGTTTAAGTCAAGTTTAAGGTACCCTTGGAAAGAATACTCTTGGGCATCCCAAGAGGCTATATCTGAAACTCCTATGACTACAGGTATAATAAATGAAACCCTCTTGGCCATAGGATCCAAACCTGAGGTCTCTGTCATCATTGCTCCATGACACATACACCCTTGGCAAGCAATTAGATGTCTATGTTCCTTGAGGTTGAAGGAGGTAATTATAGCCCCCTTTTGTACTACAATGAACTGCATGTGAGTGGACATCATTCTACCTTTTTCAGTGGGAATGGCATAAAGCTTACTTAGTCTGGGGCATCTTTTTTTAATTAGATATTTTCTTTAATTACATTTCAAATATTATCTACTTTCCTAGATTGCCTTCTGAAAATCTCCTATGCCTTCTCCCTCCCCCTGCTCCCCAACCTACCTACTCCTGCTTCCTGGCCCTGGCATTTGCCTATAATGGGGAATAGAGCCTTCACAGGACCAAGGCCCTCTCTTCCCATTGATGACCTCCTAGGCCATCCTATGCTACACTTGTGGTTAGAGCCACAAGTTCCACCATGTGTTTTCTTTGATTGGTGGCATAGTTCCAAGGAGCTCTGGGGGAGGGGTACTAGTTAGTTCATATTGATGTTCCTTCTATGGGGCTTCAGTCCCTTTCATGTCCCTGGGTATTTCTATGGCTCCTTCATTGAGGACCTTATGCTCTGTCCAATGGATGACTGTGAGCATCCACTTTTGTATTTGGCAGGCAGTGGTTTGGGACATCTTTTGTCACAAGAGATATGACTGAGTCCCACTTTCAACGAAACTGAAAGTTTGAGGGTATTTCTACTAAATGAGTACTTTAGACAATCTTGGGCAAACAGAGAAGGTCTGCAGAAGGCTTAGTCATAGGAGGAATGTCTGACATTCTCTTCAGTGAAAAACAAAACAAAACAAAGAACTGAGGTAACTTGGGAAGAGAGGAAGTACTGGGCACTTAGGAGTAAGAAAAATAATGAGACCTGGTTGGTACAATGGTATGCATTAGAAAAACCTTGGAGAGGGGGTAAGTGCCATGCAACATCCTGTTATGTATGAATGTCCCTTTTAACTTGATTAGTAAAGGAAGTCCCTCCACTGCTCTTCAGCTTCCAAATCTTCCTTAGTTGGTAAAAGTTTCACATCCTGTGTTTAGTCTGAGGGAGTTCAGAGAACATTCTAAGCCTTTTCAAGCAGCCTGGATGTCTGTCCCTGGCTAGGTTGCCGCCTTCAGTTTGTCTTAATATGTACATATATAGGCAACAACAATTCAATTGGATTGCAAAGCATAACATAGGATCCATTCAATAATTCTCTCTATATATATATATGAATGACCTGGGACCACAAACCAGAGAAAAACAATATATTTCCCCTGTCATTTTTATAAAAGGGAAAGGCTTGAATCTTACTTAATTAGAGAATATACATTTGATATAGTTCAAAGTCATAAGTGAATGCTTGAGGATACAAGGCATCATGCACTACTATTCAAAAGAGCATATCTAATAGCATTTTAGGAATAAAGAATAGTGGGACCTTCCTTTGGTCAAACACAGTGGTTAATGCCCCCTTCCCTTGCAGAAATGGACAAGATCCAAGGCCATATTTTGGGGGAAGGAAAAGACTGAGCCTCACTCAGCCTCACCCAGGTTAGTTCTCTTGGCTACTTCAAAAAACAAGGAGTGTGAGAGGAATCCTGGGAACATAGGAGTTATGAGAACCTCTTCTCAGAATGGTAAGTTCCAAGACCACCTTCAACAGAGAAAAAATCGTGAATGTCTTAGTTCCTAAAGTAGAGGTCCCCAGTCATATTTTGCAGGTCAGAAATATCCAGTTCACCCATGGTCAACAGGGTAAGTTTCTAGGCTTCACTGGGTACTGGAGGAATGTTCAGACTCTGCCTCACTAGCTTCCAAGTATTTCCCCCATATGCATACCCTGTGTAACATCTTTGAGAGTCCAGTCAGTGGTCACAACAATCTCCCAGCATAAGTAGTTATGCAAGCATTGATGTTTCCTCGAGGCTGTGTTCAGCTGCACACATCTGTGAATAAGAGATAGGAATGGTGCATTTTGATGACCATTTTTGAAGCACAGGATACGAGAGCCAATTTCAGATTTCTATTTTCTGTCCTATGATCTAAAAGGATAGAAAATGTGAGGTGTCATTGGTCGTGTATGTATTGTATGGATATGTTTAAAGCAAACTTAGTTAATAGGGGTATTTGCGAGGCACAGCCAGAAGAGAATCTCTGGTGGTTCAATAATTGCACAGATGGACCTGAAGTGTCCTAGTACAGAGAGTAGATGTATGAAACGCCCCTTTGACACAGGAGCTAGTTCTGAGAGCCCTTTCAATAGTCTTTGATTTCCCAGGACCCCCTTTGTAGAAACTGAAGTTCTAAAATCCACTTGGTGAATTGAAGTAGACAATAGGCCCAGATTCCTACTGGGAAGACAGGGAATGTTAGATTCTCTTTTATGTAGAATGAGTGGTATAAGTCTCTTATGGTCTGACATCCCTTTAAGGAAAAATGATTCAAAGCTACTTGGTAGGATTAGGAATATTGCTTATAAGGCATAATACATGTTTTAGGCGACATTTGACCAATAGGGTCTAAGGCAATGTTAGGCCTAGGAGAGTTCTGACATTCTATTCAGTGTAGTGAGAAAAAAATGAGTTACCATGGGGAAATGTGGGCCCCATGTAAAAGAGGAAATCTGGAAGGCCCTACTGAAAGAGGAGGGCAGACTCCTCTTGAGGCAGAATGTGAAACTGCCATATACACCTCTGTCAAATGTAATGGTCTCTGGTACATTATAGAGTGGAGAATGTTTCCAGGCATGATCATAAGTTTCCAATTCTTATTCAGAGTTTGTATTTTCATAGTTTGTGTTCATTCAGAAGAGACATGGCAGCAACATATTTTTTTTCTTCCAAAGGCTTTCAATGACTGTTGCTGGCTAGTATACTTCTTCGACTTTGTTCATCTATCCAGGTCTAGGCAGAATTAATGAAGTTATTACATTTCTATTGACTTGCCTAAAGGCAGATGGCACAGGTACTTTGCTCTGATTTGTAACTTGGACTATGGGACCTCAAACCAGACTGGACTAGGGTACATTGTTTACAGAAGGAGTCACTTTTGGAAATATGGCTGACCAGCTAGGTATAAAACTACTTTGAAGTATACATTCACATATATACTTCATATATTTGAATGACATTTTTGAGAAAGAGAACGTGTTGGGTGGATAAGGAAGAGAAGGAAGGTCACAGAAACCCTCAGACAAAAGTTTACCATGGGAATTGGAAGATGTCAAAAATAACTTATCAAGTGCAAATGTCCTCATAGTCCAGAATACCCATGTGTTCTGAGACTTTGAGTTTTGCTTGCCAAAAATCAGAGCAGTTTTCTTTCAAATTGTTTGGTAAACTCTAGCTCTATGTTCTCCATAAGCTGTACAGCAGCATCCCAGGCATAGGCACCAAAATGGAATTGATCCATTTCAAGTGACAGGCTTAAAATTAAAAATTAGATTAGGGTTCATATAATTACTGTCCTGTCCCAGGACATCATTTCAGAGTGTTTGGCATCCCTTCTTTTATTTGAGCATGCCTGGCCATCCAGGTCTGAAGGGAAACTTTAGGACCTCCTAGAGGAATAGACCTCATGGTTCTATGGATAAAAGTGGATTTTCTGAGGTAAGCATAGTCAAGAGAAGTTGATTTAAAGTTTCCTTGAGGAAAAAAAATAAAAAAGAACATTGGCTTGAGTTTTTCATGTCAGTGGCTTTTCTGTAGGCTCCATAAGCAGCAGAATTTGTATTAATCCCCGGTCAAATTTAAGGGTGAGTCTATATTTCCCTAATTCAAAGATAAAATCAAAGATTCTTCCTTGACAGAGTATCTATGTCAAAGATTCTTCATTGAAACCTTTTTGAATCTAGAGTTTACCTTGAACTGAAGGAAAAGTCTCAGAAACATTAGGAAAAACATCTAAGGTTCAGTCCATAATATCAGCAAGCTCTGTGGGATTCCTCAACCTAAATGTATGTCCAAGCCTGCTTTGGACAAACTGGTATGATCTGAGGCTCCCTTTGCTTCAGTGGGAATATGTGATGCCTCCTTAAGTAAAGGTAGAAGGAGTGAGTAGCCCTGGGGAGAAAGGAGTTGCTGATATCCTTGTAACAGGAGAGATGATCAGAGTATAAAATTCCCCATAATATTTTGAGCAAAAATTAAATTGCTTACCTTAGCTCATGAGGTCCTAGCATTGCCACAACTTCTGACAGTTCTTCACAGCCTGGGGTATCCATATCCTTAGCTGAATTAGCAAGGCACCAAATATAGATACCATGATTCATGAAAAGCTTCGGATTGTATCCTCAGCATGATTGCCTCCTAAGAATTATGTTCAACCAACCAGAACTGAGTTATAATGATGATTTCACACAATGTCATGTGACTATACTCAAGAAAGTGGCATAAGGTTCCAGGATTGGCCTCCTCCTCTTGATTTCTGTGAACTTTGAGCAGAGGGAGCAATTCTCCTTGGTCAGAGGTAAGCTGATGACCAGCTTAAAGAGAGCCTTGGATCCAGGCTGAGGTTTTTATACATTGGCCATGGGACTTGACTCTGGAGTTCTGTGAGGTTTGTTTTGTTTGTTTGTTTGTTTGTTTTTGTTTTTGGTGGTCAAAAGTGTATTCCCTAAACAATAAGGTCTGAGGGAGAAGCTCTTAGTTGAGTGGTAGACCTGATTCCACCATGAACAAAGACTGAAACTCTTGTGTATTCTTGGTACCAAAGATTCAGCCTGAAGCACACTAGAGCTGAGCCTGAATATTTGAGATAAACTTCTCACTCACAAGGTCAGTTCTATACCTTGCTTCATCAGAGAGGCATGTCTCAGACCCTTCCAGTGCAGAAGGAGGAAGAATAAAGAGTTTTACTCAAGGTCAGCTGACCCCTTTGGCACACATATAATGTCAGGGGATACTATGATTAGAGGAAGCAAGGTTTAGGTGCTCTTCAAAAGATAAACCAACTGGGTGTCAGCCCCCTTGAAGTTATGGGATACTTTACATCTGAGGGGGCCTGACGTGATGGAGTTTATATTTATGCTGGAGGTATAAATTATCCTGGGTCTAGAAGGGTACATCTGAGTCCCCATTGTAACTTCATCAATGCTATTGAATTCTGATAGTAAAAGAGCCAACTTTGTGGCTTTCTTAAAATGTTGTTGGGGTCTGTTGATAAGTCCTTTGCTTATCATGTCATATGTATCAGGGCATCTTCAGTTATTGAGGACCTATGTGACACCTTTGTTCTGAAGGGGTAATTCTGAGGGAAATTAACGAAATTCTGAGGTTTCTGGTTCTCATATGATAATGCTGCCTTCAATACTGGGGAGTTTCTAACATATTTGATTTCGGGGGTTACATCTGAATCCCCCTTGAGTTATTGGTGTAAGTTGTGAGTCACATAGGTTCTATTTCATGTATGTGGGTATACTGTCATTGTCTTCAGACACACCAAAAGGTGGCATCAGGTCCCATGACAGATGGTTTTGGTACAACAAGTGATTGCTGAGAATTGAACTCAGGACCTGTGGAAGAGAAGTCAGTGCTTTTAACTGCTGAGCCATCTCTCCAGCCCCAGCACATTGGTTCTAGACAGGTAAGATGAAGGTCACTTAGGCTATTGGGGATGATCTGAGGATCCCTGGTTCAGAATGGGCATATCAGAAGTTCCCTTGGTCCATACAGTAGTTTAGAAGATCTGTGGTTCTTAAGCTGTAGGTCTGAACCTTACCAGAGAAGAATGCCTGGAGTGTTTTTGAATTCCTAATTTAGACAAAGTTTACCTGATGACTCCTTGAGCCACTGAGAGTGATTTAAGCTCCACTTCAAGCATGGGGGGACAGTGTGAGTCTTCTTGGTGCTGAAGGGATAATTCTGAGGTTTGTGTGTCAGAAACAGGACTTGGAGGACCCATTGACAGAGTGATAATGTTGATGTATCCACAAACAATCTATAAAGGATGCCATCCTTTAGAGGCAGAAAGGTTCACAGCATGTTGGGGAAAGTAGAAATGCCAAAGACTATTGTATCTGTACAAGATCAAGGGTCGATGTGGAGAGGAGAGAAGGCCTGAATATTTCATGATTGAGACTTCCTGGGAAGCTAGAACACACAAATCATGCAGGCCATGCAACAGCTTAATCAATCTCCAGTGTGCTAGGAGACATTTCCCAGCTAGTTCTCCTGATAAAACTGCTGCCTACTTCTAAAAATGGCAAGGCTTTCTCATTTTTGCTGGTCAGCTTAATGTCTATGTCCTGGGTTCATTAACGTGCTGGCTACTCTTAAGCTCTGAGACTTCAGGAACCCGGGTCCTGATCCTTGGACAGGGGTAATTAGGTCAGAGGATCAGAATAAGAAGCACTTGGTGCACCTTATATTAAGGGAGTGGATTTTTCATGGACTAGATCAGATCTAGTAGGTAGGTCTAGGTCCTCAATGTTCAGGAGAATCACATAATACTCTCCATGAGGTGAAAATTATATAGCACATTCTTCTGGATACAATTGTGAGCTAATCTTAATCAGAAAGGGGATTCTTGTCCTGCTTTTAGTCACAGGGGCATAGATGAGGCTTCAATGTGCATCTGAGGCAGCTAGGAGTGGAAATTGTAAGTTTGATATACAGTTGATGAAAAGAAAAAGTTCTAAATTCATGTTGTTCATAAGGGGCATAGAAAGGGAAAATATGAGGGCAGCTTCTGTATCAAAAAAGAACTGAAAATGCCAGAGTAAGAGAGAGTAGGGCCCAGGCCACCCTCTTGAAATGGACTGCCTTACAGGTTCCGTTTGGCAGGCTGGGGAGCTCTGGTGTGTCCCTGGGCAGAAGGAGGAAGTCAGAAGCAAGGAGTAAGTCGTAAGCCTCCTAGAGCATTTTCGATATCTCTTTTGTCATAAAAAGCACCGGTGAGGCCCAGTTTCTTAGATGGAGCATTTGAGGGGCCACCTATTTCAGCCTGAAGCATTCTGAGCCTTTCTGAAACAGGGATCACAAAGCCAGTGTCCCTTTGGTGAGAACTGGAAAGTCTGAGTCCACATTGGTCTGATTGAGAAGGTCCGACACCTCCTTTAGGGAAGAGGAAAGAACTACAACTCCCCTTTTGCAGTGCGATCCTGTTGAGATTGATTTTCAAATGATGTGTATATTTGTGGCCTCCTAGGACAGAATGGTCACAAAGGGGGAACCCAAATTTATATTGTAATGATGGGTCTCTCCGAGGACAGGAGAGAGCAGGTACCACATCCTCTGCTTAAGATATTGTATGTTTGTCATATCTTCGCATAACAGGGAATGTTCCAAAAGGGAATGTGGTACTCCCTTTTGGAGGTATGAATGCCCATAGGATAGGCACAAAAGCTATGGGCTCCCGTTTGGCAATTCTGGAAGTTTTCTCTCCCTCTTGGACATTAGGAATATGTTTTGAGTCCTCCTTAGTAGAAAAAGAAAGGCTGATATTCTTTTGTGGTGATGATGAGTGTTGCACACCTCTATGGGGACTGTCTCCATCTGGAGATGACTCAATGCATTCTTGATCTGTAGGGGAAGCTTGCAGGGCTCCTTGGGTAACAGAGGCTTTCCTCTGTTTTCTCTTGGTAGAAGTAGCGTGTCTGGGAATCTCATGAGGAAGGTGGGATGCCTGAGGCTGTCTTCATGAGAAAGAGTGGTTCGCATGCACACTTCTGTAAGGATGGAGGATGGCTTATCAACCTCATGCTCTGAATTGGAAGCTTTGGTGTCCCATTGGTCAGAAGGGGCTTTTTCTGATGGGGTTTCAGTAGACTTAGATGGTCTGTGAATGCCTTGGCTTGGTAGGGAACTTCTGAGGCCCACCTCATGAGATGGTGAGCATCTGCAGGCTCCTTTAGCAGAATCAGAAGTGGTGAAGTTTATGTTAGTCATAGTTTTAAGCTTTACACCTCTTTCTTAAATTTGCAAACTCTTACCCAAATTTTGGAAGAATGGCAGTGTTTCCAGCCCACATGTTTTGAGCGCACATATTTCAGGCCCTCTTGATCTACAGAGGAAGGGCTTGGTCTTGTTTTCCTCAATTTAGAAGGTGTGGGGCAATCTCCTGGAAGAGGAGAATGACTGAGAACTTTTTTACAAAGAATACTAGATCTGAAACTCAATTGAGATGATTTTAAGGAGGAGATGCTCCTTTGAGGAGTAGAGGTAGGACTGGATTCCTTTTCTGCATACTTGGAAGATGTGAGGCTACTTACGGCAGAAGAGATACATTTTAAGGCAACAAGTTCTGAAAGGCAGTATCTGATATCCCTTTCAGGAATTGGGACATGTTTCAATATCCTTTGGTTAAATTTCAAACGTCTAGGGTTCTTTTTGAGATAAGAGAAATTTCTCCATCCATCTTCACGAGGAGGGGTAGGAATAATGTCCCCTTCTGCACATAGGGACAGTCCCTGAAACTCTGTTGAAGAGGAAGTATCGACGGTTTCTTGGTGAGATGTCACAGGTTTTAGAGGCCCCTGGGCAGGTTGAGAAAGTTCTAGACTTTCCTGGGGAAATGCTGGTGTTCTCAGGATCCCTTGTTCAGATACTAAAGGGCCCAGAGCACCTTCATTGGGTTTCAAAAGACACAGAGACCCTAACACAGATGCCAAAGCTTCTGGAGTCCCTGGCACAGATTCTGAACTCTTAGAAATGGATTGTGTATATGTCAGAGGTTCTTCTGTCTCTGGACTAAGTGGTGAAGGAGCTGGTAATTTGGGAGAATCTTGTGTGGCTGACAAAGATTCTATGACCTCTTGGGTGACAGATGGTATTTCTGTACTATTTTGCATACATGCCCATATTTCTAGTGTGTCCTGGGAAGAATCAGAAAGTCCAAGATCTTCTGGATTGGATGGTAAATATCCTAAAGCCTCCTTTTCCAACCAGTGTCCTGGAGGCTCTTGAGGTAACAAGGAAGTTTCTGTAAGCCCTTGGGAAGATATTGATGTTTCTAGTACACCTTGGGCAGACATGGAAGGTCTCCAAGACATTAAGACAGAATGTTACTCTTTCAAATCCAATTGGACAGATGGAGAAGGTCCTAGACTCACTATGGTAGATGCTGAAATTTCCAAAGCTCGTGATGAAGCATTGGATATTCCTGGATTGCCATGTGTACAGGTACAAACTTCCAGGTTCCCCTATAAAGACAGCCAAGGGCCTCCAGCTTCTTGAACAGAAAACAAATGTCCTGGATTCCCTTGAGCAGATAGGGACAATGTCAAAGGCTCTAGGGCAGATGATATAGATCCTAGTGTTCCTCAATCAGATAAAGAAATTACCATGGGTCCTTTGGAAGAATGCATAGATCCTGAAGGATCTGAAGCAGATGGATCTGTTTGTTGAACCCCTTGTAGAGAATTCAAAGACTCATTTGGTCCCTGGAATGAAGTTAAAGGTCCCTCTGTAGGTTTAGAGAGGTCAAAAGGCTCTTCTGTGGAAAGGGAAGATCCAAAAGGCTTAGGGAAGAAAGTGAGGAACTAAGTTGGGCAGAAATTGCAAGTTCCAGAGGTGAGTCATGGGATATCACATGTCCTGGGGTAGCTGTTGAAAATTTTTGTGCTCCTCATGCAAATGATGAATATCCTAGAGCCCCCTGGGGAGGCAGCAATGTTTCTACAGAGCCTGTGTATTTGCTGAAATCCTCAGAGATCCCTGGTCAGATCTCAAAATCCTTGCTGTATTTTGAGCAGGGTGGTTATATCCCTGACACACTGGTAAAGATGGTGAGTCTGCTACTGTGTAGTGTGTAGATGTGGAGTGAGTTCCTATACCTTGTGTATGTAAAGAAGGACTTTAAAACCTTTTGGAAGATGTAGAATGTTGGGTAGACCTTTGTGGACATGTGGACAGATGTATGGTCCCCTTGTGCAGAGACCGGGACTCACACCTCCTTGAGCAGAATCAGAAGATCCTGGAGTCCTTTGTTCTGAGGATGAAAGACCCAGAGGATTATGAGAACATTCATAGCATTGTGATGTATTCATCATTGCCTGGGCTGAGATAGAAAGTTTCAGAGGCCCCTGGGCAGATTGCAAAGGTGCTAGATACCCTTGACCAAATGGGAAAGTCTTTGCACCTCCTTGGTCAGAACAGGAATGTCTACCAGGTGTTGGCGATGATGGTGGCAATGTTCCTAGATTTGCTGAAGTAGACTGAGAAGATGCTACAGCCTGCCTCACTTGTGGAAAAAGGCCTAAAGCACTGTGTGACTCTTCATATTGTGCAAATATCCCTGTGGCATCTGTTGAATTTTCTCGATTTCTTTGTTTGGGGAAAAATGAACTTTGCATGAGCAAAGTTCCCTCTTGTGCCCTGGAAAATTTCTTGTGTTTTTGAAAAGATGACAAAGCTTCTAGAACCTCTGGAGTAGATACAAGGTGTTCCTGAACACCCAGTACTGATGGTGTAGGATAAAAGGTTTCTTGAGATTTCTGGCTAGGTAGGAAAGTTCGAGTGTCCCTTGGTCAACCTGGGGATCTTTGTGCAAAATGATGGGCAGTTGGAGAAAATCCTACTTCTGTCTGACAAGAAGTTGGGGGATGCAAAGTATCTTGAGCAAATGAAACACTTTGTGTATTCCCCTGTTTAAAATTGGGCTTTTAGATACCCTTGGGAAAAACAGAAATGTCCGAAAGCCTCTTGGAAAGATGAAGAACCTAGGGTTCCTTGTGAAGATAAACAAATTACCAGAGACATCTGCTCAGATGACACAGATTCTGGTCGCACCTGAGTATTTTGGGTAGACCCCAGATGTCCTGGAGTGGGAAGCAAAGCTCCCACAGTCTCCTTTGCAGACAGGGACTTTCCTACTGTGGCTTGTGCAGATAAAAAAATCCCCTCAGTGCCCTGAGCAGATGTGGAAGACCCTAGAGTTGTTTCTTTAGATTTAGTCACTTCTAGATGGCATTCTTCAGTTGAACAAGGTCCTAGAGTTCCTTGCTCAGATCTCAAAGATGATGGTGACAACTGTAGTGATGTAGTAAGATCCAGGGGCAGTTCAGCACATCTGAAAGTGTCTGAAGTCCCTTGGGTAGATGGAGAACATTCATTTGTTTCTGAAACTGTTGGGGAAGGAGTTGAATGCAGTAGAGCCCCTTCAGCATATCCAGAATATGGGTCATTGCCTGGGCTGAGCTTGAAAGTGTCAGAGGCCCCTGGGCTGACTGCAAATGTGCTAGGGTCCCAGGACCAGATGGGAATGTTTCTGCACCTCCTTGAGTAAAAGATGAATGTGTACCAGGTTCTCAAGGTGATGGTAGCAAAGGTCCTAGAGTAGACAAAGCATATGTAGAAGATTCAGAATTCTCCCTCACTAGAGGCAAAGGGCCCGAGGTAGTCTCTGTGTGATTACATTGCCCCAAGCCCAATATTCCTGAGGAATCTGCCGAAGGTTCTAGATTCCTTCGGGTGGATGACAAAGAACTTAGCACAGGCAAAGTCCCCTCTGCAGCTGTGGAAAAGTCCTTACACTTTTGAGAGGTTAGCACATATCCTTGAGAGTCTTTACTAGATAGAGGATGCTCCTGAGTACCTAGTACAGATGATGAATGTGTTACATATGCTGGTGAATATGGAATGGATTTTTGAGATTTCTGGCTAGGTAGGAATGGCCCAAATTCCCTTGAGGAAAGTTGGGATCTTTGTCTAGAAGGTTCAGAAAGGGGAGAAAATCTCATACCTTTCTGGCAATAAGTTGGATGTTGCACAGTCTTTGGAGAAAATGGCACAGTTTTTACACTCCCTTGCTTAGTTGTGGACAGTTTTAGAGACCCTTGGTCAGAAAGGGAATTTCCAGAAGCCTCTATGGAAGATGAAGAGCTTAGAGTTCCTGGTAAAGAGGAAGAAATTCCCAGAGGCTTCTGATCAGATGGAAAAGACTCTGAGACCACCGAGTGATTTGGGTGGACCCTAAATGTCCTGGAGTGGGAGGCAAAGTTCCCACTGTCTACCTTGCAGACATGGACTTTCCTGTTTTGGCTTGTGCCAATAAGGAATGACCCCTAGTGCCCTGAGCAGATGCATAAAACCCTACAGTTGTTTCCTTAGATTTAGTCCCTTCAGGTATGCAAGGTCCCAGAGATCCTTGCTCAGATCTCAAAGATGATGGTGACACCTGTAATAATGTAGTATGATCCAGGTGCAGTTCAGCACATCTGGAAGTGTCTGAAGTCCCTCAGGTAGAAGGAGAATATTCATTTGTTTCTGAAACTGCTGGGGAAGGAGCTGAATGCAGTAGAGCCCCTTCAGCAGATCCAGAGATATGAGTCATTGCCTGGGCTGAGATGGAATGTGTCAGAGGCCCCTGGGATGATTGCAAATGTGCTAGGTTCCCGGGACTAGATGGGAATGTTTCTGCACCTCCTTGAGTAAAAGATGAATGTGTACCAGGTTCTCGAGGTGATGGTGGCAAAGGTCCTAGGGTAGGCAAAGCATATGTAGAAGATTCAGTATTCTCCCTCACTAGAGGCAAAGGACCCGAGGTAGTCTCTGTGTGTTTACATTGTCCCATGAGCAATATCCCTGTGGAATCTACGGAAGGTTCTAGATTCCTTTGTGTGGATGACAAAGAACTTTGCACAGGCAAAATCCCCTCTGCAGCTGTAGAAAAGTCCTTACACTTTTGAGAGGATAGCACATATCCTTGAGAGTCTTTACTAGATAGAGGATGCTCCTGAGATCCTAGTACAGATGGTGAGTGATTCCCATCTGCTGGTGAATATGAAATGGATTTTTGAGATATCTGGCTAGGTAGTAACGGCCCAATATCCCTTGAGGAAGCTGGGGATCTTTGTCCAGAAGGTTCAGAAAGGGGAGAAAACCTCATACATTTCTGGCAATAAGTTGGATGTTGCACAGTCTTTGGAGAAGACGGCACAGTTTGTACACTCCCTTGCCTAGTTGTGGACAGATTTAAAGACGCTTGGTCAGAAAGGCAATGTCCAGAAGGCTCTATGGAAGAAGAAGAGCCTAGAGTTCCTGGTGAAGAGGAAGAAATTCCCAGAGGCTTCTGATCAGATCCGAGTGATTTGGGTGGACCCTAAAGGTCCTGGAGTGGGAGGCAAAGTTCCCACAGACTGCTTTGCAGACATTGGCTTTCCTACTGTGTCTTGTGCAGATAAGGAATGCCCCCTAGTACCCTGAGCAGATGCAGAAAACCCTACAGTTGTTTCCTTAGGATTTAGTTGCTTTAGATGAGAAAGGTCCCACAGTTCCTTGCTCAGATCTCAAAGATGATGGGGACACCTCTAGTGATGTAGTAAGATTCAGGTGCAGTCCAGCATATCTGGGAGTGTCTGAAGTCCCTTGGGTAGATGGAGAAAAAAAATACAGCAACTCATTCATCATCTTTACTTTGTGCTTGCAGGCTGGTTGCAATTATCTTGTAAGCATTAAAAATCAGTCTAACATACTGCCTATGTTCCATAGGGTTTCATTGATGTGAGGAGACATCATGACTCAGGCAACTCTTATAAGGAAAATTTAAATGAGGTTGTCTTACAGTTTCAGAGGGTCAGTACATTATTATCTTGGTAGGAAGCATGGCAGCACCCTGGTAGAGGAGGTGCTGGGGAAGGAACTAAGTGGTCTATATCTTAGTCTGAAGGCTACCAGAAGGAAGCTTGTGGCCACAGGTAGCAAGGAAGAGGATCGATTTTTGTCTCTGAGCAGAGATTGAGCACTACACAAAAGCAAGCCTACACAATGATACACTTCCTCTAACAAGCCAACACCTTGTAATAATGCCACATACCATGGGCAAAAGATATTCTAATCAACACACTGCGTCATAGGACATAAAGAAAGATACTGCATGATTGCATTCCTCTAGTCACAGGTGCGACATACCTACAAGCTTATATGAACACACACACACACACACACACACACACACACACACACCAATCGGATATGCACGTGCATACATATATATTTGTCTATTTATTTACTTACTTACCTACTTACTTACTTACTTACTTACTTACTTACTTACTTACTTACTTACTTACTTACTTACTTTGTTTTAAATTTGTTGGGTAAGAACTTTCTACATACACATAAATGAGTTTTAGCAAATTCATCCCTATCTTCTCCTTCTTGAATTGTTACCCATTTCTCCTGTATCACTTTTATCCTTAATTACATTTTCATTTTTGTATAGATGGCTGTGTAGTGCCATGCCCTGAGAAATCGCGTGCATGCCGCAAGCAATCACTGAGAAGAGCCGTGCGTGCCACAAGCAATCGGCATTATAAGATGGTGATGGCCTCCCCTGTGCCTAACTAGTAAACAAGCCTTGTACGCAGGTGCAAGAGTGAACTCACTCCTAGTCACTGTCCATTCTCGGGGCATAATAGTGGGGTGATGGGCAAGCAATGAATCAGGAGCTGTCACGTCACATCAGGTGCTGAAACGTCATGCTGTTGGCTATATAAGCAGCGCCATTTTCCCGGATCATGGTCTTCCTGATAAGTAAGCAATAAATCTTTTGCCACAGAAGATTCCGGTTTGTTGCTTCTTTCTTGCCGGTCGAGTGGGATGCAATAAGTGGCACCGAGGAACCCGGGAACTTTATACCATCACACCAGTGCAAGGAAGATCCCTTGTTCGCGGGGCGGAATCAGAACTGCGGGATGAAAGGCTCTGTAAGGTACATACAGTTTTGAAATTTCTCCAGAGTTAGACACCCTTTTGATTGTTTGCACAGCGATTGCACTTTTCCTTTCAGTTTCGTTTTTCTTCCACTGCTTCCACTGCTGACTGGTTCTTAGTCACGGTCAAGCCTGGATAGCGCATGGACAGCGACCAGTTTCAGTCACAGTCAGGACTGGACAGTGCCTGGACAGCGTCCATTTTCAGTCACAGTCAGGCCTGTACAGCGGCAGTATGAGAATCTCGCATTCTATAATAGTGGCCTTACACTCGGTCCTGAAGCAGTGTGGCCTAAAATGTGCCACTAATACCTTAGAGGGATTTGTCAGGGAGATAGACCATGTGGCACCATGGTATGCTTGCTTAGGGTCATTTAGGCCTTTTCATGGGCCTTGATCCTGAGGAAAAGATATAAAAAGAAAAGAATGCCTTGGGAGAGATTAGAAAAGGGATGGAAAGGGAGAGAAGAAGGGAGATCCAGGTGGAGAGGCACATAAGGAAAGGAGCCTCTACCTGCCACTAGATGAGTTTAAGCAGCTAGCTCTTAGTAGCTCAGAATCTGATGAAGGGCTTAGCTCCTCTGAAGAAACGGACTTGGAGGAGGAAGCAGTTCATTATAAGGGAGAAAGGTACCTGCAAGATAAAATGCAAGCTACTCAGTGCAGAAAAAGTCCAACAACGACTGGTGAAAGCCAGCTTGCTGCTCGGCCTCGGGATTGTTGGCTTCAGTGTCCTAGTGAACCTCTGCCTTATGTGCATAGGTAGTTGTCAATTTTTGCCTACACCTCATGTAGGGGTAAACCCTCGAGGAATCAGGCCATTACAAGTCTGGCAAATGGATGACACTCATATTTCCTCCTTTGGGAGAAATCAGTACTTACATGTTTCCTTTGACACCTGCAATGGTGTAATGTTTGCCACACCTTTAACAGGGGAAAAAACCTCTCATGTTATACAGCACTGCCTAGAAGTGTGGAGTGCTGGGGCAAGGGCTCAATTCTTAAAACGGATAATGGGGTAGCATATACTTCTACTAAATTTCAGCAATGTTGTCATCAAATGGATGTCACTCACTTGACTGGCCTTCCTTATAATACTCAAGGACAAGGCATTGTGGAATGTGCCCACCACACACTCAAGTCTTATCTTATAAAACAAAAAAGGGGGAGTTGATGAGACTCTGCCCTCAGTGCCAAGAGTAGCAGTATCTATGTCACTCTTTACACTTAATTTTTTGAATCTTGACTAGCAGGGACGTTTTGCAGCTGAGCGACATAGTTCAGACCCTGATAGACCAAAAGAAATGGTCAAACGGAAGGATGTTTTAACTGGTCTCTGGAAAGGCCCGGATCCTATCTTAATCAGATCCCGGGGAGCTGTTTGTGTTTTTCCACAGAGTGAAGACAACCCATTTTGGCTGCCGGATTGACTCACCCGCAGGATATTCATCAAGGATGGTGCAAAAATGCTGACCTCCTGAGGACTGTTCCTGATCCTGACAATGCTGAACTTGTCTCAGGTTCCTAGTATAATGGGTGAACAGATATGTGCTATTCTCTCGACTTTCCCTAAACCAATGTCAGTTCGCCATGATACTATAGTTTTCCAAATTTTCCAAATTTCCAAAATTCTTTACTAATAATAAAACAGTGGATTTGCCATATTTACCCTATGATCCAACTCGTTATTATCATTAGGAGAAAATCACTCCTTACTAGAACAGGGTTTTTTATGTTTTCAAATTAATGGACAAGGACATTGTATCAACCTCCCAGCCTGAGCTTTAGGGAGGTTTAATGAGCACCAAGGAGGTTGGGTGAGCACAACCCAAGATAATTCTAATATAGATATAACCTTTACAAATCGGACCTTTTGGCAGGAGGCAATTTGGGTTAATGGTACATTTGTACCACCTAACTTTTCAGACAAAGAATGTCCCCACCAACCAAAAATAGCCCCTCATTGTGTCTTGGAAGATAAAGGTCTGATCCTGCCTTGGTCTGATTGTCGATCCTCCATCACTTGTTGGGCAGATCAGAGTAAAACTTTTTCCTTTTCTTCCAACATGACAGATGACCCAAAGAATGAATTTGTTATGAAAAAGAGATTTTTCATTCAGGACTTTAAAATGCATTCCTTTCACAAGTGGGTGCTTTGGGGAGTCAATGGCAATTGTACAGATTTCAATCCTTTGATTTTTATCCAGGGAGGAGCAGTTGTAAAGGCTTCTTTTACTGGCATCTCAAGATTTGCTCAGCACTGGGGAATACATGATGCCTCCCAGGACTCTTATGGACATACTAATATCAGAGTAGAGATCACTGGGTTCAATAAAACTTTGGTAAACCAGATTATTTATACATCTCCCACAGTCTGTGTTTACCCCCCTTTCTTGTTTATATTCTTTCAAGTGATTCATTTGAAGTCTTTTCCAATGATTCTTGATGGATTTCTCAATGTTGGCATGTAACAATAAACACCCATGCCATGGTGCCACGGATCCCACTTTGGGTCCCTGTTCTGGTGGAAACACCCTCCACCTTGAAAGTAAATGGGAGAAATGCCCTAAAGATACATGAAGTACACACTAGATTAGTTGAAAAGTGGAAAATTAGCTGATAAGAGCAACTGTTGTTTGGGCAGTTGTGCTTTATGCCTTTATTCTCATCACTTGGTTGGCAGAGGCCAAGAATGTCTGAGTCTGAGACCAGCTTGGTATACAGAGTGATTTCCAAGACAGCCAGGTCTACACAGAGAAACCCTCTCTCAAAAAACAAACAAACAAACAAACAAACAAACAAACAAAAAGCACCTGTTCTATGAAGAGGACCGGGCACAATGCACCCACATAGTGGCTTACAATTTATGCACAGCTACAGTTTTAGAGAATCACTGCTCTCTTTTAGCTTCTGTAGGCTATAGAGGCATAAGTGAGAGAGAGGGCATGAGCAGACTAGCACAGAAGTGAGAGAGGGCATAGCACATAGGTGAGAGAGAGTTCCTGAGCACTCTAGCACATAAGGGAGAAAAAGGGGCTGGGCATCCAAGCACATAAGTGAGGGAGAGAGGGCCTGCACATCCTAGCACACTCTTGTAATCAAGCTCAGTACTAAGAAGGTGGAGGTGGGAGTTTACCAGGGATTGTAGTGAATCTGGATGTTCTCTTCTGATCTATTAGGACAGCATGGACTGTTCTGTTGTGGGTATGTACATACAGAAAAAGTACACACATTTTAATTTTTATGCACATAAATAAATAACAAAAAATATTACAGTTGAAATTAGTAGTGCCATTTCCAGTACTTTCATGTTACACATTTGTTCATGTTTTTTCAAGTCTGCAAATGCTTATCAACCTAGAAACTGGAAATCATTTGTCTTAAAGATGGTAGCTCATTTCCACCTCCTGAGACCTCCCTTCTAATCAATGGTGCCTGGTACTCCATGACAGCATACACAGGGTATATTCAGCCAAAGGGTGAAATCCCTGGATGAGACCTGTTTTCTCCATCTGGCATCACAAAGGGTCCCCAGAGTACTACATGTGGGTCTCTCCTGATAACGTTTTATTTATTTGTTTGTTTGTTTGTTTGATTTTGTTTTGTTTTTTATTTTTGTTATTGTTTTGTTTTTTATTTGTTTTATTTTTGTTTTTTGTTTTTTTTTTGGTTTTTGTTTTTGTTTTGCTTTGTTTTTGTTTTGCTTTTTTTTTGTTTTTGTCTTTGTTTTGCTTTGTTTTGTTTGTTTGTTTGTTTGTTTGTTTGTTTTTCCCATTGAGCAGACAAGCAAGGAAAGGAGCGGTTGTGAAGGAGTTCACTTCTGAATGACCTGGAAGAGATAACCAGCTCTGATTAGGGTTATTGGACTGTTAAAGGATGTGTGACTGGAGAGAAATCTCAGTCCCAAGAGGCCACTATGTGAGGAAAAACCTCCCGATCTGCCTTTTCCTACGGCTTCTGAGGGTTAAATGAAGGAGGAAGATCATATTTTTTTTTCTCTTTTTTTTTCATTTTTTTTTAAACTAAGAAAACATTATAGTTTTTAAGAGAAGAATGGCTCTTAAGAAAATGATGGTGATTCCAAAGGAAGATTACTTATTACTTTTGGACTTTGATGATGAAGAAGATGACATAAATATTTCGGAGGAGTCTCTTTCTGAAGGTTACTGCATATTCAGTGTTGGGTATTAATTGTGTGTTGTGCAGTTCACTAGACTTTTACCTAGTCACCTGAAACAGAAGAAGTCTTTTCTCAGAGATTTTATATAGTTCATTTGAAATTTTACCTATCTATCTATATCTATATATTCTTATACCCGAGTTTTAGCAACACATATAACTACTCTTGACATTGTAGTCACAATATGTTGATAAAAAATAACTTGTTATGATTTTGCCACCGGAAAATACCTGAACATTGCTCCAATAATATGTTTGCAAAACCTGAATTTATTTCAAGAACATTACAAATAATTTATTTCATTCCTTTTTTATTATTTCTTTTCTTTTTTTTTTCTTTTTTTTTTTTACATTTAAAATGTTATTCCCTTTTCTATTTTCCCCTCCAAAAATCCCAGTCCTCTCCCCTCTATCCCTGCTTTCCAACACACCTACTCCCAATTCCTGGCCCAGGCATTCCCAAAACTTGGTCATAGGAACTTTACAAGAACAAGTGTCTCTCCTCCCATTGATGACATACTAGTCCATCCTCTGCTACATATGCAGCTGTAGGCATAAGTCACAACTTATGTTTACTTTGATTGGAGATTTAATCTCAGGGAACTCTGGGAGTACTTGTTAGTTGTTTTTCCTCATAGAATGTTCCTTGTGTACTTTCTCTAGCTCCATAATTAGGGACCCTGTGCTCAGTCCAATGGATTTCTGTGAGCATCCACTTCTGTATTTGTCAGGAAATGGCAGATCGTGTCAGGAGACAACTATATCAGTCTCCTGTCCCTAAGCTCTTGTTTGGCTCTTCAACAGAATCTGGGTTTGGTGGTTGTTTATGGTATGGATCACAGAATGAAGCAGTGTCTGGATTCCTTCAGTCTTAGTTCCAAACTTTTTCTCTGTAACTCTTTCCATGGATCTTTTGTTACCAATTCTAAGAAGGAACGACATATCCACACTTTGGTCTTCCTTCTTGTTGAGTTTCATGGGTTTTGCAAATTTTACCTTGTTTTTTTCTGAGCTTCAAGGATAACATCCACTTATCAGTGAGTATATATCATGTGCTTTCTTTTGTGATTGAGTTATCTCACTTAGGAACATATCATCCAGATCCATCCATTTGTCTAAGAATTTCATGAATTCATTGATTTTAATAGTAATGTAGTATTTCATTATGTAAATGTACTATATTTTCTGTATTCATTCCTCTGAAGACGGGCATCAGGTTTATTTTCAGCTTCTTGCTATTATAAATAAGGATGCTATGAACATAGTGATGCATGTATCCTTATTACAAGTTGGAATATCTTCTGGATATATGCCAAGGAGGACTATTGCTGGATCTTCAGTAGAACTATTACCACTTTTCTGAGGAAACCCCATCTGCTTTCTAGAGTGGTAGAACCAACTTGCAATTCCACAAGCAATGGAGGAGTGTTCCTACTTCACCACATACCCACCAGCAACTATTGTCATCTGAGTTTTAGATCTTAGCCATTCTGACTCTGTGAGGTGGAATCTTAGGGTTATTTTGACTTTCTGTTCCCTGATGATTAAGGATTTTGAACATTTATGAGGTGCTTCTCAGCCATTCAGTGTTTCTTAATTTGGAATTCTTTGTTTAGAACCATCCCCATTTTTTAAAATAATGTTATCTGATTTTCTGGAATCCAGCTTCTTGAGTTCTTTGTATATATTGAATATTAGTCCCTTATCTGATTTAGCATTGATAAAGAGTTTTTCCCCGTTTTGTTCTAATGATAGTGCCCCTTGCCTTACAGAAGTTTTGCAATTTTTGAGGTCCCATTTGTCTATTTTTAATCTTATAATAACAGCCATTGCTGTTTTGTTCAGGAATATTCCCCATTTAACCTTGTCTTCGAGGCTCTTCCACACTTTCTCCTCTATAAGTTTCAGTGTCTCTGGTTTTATGTGCAGTTCCTTGATCCAATTAGACTTGAGCATTGTACAATGAGATGAGAACAAATCAATTTGCTTTCTTCAATATGCTAACTGCCAGTTGAGCGAGCACCATTTTTTGAAAATGCCATTTTCTTTCCACTGGGTGGTTTTATCTCCTTTGTAAAAGATCAAGTGACCTCATGAGTTTGGGTTCATTTCTCTGTCTTCAGTTCTGTTCCATTTATCTACCTGTCTAACACTATTCCTGTACCATGAAGTTTTTATCATAATTGCTCTGTAGTACAGCTTGAGGTCAGGCATATTGATTACAAAAGACATTCTTCTATTGTTGAGTATAGTTTTGGATATAGTAGGTTTTTTTTTCAAGATGAATTTGCAAATTGCCCTTTCTAACTCAGTGAAGAAATGAGTTGGAGTTTTGATGGTGATTGCAATGCATATCACATTGCTTTTTGAAAGATAGCCATTTTTACTATATTAATCCTGCCAAATCATTAGCATGGGAGATTTTACCATCTTCAGAGATCTTCTTTGACTTCTTTCTTGAAGAAACTTGAAGTGTTTATCATACATATATTTCACTTTCTCAGAGTCACACCAAGGAATTTTATATTATTTGTGACTACTATGAAGCATGTTTTTCCCTAATTTCTTTCTCATACTATTTGTCTTTTCTGCAGAGAAATTCCACTGTTATGTTCAAATTAATTCTAAATTCAGCTCCTAAGCTGAAAATGTGTATCAGGATTAGGTTTTCTCTGTTGTAATTTTTGGGGTCATAGATACATGCTGTCATATCTTCTGGAAATAGAGAAATTTTGACTTCTTCCTTTCCAATTTGTATTCATCTGTTTTCGGTTTTTGGTTTTTTTTTTTTTTTTTTTTTTTTTATGTGTGTAATTGCTCTGGCTAGTATTTCAAGTACTCTATTGAATAGGTAGGGAGAAAGTGGGCAGCCTTGTCCAGTCCCAGATTTTAGTGGGACTCCTTCTGGTTTCTGACCATTTAGATTAAAGTTAAATCCTGGGCTTTCTTTTCTTTTCTTTTCTTTTCTTTTCTTTTCTTTTCTTTTCTTTTCTTTTCTTTTCTCCTTCTTCTTCTTCTTTTTTTTTTTTTTAGGTGTATGCCTTGAATTCCTGGTCTTTCCTGGACTTATTATGAATGGGCATTTTATTTATCCAACTATTTGCTCAGCATCTAATCGAATAATCATGTGGTTTTTGTAGTTGAGTTTTTGTTTTGTTTTTGTTTTTGTTTTTTTTTTTCTATAATGGATTTAATTGATGGATTTTCGATATTAAACTCTCCCTGAATCATAAGAAGGAGGCCAACTAGGTCATGATGGATTATCCTTTTGGTGTATTCTCGGACTCGTTTTGAAAGGATTTTATTTACTATTTTGGCATCGATATTCATAATGGAAATTGGAATAAAGTTTCCTTTCTTCATTAGGTTTTGTATAGTTGTAATCTTGCTTCATAGAACATATTAAATAGTGTTCCTTCTCTTTTAATTTTGCATAATAGTTTGAGGAGTATTAGTATTAGGTCTCCAAGAATATCTGATAGAATTCTGAACTAAACCCATCAGACCCTGGGCTTATTTTTGGTTGGGAGACTATTAACGATTGCTTCTAATTCTTTAGAGGTGTTATGATCCACACTACAGTCTTGCCAGAAAGAATGCCCACAGGACACTCGGATCCTTCTGCAGTAAAGCTTTAATGCATCTCGAGAGATAGATGATCAGCTTTAGGACAGGAGACCCAGAGAGCAGAAAACCCCTCCCTTATATAGGCTTTGAAGTACAGTTAGAAGTATGGTTGGAGACATGCACCACCGGAATTGTCTGCCCACCATCAGCCTGATGACACCATTGGAGAGACAGGGCTCAGGTAATGGAAAGATACCCCGATGCCTGTGCACACTCACCACGAGCAATAGTGACAATGGTGTTGTGAGCACCATCTTGTAATGGTGGCCGTGAGGACGGCTCCTCACATCTCACCCTTTTCTTTTATGTTAGAAGCAACAGGCCACACAGTATGGAGAGTGGAGATAGAGGTCAAATTCCCACTGTGCAAGCATAGGGGCCTTACACAAAACCTCCTTCCAGGCTCGTCACCCAGAGGGGTCTTGGTCAGCTCCCCTGTCGTTTTTCCTGGGGGGAAGGACACTAGGACACTCAACCTTCTTGAAAGATGACATATCTCCCAGAAAGAAGCTCAAATTACACCACAACGCCATTCCAGTGCAGTGCTTAGCCACAAAACTCACCTGGGTTGTTAAAGAACACCTGCTCCAACCCATGCAGAAAGACTCGCCTCAGGGTTTTGTGGAGCTGGATGTCCAGCAACCTTATTGCTTGAGCATCATCGATATTCATATATCGGGGGAAACACCCTGCTCCAAAGCAACAAGTGCCTGGGTTACTACCATCCTGTCCCTCCTTGTTTGGGATTTAAGTTTGCAGATCATCCATAGTAGGAGCAGTACTCCACTGTACACAGCCACTCCAAACAAACCACCCCCACCCATTGCTTGAAGTAGGAGAATGCTGCAGAAATCCAGGTAGAAAATCCTTCCATCAATGACAGGTCAAGACATGTCGAATCGACTTATAAGATGGTGATCCTCAGCTCCCGGAGTGTCTGTTCAAATTCTATGGTCCAATTCTGTAACAAATAACAAGACAAAGCCTTTTACAGGTTAGCTGCTCTTGTAAAATTCTGAAATTGTAGTAAGGTGATACAGACGCTAGGCAGCTTATGTTTGCAACCCAGCTGAGGCATTTGCCAAAGAATATATACCTGCTCTTGGACCAGATCGATCCGTTGGTTTACCAACATGAGGCCTCTCTGTATCTGGGAGTTGGCCATTGCCTGGCTGTTGAGGGCCAATGTCACTCTTGCCGAAAGGTCATTTTATAGTTTGCGTTGTCTGAACCGTAGCAGACAAGGCCAGGGCCGAAACAGTGACAGAGGCAGCTACTGCTGCTGTTGCTACCAAGCCAACTATAATAGCAGAGATTCCAAAATCTCTCTTTTCTCTAAATAAGCTTAAATTCTAGAGGCTTCCACAGGAACTGGAAAAAATCTAGGCACATGAGTAACCAAAGCAAAGCAATACTTAGTAGCATCCCAACACAGGGTATAGAAACTTTCATTAAGCAAGCAATCTAATTCTAATTGATTATTATTTAAACGTTTATTACTTACAACCCACAGAAAGGGGGTCAAACACAAACCGGGGTGACAGTATAATTCACCCTTTTAAATGATTTATATTTAGTATTAGAGGAGGACCAATCGAAAGACCCCAAACCAGCACTCAAAGTGCCCTACCACTCAAAACCCATTTGGACCTTTTCACTATATCCACCTCCAATCGTTGCCATAGGTGAAAGATCGGTACAGCTCTCATTAACCCCACAAAGTAACCATTGATCAAAAGGGTTAGCATCTGCCCGATCAGAATCCATGAAGTTAAAATCATGTCCAGCAAGGATTTCATTAATCTCTACACTTACATGTGGGGAAAAGGAAAAAAAAATCCTTCAACCACCCAAAAGGTTTTTCTGGCCTGGCACCCAGTCCAAGGAAGCATGGAGTCCTCTGAGGATCTTCCTTTACAAAAGGGTGCCGTTCTGGGTTGCTGGGGCAGTGCTTTCCTGGATTTATGACTAGGCCTCCAGCCTTGAATTATCAAGGCATTGGCTATTATTTCAGAGTGGGTTCTCCAAGCAGCTGCTTTCAACCAGGCCACTGATTGATTTTATAAGGATATACACTGGCGTTGGTCTTTCAAGTCAGAGATCATTACAAAGCACAGGCTTCCTTTGAGGTAGAAGTTCTATTTTCCATCAGAACCTGAATTTGTCCATCTAATGGTAAAAAGGCAAGTCCCAGCTCCCTATCAGTAGTAAAGAAATGTGGAAAAACTTGTGCACTGTGCATGACAGGCATGAACAGAATGTTAGACATAATACCCCAACACAATTCCCCCGATATACTAGGAACCATGATCTCCAGTAGAAGGGTCATTATCCATCGTTGTTTCCAGAATTCCCTCTTTTGTCCACATCTTCTGAAGGGGAGATCCTTCAGATGAGGCATTCTGGAACCCAAAGGGGATTGTCTTCTTCCTGTGGAAAGACACAAATAACTCCTTTGGATCTTATTAAAATAGGATGCAGGCCTCTACATTTTCCAGTTAAGACAACTTTCCATTTGATAATTTCTCTAGATCTGTTTGGTTCTGAACAGTGACGATCAGTTGCAGTGTGGCCTTGCTCATCAATATTCAAAAAATTAAGAGTAAAGAGTACCATGGAGATGTCCACTCTCAGTGTTAAGGGTAAGAGCCTCATCGACTCACCCTTTCTTTTTGATAAGGTAAGTTTTAACAGTGTGGTGGGCACGTTCCACAATGCCTTGTCCCTGTATGGCAAACCAGTTAAATAAGTTACATTCCTCTGTAGACAGAATTGTTGAAAATTTTGAGAGGTGTAGGCCAGTCCATTATCGGTTCTAAGAAATTTGGTTTGTCCCCGAGCTTCAAGGCAATGTTGAATTACATGTGTGGCTTTTTCTTAGTAGAGGGATCAGTTTTACTGCCCTCTTTTCTCTCTCCCCTTCCTTCTGAATCCCTGGGAGGGCCCTTTTTCTTAGACATGTCTTTCTTTTTTCAAGCTCCCATTCTCTCATTCTGTTAGGTTTCTGACATACTGTCCTGAACCTCTTCTAGTATTCCCTGTCCCTCCACATTGGCTGTTTGGCAGGTTTCATCCTCTAGACAGTTTTATATTAGCTTGCAAATGCCTTGGTGCCCAGGCGTAAGTCTCCCTCTTTATGCTTAAGGTCAAGGTCACTTCCTAGCTTACTACATAAGGCTACAGTTAGAGACCCCGAACAAGAATACCAGGGAGAAATGCGATCCACTTCCTTAACAAAGTTCTGCAGCGTACTGGAGGCAACCTGCCTGTAATGCAGTGATCACTGACTTTGAGGAGGCCATGATAGAGTGAGTCCCTGCTCTTGATCTAGACCCCATTTATAGTACTCCTTAAGCAAAGCGAAAGTACACACAGTGCTCTGCTCCCTTATCTACAGAAGGCTTAGAAGATACCTCAGTGTTGCCACTTATCTACGTCGGACTGACAACACCTCATTTTTCAGCACCAGCCTCGATGGACAGAATAAGAAACAGAATGAGGGCCAGGGCAACCAAGACTAGAGCTTCTACTGCCCCTTCCTAGGGTGCATCTAGATTAAGACCGAAATCAATAGGGATAAGAGGGTCACGATGAGACATACCACTCCAAACTTACCTTTTCCCTGCAGTTTTGAATCCACCCCATCTCCAGGGGTTCTCCTCAATGCCAGCGATGTTGATCCTGGGTTTATGGCACCGGATGACCTGCGCTACCATCTCGCCAGCAAGAACACATGCAGGACACTCAGATCTTTCTGCAGTAAAGCTTTAATACATCTCCAGAGATAGATGAACAGCTTCAAGACAGGAGACCCAGAGAGCAGAAAACCCCTCCCTTATATAGGTTGCAAAGTATGGTTAGAAATACGGTTGGAGACGTGAATCACCGGAATTGTCTGCCCACCATCAGCCTGATGACGCCATTGGAGTGGCAGGGCTCAGGTAGTGGAAAGATACCCTGACGCCTGAGCGTACTCACCATGAGCAATGGTGACAATGGTGTTGTCAGTGCCATCTTGTATTGGTGACCGTGAGGGCAGCTCCTCACAGTGGTAGAAGTAATTACAGGGTTTCTCTGATCCTGATTTGAATTTGGTACCTGATATCTGTCTAAATAAGTGTCCATTTTATCCAGATTTTCAAGTTTTGTTGAGTACAGCCTTGAATAGTAGGATCTGATGATATTGAAAATTTACTAAATTTCTGGTGTTATTTCTCCCTTTTCATTTCTGATTTTGCTAAATTGGATACTGTTCTTGTGTTCTGTATTTAGTCTGTCTAATGGTTTATCTATCTTGTTGATTTTCTCAAAGAACAAGCTCCCAGTTTGTTTGATTATTTTTGTATTGTTCCTTTGTTTCCACTTGGATGATTTTAGCACTGAGTTTGATTATTTCCTGACTTCAACTCCTTTTGGGTGAATTTGCTTCCTTTTGTTCTATAGTGTTAAGGTGTGATGTCAACCTACTCCTATATCCTCTCTCCGTTTTTTTTAGAGGCATTCAGAGAGAGCTATGAGTGTCCCTCTTAGGGCTATTTTCATTGTGTTCCATAACTTGCAGTATGTTGTAGCTACATTTTCATTAAACTCTGAAAAGTCTTTAATTTAGTTCTATATTTCTTCCTTGACTGTTTTGTCACTGACTAGATTGTTGTACACATTCCACGTGTATGTGGGTTTTCAATTATTTATATTATTGTTGAAGTTAGTCTGTGGTGATCTGATAGGAAGCAGGAAATTATTTCAATAATTTTATATTTGTTGAGGCATGTTTTGTGACTGAGTGTATGGTCAATTTTGGAGAAGGCATCGTGAAGTCCTGAGAAGAAGGGACATTCATTTGTTTTAGGATAAAATGTTCTATAGATATCAACTAAACGTATTTGCTTCATAAATTCTACAAGTTTCACCGTGTATCTTTTTAGTTTTAGTTTCCAGGATCTGTCCATTAATGAGAGAGGGGTGTTGAAGTCTTCCAATATTATTGTGTGTGGTACAATGTGAGTTTTGAGCTTTACTAAAGTTTCTTTTATGAATGTGGATGTCATTGCATTTGGAGTATAAATGTTTAGATTTGGGAGTCCATCTTGGTAAATATTAACTTTAATGAATATGACGTTTCCCGCCTTGCCTATTTCAATAACTTTTGGTTGAAAGTCAATTTTATTTGATATTAGAATGGCTGCTCCACCTTATTTCTTCGGATCATTTGCTTGGAAAGTTCCTTTCCAGCCTTTTAGTCTGAGGTAATGTCTGACTTTGTCCTTGGTGTTTGTTTTTGGTATGCTGAATATTGCTTACACATCCATTTTTTTATTCTATGCCTTTTTACTGGTGAACTGAGTCCACTGATATTAAGAGATACTAAGAAAAGTCCTTGTTGCTTCCTGTTATTTTTGTTATTAGAGTTGGAATTTTGTTCATGTAGCTATCTTCTTTTAGGTTTCCTTCAACTTTAATTTCTTCTTTTTTCTTGAGTGTAATTTCCCTCTTTATATTGAAATTGTCCCTTTATTATCGTTTGATGTGCTGGATGCATTGGAAGATATTGTGTAAATATTGTTTTGTCACAGAATACCTTGTTTTCCCAAGCTATGTTAAAAGAGTTTTGCTTCATGTCTTGGCTGGCATTTCTGCTCTCTTACATTCTGTATGACATCTGCCCTAGATTTTCTCCTTTCATAGTCTCAGGGGAGAAGTTATGTGTAATCCTGATAGATCTTGCTTTATATATTACTTGACCATTTTCCCTTACTGCTTTTAATATTCTTTCTTTGTTTTGTGCATTTGGTGTTTTGACTATTATATGATGGAAGAAATTATTTTTTTTCCGGTCCAAATAATTTGGCGTTCTGTAGTCTCCTTGTTTATTCATGAGCATATCTTTCTTTAAGTTAGGAAATTTTTTCTATAATATTGGTAAAAATATTCAATAGCCCTATAATTTGGAAACCTTACTTCTCATCTATACCTATGCCGGATTTCATGTACGTAATTATGTCATTTCTAAAAGCTGTTTCAAAAATTCACCTGGGCAGTATTTCCTGAGAAATTCAAATCATTAATACTTTATCCCCTTTTACTAATATAGCATATTATGTTTCCATTTTTTTTTGTCTATATAGAACAGAGCCCATCATTTGACAAAGATGAGAATATATCACCTCAGGTAGAAACAGATGAAGATACGGTGTAATATTTTCATTTTTTCCCATTTTGATAGAGTACTTCAACAGTAGTGTTTGTGAAACCTTAACTGGAGAAGTAGATTCAGGAAAAAGAGCAATTCAGGGTCAGATGCTCTTATATGTGTAGTTCAAGACCAGATTGTGGTCCTTTAGACCTTGTGATCACAAAAATATAGCAACTAGTACAATACAACCACCTGCATGAGATGTTCCCAGATATACACACAAAGAAAAGGAGAACCATTATAAAAATAAGAGAAGGACCATTTACGAAGAAGAAGGATCTCAGCAATGGTAGTACAGTTATGAAGAAGTGCTGTGAGGTGTAAATGTATGAATTGTTTAAAGTAAATATTACAAGTTTTTTTTGGAATTCTACCATGTATTGTATATGGATATGACATTTGATTCAAACCAAATATTATATATTTATTAAAAATAATTAAAATAATTTTCTGTGTAAAGTTTTGTGTGTGGTAGAAAAAATGTCCTATGGTGAGACTCCAACTTAAAGTGTATCTCGCAGGAAGGTAAATCCCCTAGACGTTCCCCAAGCTTGTTTTCCCTGATCTCTGAAAATACAGCTAGGAAGAAGCTCTTTGTTCTCTATAGCCAGCAAAAAGGCTTTTTGTTTCTATACTTTTCAACCAGAGATGCCTGCCTTCCTGTGCCAAGGACAAGGTGATAAAAATTTAGAAAGGACTCACGCCCCACTCCTGCCTTGTAAATTTCAACAAGAACACCAGGAAGAGAGGAACTCCCCTACAAACATTTCCCAACTCCTCCCAACTCTCCTCCCAACTCCTCCCAATTCCTCAGCTAGCTGTTAAAAGCCCCTTACTGTCACAGCTCGGTGTCAAACTCCCCTGCCCTGATAGGCAGAGTGACTTTGTCCTCAGCCAGCTAATAGTAAAAACTCTTGCAGTTTGCGTCAGTTGTGGTTTTCTCTTGGGTCAATGGGGTGCTGGCCAGCTCATTCCAGGACTTGAGAGGAGGCCCAGCTTCTGAGGTCTTACATTTGGGGGCTTATCCACCATGATTTGTGGCCTACCCCAATTCTCAGAGACCCTGCTTGGAGGTAGGATTCTATCTTTGTCTGTATCTTTGTCTCTATCTTTTTCTATAACTTTCCTCTATCTTTGTCTCTATCTTTTTGTGCCAGCTCTGTTTGAATTCACTATTCTCCGTTTGCAGTTGTAAATGCTCGTGAGAGCAACGAACTCCCTTTTTCAGATGGAAAAGGGTTACTGACAGACATGTCAGGAGAAACCGGCTGCCACCCTTTGGGACATCCCAGGAGTTCTGAGGGAGTTCCAGGGATACCTGGAGATCTCCTATCAGTGTGCCAAGTGAGAGTGTGCTCACTCGGCTGTCTGTTTCTGTTACTGGGTGCCAAGTGAGTGTGTGATCTCTCGGCCATCTTATTGGGGCCTGGTCTTGGTTATTGTAATCTTTTTTGTGTATATATTTTTTTCCCTGTATGTGACTCTGATGATGGGACCGACTATTAACATGCCCCTTGGACTGACCCTTGATCACTCGACTGAAATTAAGACTACCACTCACATTCTCTCTGTGTATGTCTGAAATAGATTTTAGAGAACTTTCTGATCTACAGAATGGCCATCTTTGATGATAGTTGGCCACTAGAGGGCACTCTTTGTTTGGTTCTGTTTTCAGCTCTTAAAGTTGTTTTACAGAGGGGACCAGGGTCTCAGCCAGATTACGTGCCCTACATTCTCATCTAGAAAAATTTAGCACAGGATCCCCCCTCTCCCATCCTGTTTAAAGCCTTGGGTTAAAAAGAATAATCCAGGCTCCCCAGTCCTGGCCCTCTGCCACCCAGAGGTGAAAAAAAAGTTAAAACTGGCACAGGTTGAACTGCAGCCCTCGGTTTCTCCCAAGATATATCCAGAGTTAGAAGAACCTCAAAAATGGCATAGCACCCCACCCCCATATTCCCTACTGGTCCCCTCCAAGAACTCTCAACAGGGTGCCACTAGATATTTGGGGAGGGACCAGTTGCTAAAGCCCAAGGCCAGCGAGCTCGAAGCCCAGAGTGACCAGATTCAACCATTGCACTGCCTTTATGGACTTATGACCCTCTTCCAGCAGGCCCCAGACAACTGCTGACCCTTCAGTAATGGCCCTTTTCCTCCTCTGAACTCTATAACTGGAAGTCAAATCACACCTCCCTTCTTTGAAAACCCCTCTAGCCTGCTAATCTAATGGAATCTCTCATACTCTCTCTTCAGCCTACTTGGGATGACTGTCAGCAGCTACAGATTCTTTCACCACAGAAGAGAAGGAGAGGATTCTGTGAGGAAAGAAAGAGCATGCTGGGGGCCAATTGACTACCCATAAAACTTCTAAATGAAATGGATGCAGCCTTCCCTCTGACATGTCCTGACAGGACTGACCATATGGAGCAATTTACAATTTTCTGCTGGGCTCTGATAATAGGAATGAAAGGAGCTGGCAGGTGCCCCACCAATTTGGCCAAGGTAAGAGAGATCCTACAAGAGAAAAAGGAGCCCCCAGCAGTGTTTTTAGAATACCTCTGAAAGGTATAGAGGTGTTACACTACCTTTGACCCTACTTCGGCGTGCCAGCAGGTGACAGGTGTCATGGCTTCCATTGGGCAGTATCCTTCTGACATTAGGAAAGGGTTACAGCGTCTAGAGAGTCCGAAAATATTATCTTTACAACATCTGATTAACAACATCTGACAGACCAGACCAGATTCAAGATAAGAAAGTTCTAATTGATGGTGACCATTAAAAGTAATAAGGGACACACAAGGAGTAGAGGACACTGAGAGACAAATGAATTCTAAGTTGGAGTTCTCAAAAAGTTAAGCTGGAGACACAGGAAGAAGAGAAATTTTAAGGAAATAGTCAAACTTGGGCCATATCCACATTGGCTTCTTTGTTTTCTTAACAAATAGCCAGCCTGTCATTACAGATGGGTGTGTTTGTGTGTGTGTGTGTGGGTGTGGGTGTGTGTGTTTGTGAGTGTGCGTGTGTGTCCATTTTTACACAGGCAATCTAGACTAGTGAATGTTTATATTTATGAGACTCCCTAAATCATCACAGAAACCTTGATTTTGTGTAATCAGTTCCAAAAGTAAAGTAAAACAGAAAATGAATATTCTGTGAGATAATTTTGGGTTGGAATGGATCCTGAGTTCCTTCCGTGAGCACTCTTTCCCTGTGATGAATCCTGTGATCTTTTGCAGGTCTCCAATGAGATCCTCAGATAACCATAAAAAGCCCCACAGTGGCCTGTTCCACCTAGCTCTCCTCTAAACACATGACCCCCTACATACCTATGTATAACTTCAGCCTGTCTATAGCCTGGAAATTCTAGTCTTTTACTTATATGTGACCTCATTCTCAGAAAACACTGAAGGTGTAACCAATGCATATATGCTGACCTCTTTTCTACGCCAGTTGTCATGGGTTTCAAATGTTATGAGTTTGCCCACATTGTGGGTCACTTCCTGAGGAGCCCATGTACTTCATGGATGTCTGCCTGGGTTCCATCTATACTCTGAGAGGTTTTTTTTTTTTTTTTTTTTTCTTTTTTGAGGCAAGAATGCCATGGACACAGTCATTACAATTTTCCTCTCTAGAATAAGTTTGTATGCTTGAACATTTGATAATAATCTCTATTGTTGATTAATTTTAATATCTGGGAGAGTTTCTGCAGTAACTGATTCTCTTAGGGATTAGTTGCTGTGAAAAGACACCATGTCAAAGGCCACTCATAAGAGACAACATTTCATTAGGGCTTTTCTACGTTTCATTACATGTTCAGAGATTTACTCCACAATCTTCAAGGCAGAAAATATGGCTGTGTCTATGCAGACATGGTGGTGGAGAGGAAGTTTAGAATTATGCATCTTCATCCAAATGCTTCCAGGAAAAACTATGTATTCTGTATGCAGGGAGGGTCTCTTCCACACTGGTAGAGCTTTAAAGCCCCAAAATGATATGCTTCCTCCAGCAAGGCCAGACCTATTCCTACAAGGCCACACCTCCTCATAGACATAATACATTTAGAATGCCACACTGGTTTCATAGCAATTGACAAGATCTAGCTTCTTCAAAGAGGAGGAGCCTCAGTTGAGAAGATGCCTCCACAAGATCCAGCTGTTAGGAAATTTCATAATTGGTGGGAGAGCACCCACTCCTTTGTGGGTGTTGACATCCTTGTATTAGTAGTCCTGGGTTCTTTAAGAAAGCAAGCTAAGCAAGACTAGAGGAGCAAGACAATAAGCATCACCACACCATAGCCTCTGAATAAGCTCCTGGCTCCAGGATCCTTTGTTGTTTCAGTTTCTGTCCCAACTTCTTTGATAATTAACAACAATGTGGAAGTATAAGCTGAATAAAACCTTTGCTATGGAATTTGCTCTTTGGACATGGTGGATCCTTACAACAATAAACATAGTAAGACTTTCATCAGAAAAATGTCTAACAGTGCCAATGCCACTTATCTTAATACCACAAATAATAGTGTGTAGACATTTTACTTTTATTTAAAGGTAAGATATACTCGTGTACCTACCTGAGATGTAAATGTTCTAGTTTGCTTCTTTCTCACTATGTAGAATACTACAATCAAAAATAACTTGGAAATAGAAGGGTTATAGTCTATCACCGAGGAAGACAAAACAGGAAGTTGTATCAGTAACAGCAAAAAACTGCTTATTGGCTTGCCACTGTCTTAGTCACTCTTTTATTGATGTGAAGAGACACCATGGATAAGGCAACTATTAGAAAACAAAACATTTAACTAGAGGCTTGCTTACATATTCAGAAGTTTGGTCATTCACCAAGGGAGGGATCCCATCACTGGAGCAATAGAGAACTATTGATCCTTAAGCAAAGAGAGAGATTCTGCCATTGCTTTGGCTTCTTGAAAACTCAAACCCATCCTTGTTGACACACCCACATCCTCCAATGAAGCCTCACCTTCTCTTATTCCTTCTAATCTTTAAACTCACTGCCACTTCCCAGTGACTAAGTATTCATATATATGTGTCTATAAAGAACTTTCTTATTCAAACTACCAATTTTCTATGGCTTGATCAGCTTTTATTATTTTAGTACAGTCTAAAAGGCTCCCAATTAAAATGACTACTGTTGAGCTTAGCCACAGTGGTGGGCCCTCCCACATCAATCATTACCCAAGAAAATATCCTATAGACTTACCTAATAACCAAGTGAATAGAGACAGATCTTCAATTGCTCTCTCTTCTCAGGTACCCATTGATTGTCAAGATTGGGAAAAAATAAAGTCCCATTACAGGAATATTTTACTGACTCCACAACCTACCCAAACATTACTGAACAGCATTTCCTCCTCTCTGCCCCTTCATTGACCCACTTCCATGCATGGCATAAGTGAAGGATAACTTCTTTCATCAGCATGGATACTCAATAATAGGTGAAATGATGTGAATATGTCCTATAGCCACACAACCCCCCACATTCTACTGTGTGTTACACTTACTGGGGTACAACTCAATCTGTCCAATTTCCTGCCAACTCAGCTATGAGAAAAAAAAATCTCCTCATCAATAGATCCAATGAATTTTACCTGATTTCTTTCTCCTGAGGCAACTCAGTGTTATCCCTTCATGCATATATTGGTGTCTTATTCATCTGTAATAAAACCACTACTATTAATAAATACATCACAGGAGATATGACAAATACCAACTCCCATGAGCAGCTGCACAGTTGGCCAAGCCTTTTCAGTGCTTTTTTAAAGTTTCCTTTGTATGCTAAAAAGTCAATTGATTTCTTTAAGTGTATAATTTAATGATTCTAACACATTTTCACCTCCATTCCATTTTCCCCTCATTTTCTGCTTCTTCATATGATATTGCAATCTATTAAAATACAGTACTGAAGGCAGAGGGAGGATCAGTGTGGGAAGCTGCAAAGTTCTTTATTTCTAAAACAACAGATACACTGTCTAAATATTCCAGATACAACTTTTTGGTAACTTTGGGTCTACTGTTAGCATGAAATTTCTAGAAAAAAAAAAACTTAAAGAATTAAGCCATGGTTCCTCTGGACCAGAGAGTTCAGTATCACTAATGAGTCATATTCATTTCAATCATTTTCATCACTGTTACAAGATGCCTAGCAACAAGGAAAACAGGTCCATGGTCACAAGAGTATGAAAGGGGCATGAATGAGCACAATTGTCCAACTTATTGGCAGCCAGTAAACATCAACACAGGAAGTGACCAAATACAATAAACACCTTCCAAGACATGTTCCCAATGACCATGTTCCTTTACAAGTTTCTCACCCCTTCCATGCACACCCATCAATCAACGCATAGATTAAAGGCCTCAGGGTCCAATCACTTTTCAGATTGAGTATATTGTTCTACCTATGAACATTGTACTTCGGACCAAAACCTTCATCAAAGACCCAGGACAGACATTTCAAACCCATTTCACCACAGCATTCTTTATGCTACACAAAGTGATAGGATCTATCTGTCTCTTTAAGGGTATCTCTATCAAGCAGTTCCAAAAGGAAAATGTTCAGTTAAACAGCATCAGCACCTCCAGGAGCTTTTATAAATGTGAGTTCAATAAGAGCGAAATTGCAATGCAATTTAAGGGTCTTTGTCCCCCATCTCTGCATCTTAAAACCATAGGGTGAACACAGAAATGTAGGTCAAAAGTGTAAATTGCACCTATACTACAACTAATTGGGATGATTTCTAGCCATCTCTAGGTTCTGTCTGTTATGGAGTCCACCAAGTCTGCCTCAAGGCATATTGCCTAGTGTGAAATAGTGCCAGCAGTTGATTGCAAACAACACTATGTGTTGACTTACATGTAAAATGAGACATGTATAATATAGACATATTTGTACATACACACATACTCACAGAAAGAGGCAATCAGTAGAGGAGCTTTGTCTTAGGAACTCTCACGGAAGAGAAGGTAGAAATCTTGTAAGGCAGAGAGGTCACTGAGACACTGTATGTCTCTACTGAACAAAATCAGGCCAGTCTGCCTTGCATCCCTAAGTGGTATGGTATCACCATCCATCATCCCCATCTGAGAATATATGGACTATTGATGAAGGATAGAGAATCAGTTTTCATCAAAGGTAAGGCTTTTGTATGTGATAGGTTTGTCATGCTCTACTAGTCGCCCCATGTCCAAGAGTTTATGGGCAACACAATTGATTTGAATTGGGTTGTATCAAAGGGGAGAAAAGTAGACTTGAACTTGGGAGGAGGATTAAGGTGGGAATGGGTCTGGTTTTAGTCTGGGAGGAGTTATCAAGAGAATTGGAAAGTGAATTCCATCAAAAAAATTGTATGAAGTTCTCAAGGAATTAATTAATGTAGTTCTTAATATACAATGACTGTACTGAACATATACAGACCACTTATATTTCAATCTCCTAAATAGCAACTCATTTTATAGCACTTACATTACATTAAGTGCAAAAGTAATCCAGAGATTATTTAAAATAAAGAAGGATCAGGGGATATGGCCCAGAGACAATGCCAGGAGTGTGTTCAAACATTCACCTACAACACCAGTGCTTAAGATGTTGGGAGGGGCAGAGACAGGAAGATGATTGTGGCTTCCTGAAAGCCAGGCTCACTACCAGCTCAGCAAGAAACCCAGTCACAAGGGGATAAGTTATGGAGGAAAAGAGTAGATCACACTATACCCTTCCCTAGCCTCTGAACTTACCTGTACAGTTCTCTATGCAGACTCACATAAATAAGATTAAAATATGCAAGAGGTTATTTTGCATAGCTTATGTGTTGTTTTAGACTAGAAACCTGAGGACTTTATATCATTATAGTTCCTGGAGCAAACTCCCAAGATATAGATGATGTGTATATCTTCTTACTCTGCAAAGGAAACCTCAGTTAAGTGTGTGTGTCAGTGACTCCAAACAGCTTTCCTCCTCTATGTTCCTTTATATAGCATAGAATGATCTGTAAATAATGAAAATATGAAAACAAAGCTTTTTTTGAGATTTTAGGCTTGTGTTAAAATCATATGTATAACATTGTATTAAATGGAAGTGAAATCTTCAGCTCTCAGGAACAATACAGTCAATGCTGTAGGCTTCTGTTTTGTCCCATTGTGAACAAAATTAATTGCACATCAACAGGTCCCACACTTTTAACTAAATCAGGGAGAACGGCTATGTTTCCGTACAAATAAGTAATGTCTATGTGATTATTCAAGTAGAAATCTGGCAGGGTTAGGATGCGTTTGGCTTATGTGATAGTGATGACTGATTAGTCTCTTGTTATTCAAATAACCCTTACCTCTGAGAAAAGACAAGTAATGATATAAGATATACTACGATGTGACATGGACACTTACTAGATTTCATTTTCCTTTACATACTTTAGTTGTTTGAAAAATTGTGGCCCACAGAAGCTCAAATATTCAAAGGTGTTAGTTTTCCAGGTGGTGAGATGTTAAGAAAGAATTAGGATTTGTATTTTTATTAAAGGATATTTGTCACTATTCTTTGAAATATCAAAAATCCATCAGGGTCTCTCTCTCTCATTCTTACTCTCTCCTCATTCTCTCTCTGTCTCTGTCTCTTTGTCTCTGTCTCTGTCTCTATCTCTGTCTCTCTCTCTCTCTCTCTTTCATTCTCTGTCTTTCTCTGTCTATGTTTGTTGTCTGTAGTATTGCTTGTGAGCTCTCAGCTACTGCTCTACACATGTGTGCCTGAGTGTTGCCATGGTGTTTACCATGATGTCCTGGAGTCGCCTTCTGAAACTTTAAGACCACAATTAAATATTTCATCTTATAATTTGGTGTGGTCATGATGTCTCACATCATTAGAACAGTAACCAAGACATCCATATTCCAGTTTATTTTTTCAATCGTTCTGTATTTATTTCATTAAAGTTACCTTTTGTCCATTGAAAAGTTTTAAGAATACTATTAAAGATACTGAACAAATAGTGCCAGTAGGAGTGGCACTGTTAGGAGGTGTGGCCTTGTTGAAGTATGTGTGACCCTGTTGGAGTAGATGTGGCCTTGTTGGAGGAAATGTAATACTGTGCTTGTGGACTTTGAGGTCGGCTATGCTTAAGCTGTCCCCAGTGTGACACACAGTCTCTATCTTCTACCTGTGTATCAAGATGTAAAACTCTCAGCTCCTTCTCTAGCATTGTGTCTGTCTGAATGCTTCCATATTTCCAGTCATGATAATAATGGAGTAAACCTCTGAAAACAAGTTACAAAGTGTTCAAGAGTTACTGTGATCCTGTAGACTCTTCATGGCAAAAAAACCCAAACTAACACAAACACAAACATTCAAAAACACATTTGATATTTTGACTATTCTTGGCATAGGGAGTGGCACTACTGGGAGCTAATAACCTTGTTGAAGTAAGTTTGGCCTTGTTGAAAGAAATTTATCTTTGTGAACATGGACTTTAATGCCCTCTGCCTAGCTGCCTGAAAGCTAATCATTTCCTAGCACCCTTCAGATGAAGATGTAGAACTGTCAGCTCCAAATGCACATGCCTGCCAGGATCCTGCCATATTCCTACCTTGATGATAATGGACTGAATTTCTGAACCTGTAAGCCAGGGTAAATTGAAAAGTGTCTCTGCTGATAGTTGGTTGCTATTCCAGAAAGACCAAAAGTTATGACGTACCATCCAGAGTCTGAGAATACATTGGTTTAGCTTCTAGCATTTGACAGAAAACAGGATTAACAAGACAATGAGAATATAAATCTTCCTATTTCATAGAGACACATGGGTTATAGATCTGCGGAACTCAAGGTTTCATGGGTGGTATGGTAGGGTGATTAGTGTCTGTATATGAGTGCAGTGTCTGTTCCCAAGTCTGATGTCACACATACACATATGTTCAGTAATGAGTAGAATATCTTCAACACTTGCTCTCTTAGAGTGAAACCCTCTCACCATTTTGACTAGTTTGACTGGCCAATACACTATTGGGATATCTACCTGTCTCCACCCCACAGTGTTGCAGATATGAATAGACATGCCTGGAATTTTACAGAGGTGCTGAGAATACATGAACTCCACTGAGCCATCTTCCCAGCCCCCAGCAGGGTATTGTTTATTGAAATCAATGATCATATCAGTAGAGAAATGAAAACCAACATGACCCTGATATTTTACCTTACCTCCACCTTACACCAACTAAATGAATTTTAAATATAAATTTAATTTATGTCCAAATGAATCCAGATTACATTCTAATGAAAGATAAATTTGGGGTGTATCCAGATGAAAGCTATGTTAGTATATTTTTGGCCTTTTATATTGAGAATAACCTATATTTTCGGTACACTAGGAGAGCAAATGAATGTAAATGAGTTCAACCAAAGAAAATCTTTGTTCCAGTGAATTTCTTTGTAAAATAAAGTTGAAAATCATGCATTTCAGTTATATATATTTAATTTTTTTGAGTATGTTATTATGGGTTCATGTGAGTTTTCTTGGATTCCGATTGCAGAATTAGAGTATAGGGGACCTGATTATGTGGCACTATTATTTTTTATTAATTAGTTCATTCATTGTCCACCTTCCTACTGTTCCACATCCCATATCTACTGCCCATCCCCTGTCTCCAAGGGAAAGTCCCCATCCTACCGGATCTCTAAACACCTTGATGTCTCTAGTTTGTTGGGAATTTGGTGCATCATTTCTGATTGAATAGAGATCAAGCAGATTTTTTTCTGTGTATGTTTTAGAGACCTTCTGATAGTTCATATATGCTGCCTGTTTGGTTGTCTAGCATTTGGGAGAATTCTAGGTCCATAGCATTTGAGACAACTGGTCCTGTCAGCCTCCTTCAGTCTTTCTCAAATTAAACCAATGGTTCTGCTGATTCTGTCCATTGGTTGTTTGCATACATCTGCATCTGACTGTTTCACCTGCTCATTATTTCTTCATAAGTACAGTCATCCTAGCATTCATATTACAAGTATCTGAATTCAGAAACATACAGAGGCTGTGTACTGCAAGCAGGTCTTCTGCAAAAGCAATATATAATATAAGTACTAAAATTGATATCAGTGCTCTACAATATTCTATTCTATGTGATGAAATCTCTCTCTCTCTTTCTCTCTCTCTCTCTCAATATATATATATTCCTCTAACACTTAGTATGAATAAAAATTCTCTTATATTCTCTCCTACAAAGGAGATGATATTGGCATGTCATCTGCAACATTCATTCACTTTCCTACACAGTTTGTGCTTTCTCTTAGCAATCAACTAATATCTAAATCACACATGCACTCAGATTACAAAGTAAGGTATCTGAGCTCATACAAACTGTTATTCTGAGTCAGAGTAGTTGGAGGACAATTCCAAACTGTAGTTACGTCCAAGAGCATGGACTTTAACAACTTGTGAATCAGTAGAAGAGACAATGTATAGATGCGTTTGTTTCTTTTGGTTTGGTTTGGTTTAGCTTATTGTGGTTACCCACAATCATTATAAGAACTACAGAGAAACACAAATTAATGCCTGTATCTTGAACTGAATGCAAACAGGGGCCTTAGAACCAACATTATATTTCTGTTACAATATACAATATATATTTTTAGAGATTTTTTTTTATTTATTAGCTATTATACCCACTGCAACAAGTTTAAGAAATATTCCTAGTGACCCAAATAGCAGCTTTATGATTCAGATGCAGATATTTTCACCCAATCAATGGATTGAAGCATCTGACCCCTGTTGTTGAATTAATGAGGTCAAAGATATTAAAGAAGAGGGCATCCCTGTGGTAGGATCCCTGTCTCAATTAAAGTGTTCCCCCAAGATGTCTGAAATTGTGGCCCAACAAAGAGACAGAATGCACCTGCTGATATGAGGCCTCCAACACATATACAGGAGAGGATTGCTGGGAGGAGAACTCTACAATTCCACTCTCCACACTGGAGGGCATTTCATCTAATGTTTTTTTTTTTTTTTAATTCCTTAGAGTCTCTCACATCCCAGGTCTCTGGTTTACTCTAGAGCGTTTTCTCATTTCCTCCTTCACAAAGTTGCCTGTTTCCATTCTTTTCGCTGGTCTTCATCAATTCAGTCCTGTTTCCCACAACCACAGTACCTGATAAAATTCCTCTATTCTCCTTCTTGTCCCATTTCCCACCCAGGTCTCTCCCTTCCCCTATCTGTATTGATTTTTTAACCTTCTTATCATTTCTAATTATGTTTATGACTAATAAAATAATTGAAGTTTATTTTTTTGATTCATTATCTTATTAGTTTCCAAAGGGATGATATACAAATACCAAAGGTACATTGGTTTAATTTTATTTCATTTCATTTGATTTTTGAGATAGGCAGTTAGTATGTTTTGTATTCTCCAGGAAGGTCTAGAGTGTTGAGGTTCAGCATTCCATGCTAGTACCATTACAGGTATGTAAAAACTTACCTGGCTTTAATTGCTTATAATAAAATAGTCCCAAAAAAATCTATAAACACTATAAAATAAACACTTTCCAGTCTGAGAGATGAAAATATTTCCTGTTCATTTACAAACCTCATTGATAGAAAGTATATTTGTTTCTTGAAACAAACTAAACTGCTAACTGAGTGCCATGATTAGCCCCCTCTTTGGTTTCCAGGCTCTGCCGCTTCTCTCTGTTCCCATTATTATTGATGCTCTCGAACAGGGGAATGCCAGGCCTACGACAGGAGAGTGAGTGGGTAAGGGGAAGGGTTGGGGGAACATACAGGGGAATTTTGGGATAGCATTTGAAATCTAAATGAAGAAAACATCTAATTGAAAAAAAAAACTTAAGTGTATTCACATATGTACACAGGGACATGTGGCACATATGTACATAATTTAAAATTATCATTCCTTTTCAATACTCTGTTTTTCATTTATTTTATTATTATTAATATATATGGCAATTCTGAAACTTACTTTGTAGACTAGGATGTCCTCAAACTGAGATTTGCCTACCTCTGCCTTCCAAAAACTGAGATAAAAGGTGTGTGCCACCACCACCTGGCTTCCGAAATATTTTTTACTTAGTGGGAGATGTCCATTATTTTTTTCCTGTTAGGATATATCAAAATCATCAAGATGTCATTTTTCCTTAATCAATTTATGAGATTAAATCAATCCCTGTAAAAATATTTCAGGTACTTTTGGAGACAGGTAAGTTTACAAGAAACATCATTTAAAAAATATTTTATTTCTGGAGCCAAAACCTTGAGTAGACCTTGCATGCAAACTCTGTAGCTAGCCTTATAACACCCGGAGGCAACTCCACTGCCAATCATCTAACATTCATAGGATCCGATGATCAGACAAGAGGAAGACACAACATCTTTCCCCAACACCTTGAGTAGAGGGTAACAGAAAGACACAGGCATGCAGGAACTCCACCAGACCAGTGGTATGGATTGCATCCATTCTGTCTGGGACAGGGCCCTGAGCAGTCCTTGGATGCAAACTCAGCAGCCAGCCCCATAACACCCAGAGGAAGCTCCACTACCTGAAGATCTAACATGGCCAGGGTCAGAGGATCCCAGGAACCTAGGAGCTTAGTCACACCAGGATCTCAAGGTTCCAAGGGCAGCTTGACTCCCAGGATGTCAGACCCACCCAGCATCTCATAATCACAGTATACCGTAATAACAGGATCACAGAGACAGCTAGACTTGGAAGAGTTATGACACAACCAATATCACAGGAAGGACAGTCTGATGTAGCCAGGGCATGTAGCACTTGAGATATCCAGATGGTGAGAGGCAAGGATAAGTTAATAAGCAGGAGAATCCAAAGTTATTTGGAATAATCAGAACCCAACACTTGCACCATATCAAGTGGATAACCCAACACACCCTAAAAGTAAGACATGGATCTAAAGTCACTTCTCATAGTGATGATGAAGGACTTTAAGAAGGACATTAGTAACTCTCTTAACAAAATGCAGGAGAACACAGATAAACATGTAGAAGTCCTTAAAGAGGAAACACAAAAATCTGTTAAATAGATTCAGGAAAACACAATCAAACAGGTGAAGGAGCAGAACAAAACCATCCATGATCTAAAAATGGAAATAGAAACAATTGACAATTCTCACTTAGGCCATGAAGCTATGGAACATTCCCATTTACTGAGATCCAGAGGAGTAGCCATTTGGAAGATTGTGTCCCTAAATGTGAAGGTTGTGCTGAAACTCTTATGAAAATTGAGAACAATTTTAAATATGAAAGAAAAAAAACACACAGTAAAAATTCATGTAGGCAAAATTGACAGCCTTCTATGTGTCACAAAACACACAAGCAGAGATTACAATTACAATAATTATTTTTATATCAAGGGGTCAAAACTCCTGATACAATCAATGTCCAAGAAGAGATATTTAGAGCACACACTCACCGGGGACAAACTGTCATGACTGGGACAGCATGGCAGGAAACAAAATGTTGATCTGTTTCATTGAGGGCCAGCATGGGGCCTTCTTACACTTTTGTGGAATAAGCAGCCAAGAGTTAGGTCAGAAATAGCCAGCTCCCTCAATTATGCCAAAGTAACCTATTTCTGCTAGGGAACAGTCCCAAATGTTCCACAAACTTGCTAGACTGTTCCACTAGTTTGAGACACCTGAGACTGTGGGAAAATTTCACACCCAATCTTAATGAAACTGAACCAGGCATGTGTAAAATACTTTTCGAAAATAGTTTCATTTCAATTCAGGAAAAAGGACAGAGAGCCCTGCTTTGTAATGGATGGAGTTAGTCTTTAGCTTCCATTGTGCACCCTAAATGAAACATAGTGTAAAAGAAGCAGTTTTCTATGTAGCAAGTAAGGAGTGAAAACAACACACTAATGGAGATAAAATGCAAAGAACCGGGATATATAGTAACAATTCCAATTATAAGTGTGAAAAAACAAATATACATATATGTGAGTTGTGCTTGTTATTTCCCTAATGGTTTGATTGTACAGGATAAAAAACAATAGTCTGTCCCTATTGGCCACAGTTTCATTCATCATTGTGTTAGTGGATCCAATCTAGGAATTAATCATCAGGGTTTGACAGCAAAATCCATCGGCTCAATACACCAGACATTAGCTGGAAAGTGAGGTACAAGTAGGTAATGTCCTTTGGTTTCTTCTCTCTGAGTCTGTTATATGGGCGTCCTGTCATTGTTTGTTATTGTTGTTGGTTGTTGTTTTAAAATTTGAAATATTGAATGCAAAAGCAAGTGGCAGGAGCCCAACAGGTCTTTGCATTCTTACTTTCTCCTTTCCATCACTCTCCAATTCTTCCAATCCCCAGCTTTCATTCAAGAAACAATCATCAGAAACAATTGAAAATAAGACTCCTTCATCATCTTTACTTTGTGCTTGCATGTTGGCTGTAATCATCTTGAAAACATTAAAAATCAGGCTAAGATTCTGCCTATGTTTGATAGGGTTTCATTGCTGTGAAGAGACACCATGACTCAGGCAACTCTTATAAAGGAAAATTTAATAGAGGTTGTCTTACAGTTTTAGAGGGTCAGGTCAGTACATTATTATCATGGTGGGAAGCATGGGAACATCCAGGTAGAAGGGGCGATGTAGAAGGAAAGAAGTTTTCTATATCTTAATCTGAAAGCAAACAGGAGGAAGCTTGTGGCCAAAGCAGCAAGGAAAAGCATCTCTCTTCATCACTGGGCAGAGTTTGAGCACTAGATAAAAGCCAGCCTACACAATGATCAAGGCCACATCTGCTAATAGTGCCACTTCCCATGGGCCAAGGATATTCTAATCATCAAACTGCTACATACCTGCAAACACTCCTGTATGCATGTATGCACACACACACAAAGACACACACACACACACACACACACACACACACACACACACACACACACACACTTTCATGCCTATTGCACGTGAGATTGCATAAAAATATATTTGTCTATTTACACATATATTTATTTTTTACTTACTTGCTTGCTTGCTTATTGCTTACTTATTTACTTATTTACTTACTTACTTAGTTTTAAATGTTTTGCTGAAGAACTTTGTACATAAACATAATGAGTTTGAGTAAATCCATCACCATCTCCTCCTTGAATTGCTCTCCATTTCTCCTGTATCACTTTTAGCCTTAATTCCATGCACATTTTAATAAAGACCACTGAGTGAATTTAGTGCTGACTACATATGTGGGGTTAGGGAAACACATCCACTGGAACATGGGCAGCCTCTGAGGAGCCAAATCTATGAAGAAAACTGGCCCTCACACCTGCAGCCACTAATTGCCAATTTTTTGGGGTGAAATTTTCTCTGCTCCCCTATCTATTCTTCAAGAACTGTGAGACAGAAAATTTTAAAAAAAGGTGTTGAGATCTGCTTAGAAAGGACTTTAATCTCAGGATATGGGAATCAAAACCAGGTAGAGATGAATTCTCTGCTGATCTGCACAGGAAAGCACAGAAATCTAGGACTATATAGAAATATCCAGTTCCAGAGAAGAAAAACAAAAGAAACAGGGAGGAATTGGGAAGTACAAATAAGAATTTGAATGTACAGATTGTAAATCCTGTCTCTGGGAATAATAATCAAGATACTTTGAAAGGAACAATCAAGCCATGTTTAAAAGACTGGACACACAATTTGGCATATGTTATATAAATCAGTAAAAATAATTAAAAATGTTTCATTAAAATTCACAACAGTCCCCTTAAGTTTTTTCTTCTGGTTTTCTTCTTTAAATATCTTATTGAATCTGAAGTGATGGCTCAGCATTTCTGAACACTGGCAGCTCATGCACAGCATACACTTGGACTTACCACATTTCCATAGGCTGTTTACAACTTCTTCTATTTTAGTAACCACAGGGAATCCACACTCCCCCTTCCCATGAGACAATGTATCCATACCTATACAGAGAATTCAAAACAAACAAAATCTCTTCAATCTGTCTCACCAATCATACATTAGGTCCAATGCTTGGGTGCTTTCTGTTTCAGGCTCACAATGATCAATGGTATATACTTTCTAGGTTGTATAACTGCACTTCATTTCTCTACCAGGAACCTTTCCTCAGATTCTGTCCTCATCAAGAATCCCATCTAATACCATCAGACACTTCTATGCATCAGAGGGAACAAGGTCTAGCTGTGTGCCTTGCAGGTTGGGTAGAGCACTGTCAATATCCCTTCTCCTCCAGCAAACCCTCTCAAGGCTCACAACGGTTGTCTTCCAGGATAAAATCTGATTGCCTAAGAGAAGGAGCAAATCATCTCTGCTTGCTCTAATGTCTAAATGACATTGCAGATTAAGAAAAAACCTAGAGCTTCCCCAAGATTCTCAGTCCGGGAGCATTTGGACAATCCATTACTTTCATAGGGTCCAAAATTGTTTGAATTCTACAGACCAATGAATTGTCCCATTAGAAGCCACCTTTCCAGCAGGTAGCAGCAGCTCCAACTGCTGTCTCCAAAGGCAGTTAAACAAAAGCAACCTGAAGAGGCAGGTGAACTGCTCCTGGTCCCACCAAGGTGACTTTGGTTTCTGGTGGGAGGGGGCAATTACATGCTGTGAGAATTCTGTTCTGTTGATGTGCTCACCCACCAAAACACTCCTCTTGGAAAGACCAGGAATGAGTTCCTCTTCCAAAATCCCTCCTCTTGCATGTGGTGTTCATTCCATGGGTGTGGGGAGTAGGCTCTATTCCTTGGGTACTCTGTTTCTAAATGAGGTGACACACAGTGATCACTCTCTCCTACCTTTCACAGATGATTGAGACTCCTAATCTAGACATTATTTTTTTATTTATTTTTTCAATCTGCGAAGGCAGATATGGTTGTTTGTGAACATTACAGTTTGCATGGACACTTCTTATATGTAATACATCAGAGGACAGAAGAGGATACAGCAGCATATGCTGCTGGAATTACAGGGAGGATGAGAAAGAAAGGGGGTGCAGGGAGTGAGAGGGAAAGAGAGAAACACAGACTGAGACTGAGATACAGAGAGATAGCAATACAGAGAGTGGGGAAGTTAGAAGGAAAGAGAGAGAGGCAGAGAGACAGAGAGACAGAGAGACAGAGAGACAGAGAGACAGATAGAGAGACAGAGAAACAGTCACAATGTAATTGCTGGAAATTGAAGCCACGACCTGTGTGATAGCAGCAAGTCTGTCAACACATACATTGTCTCTTCAGATTTTGGCTCCAATTTTGAATTGGCCAAGAAGGACCTGATGCTATGTATTCTGGAGTTGACCTTGTGTATACCATCGTATTCCTGGAAACAGTTTCACATCTAGGGAACATGACCTTTAATCAGTCTTGATGCATCTCACATATCCTATGCCCAGACACCAAAGGAGACATATGGAAGGTTTCCTGTTGTGGTCTGGTAAAAGGACGCCATTCCTGACAAGAATCTCCAGAAGAATAAAGCCAATACAGTCGAAACAACCTTAGCCCTGGTCAGAGTGAGATACCTGCCTTCTTAAGGCTTCTCAGTACAGCTTTATATAGTGTATTAGCTTACTCTTGGTTAGAATTCACCACAGATCACAAACATCCTATTCAGATTTCTCTCTCTTTATCTATTTTTTTCTTGTTGTAGTGGTGGTGATTTTTTAAGAAAGACTTATAAGAATTAATTTACTCTTAGATGAATTTGAACCTTTTGAGAAAGATTGTGTTCCTACACCATTTTTCGCTCATGAGAAAATGGGGAGGTGGTACATGGCTTAGAGTATAAGATCATTGGCCCCTGTGCACAGGTTACAGGATTCAATTACCAGGGCCCATCTTGTTTGTCACAGCCACAGGTAAGTGCTGTTTCAGGGGATCTGATACTATCTAACTTCTGATCTCTACACGGTCCAGTTTAGTGCACAGGCAGCAGACACACCCCTTCAGGTAAAACATTCATAAAATAGAAATAATGAAAATTCTACAGTTTACCAATTGCCATATAAAACTTGATTTCCAAATGATCACACATACTATTAGGAGAGGACCTCAAAATGTGGATGTAGGTCAAAAATTTTGATATATTTGATACTTATTTTTTCATTCTTTTCTGTTTTACACCACCTAGGACCCCACATCCCAATGACCTGGAGGAGAGTAAGCCAGAGTTCTTCCATAGTCTTTGCTTCAGTTCCTGTCTCCACTTACCAGCTCTGATTAAGGTGTTGTCCAGACTTCTATAGATAACACAGTTTAAAACCTGAAAGTTGAAAACAGATAGAATCCATTACATCATTTGGTAGTTTTGGGTCCCAATTTTTATCTCATTGAAATCAAGACAGGACTGTATGCTTGCAATAATGTTATCTGCCTGTGCTTAAACTTCTGACTAAAAAACTCTTTGTTCAAAACAGTGCAGTGACCGATGAGCATCAGACAGTTACATAGCAATTGTTGCCCTATGAATTTGGATACATCTCTGATTATATTGAAGATTGAAAATCAATTAAATGGTTTTAGTAGTAGGTAGACAGGCACCTAGTGTTGATGTAAAACAAATTCCACAGTAGATCAGTTCTAAAACTACATTATTCTGCATGATATCTCAGCACTAATGAATAGGCAGCTGCACAAGCAAAAGAAGAGGAAAAGGAAGAAACACAGGCAGACACAGATGCAGAGGTTGAGAAACAGGCTGAGATAGAGAATGAAGAAGGAGAAAAGGAAGGACAGGCAGAGTCACAGGGACAGTCAAAGGGAGATTCAGAATCAGAGACAGAGTCAGAATGTGTGGTGTGCATGTACCTAGTGTGTGTCTTTCTAATTTTTAGACCTTTTAGGAAGTTACATTTACTCAAGTGTCCTCAGAGATGGGGTGATTGGTTGCAACAAATTTCTCAGATTACAACCAGTATACCAAGACATGGTTTCTGTCTAATTGACCACCCAGACCCAAGGAATACTTATAATAGGAGAGATCCCAGGCTAATGGTTTTCTTTCTTATAATAAGTCTGTCTCTCCCAGTCACAGAATAAAAGGAAATTATGATTCATTGGAAAATAACACATAAATGGCTCCAGAAACTCAGCCAAGTCTATTAAGATATATATATATATATATATATATATATATATATATATTATCACAAAGCTCTCACACAACTTTTTAAAAATCCTAATCCTGTACTGGATTCATCTTCTAAGTATACACTGTATGTTATATATAGTATATCATAAAATACTAAATAGGAATATCTAGCTATGTACACTGAATGTATACTGTGAGGAGCTGCCCTTTCAATCTCCGTTACAAGATGGCGCTGACATCCGTTGTTCTAACTGGTAAAAAAATAGTCTGTGTATGTGCTGGGGTATTTTTCCATTCTTTGTGCCCTTCCTGTTCTGTGGCGTCATATGGGCTGATAGTGAGCAGCCCTTAGGGTGAAATATGTCTCTAACACTTCTTGTGGTCTATTTAAGGACCGAGTTTCCTGTGTTCTAAGCCTCCTCGCCCAAAAGCTAATCATCTTTATCTTGAGATGGATTAAAGCTATGCTGCAGAAGGATCTGAGTGTGTCCTGTGTGTGTGTGTTCTCGCCGGTGAGACTCTTTATCATCACAGACACAGTATACTGCATGCACAGACCATTAGTACTGTAACTCCATGGATAAATCATGTTCATGAAGCAACACTAACAGAGATTTACACACAATATTTGCATTTCATTTGTGTTCCCGAGATGAAAATTATTTTCATCAACACACATGGCACTACATAGAACAGGTATGACTAATATTAAAATAGTAAACAGCTGACTGCAAGAAGTATAGAAATCAGAGTTAGTAAGTCTTTGGTGGAATACTATATTTACATACTCACAACATCCATTAGTGAAGAACTCCTGCTGCATTAACTTTGAACAAGATTTATTGTCAAAACTTGTACTTTTAGTCTGGTGGTTGGTGGTTGGTTACACAAGTTGGAATATCAAACACCAACTATAAAAATGAATCCTTAATTACTGTCCACCAGAAACCACCAATTGTGAAGAAATACACTTTATCTTCTTTATCATAAGTTTTAAAGACTCTCTTCAATAGCTTCCTGACTGGACTGTTCTTTTTTCTTCTGTGTTCTTTTTCCTTGTGTGTGTGTGTGTGTGTGTGTGCATGAGGGTGAGTGTGTGTGACTTCCTTTGCATAATACCTTCCTGTGTTGTTAACCATTTATATTTGCTGTGGATTTACTCACAACAAACAGATAAACTGAATTGTGAGTATCTTCTTTTTTTGGTGTCTGTTTTGTTTTTCTTTTCTGGTGGTGGGTTTAGCATGTATGCAAATCAAACACTACCATCGAGTCACATCTCTAGCTTAGACAGGGATTTGAATTCTTTAACACTAGTTATTTCTCTCCATATTACTGTAACATTATAATGTTTTTATTGTACTCCTGATCTGTTACTGAAATTTTATATCCATTTATTCCAAATTTATGTAGGTGCTAAGCAACGTCAACCCATTGCTGATATTTTTTGTTAATAAGGCAACTTGATCAATAAATGACTTCTTTTTCTGACTAGTGCCATATTGTGTTTTCTTGAAGACTTGTATCTTAAGCCGGAGCAGAAACTTGTAATGTACACTTGAGGAGGGTTTTTTTTGGGATTTGGTGGTTATTTCAATGTATTAAATGAATGTCAGGTGACTGATGTTCTATCAGAGTAATGGTGCTCCTTAAGCTACATGTTCATCTTTATGTTCTCATACACTTTTCAGAACAATATTTTTCAGTACCACAGAGCAAATGTTACAGGTTCTTAGCTTTTAAACTCTCAGTAAACACCAAAGTCTCAATTTTGGACTTCAGTGCAGCCTCTTCTCTAAAAGCTAGTCAGAGGATGCTTAGTCCTGTGAGCCCAATCCTTTCTTTTTATTCCAAGCATGGAGGGAAGCTGGCATTCCCTGTAAGGGTTTTGCAATTAGAGATTCTGGTGTCAGCAGATCTTACTTGTCACCCTATTGAGTTTGCCCATCTGTAATGGCAAGTGAAAGAGTGGTAATCAGTACCATGATGGCTCAAAAGAAGTCTAGAACACCACTGCATTCTGCCCCCTTGTGGGTGCCATCCCTGTCACAATTTGAAGAGAAACAGTGCTCCTTCCAGGAAGCTGCAGGGAATTGAACTGCACTCCTCTGCATGCTGTCAGACCCAGCCTCTAGGTCTGGACTGACTCTCCTTAAGGATAGTCACTTACCCTCCTGGCCCCAGTCCCTAATTCTCTCTCAGTTCTCCACAAAACAGGAGACTCTCTTTATTTTTTGTGCCAAATGATGTCAGCTTCATTTCAAATATCCTGATAAACTAAACTGGTTGGGTCTTAAAATAATTTCTTTCTCTCAACCACCTATTTACCAGGAAAACTGTCGGTGAGAATGGCTGAGAAATCTAGTCTGGGCGAGTTTCCCATGACTAAGGGCAGGGAATATGAAGATAAGGCCAACTTATTAATATACTTCCAAAGTCTAGTTTTAATTGGCATCTCTAATGCTGTGCAGAAGAAATGTGAGATTGTGAGGTGACTTCACAGATTAATATAAGAGGTGAGTCTAGAAAATCAGGAGCTGTCTATTGAGAACAGCACTGGACCATGGCCCTCCTTTGAGGATTTACACTTTAAAGCTGAGATAAACTGTAAAAAAATTATGTCTTTCTGAAGTTTATGCCATGGAACGTCCACATAATATCTTAGTTCATTGGTGTGATGTTTTTATACATGGCTGTAAATGCTTTTATGTTAACCTGTGTGTGCTAGTAAGTGTTTGCCTTCTTGACATGAAGCTAAAGTCACCTGGGAAGAGGGAACCTCAAATTGGATCTGTCTACATTAGATGAGGCTATAGCCATGTTTATTTGTTTTCTTAGAAATTTTTCTTTAAATTTTCCATCTTATGTGACCTGAAAGTATCCATCTCCCTGTTTATCCTCCTACCATCGAACTCAGAGACACAGTGAAACTAACAGAAGTTATGAGCCAAATGAATTTAACAGATACTTATAGAACATCACCCAAAAACAAGAACACACATAATATGCACTCATTCTTAAGTGTATATTAGGCAAAAAAAAAAAAAAAACATGGAATACCCATGATACAATTCATTGATACTATCCATTATCTCTACCTCTGGTCAGGATTATTTTTCTGACTTTTCTTTGCATAGATTCCTGATTCTTGAAGGAGAGAGCTCGATAAAGGCATCCTCTTTAATCTTTAATTCTCTGAGTCTCTCACTCTCTGTGCATTGTCCAGTTGTGTCTTTCTGTGATTATTACCAGTTTTGTAGGAAACTCACCTCTGATGAAGGCTGAGGCATATATACTAACATATGGGTGGAGCCATTAGGATTCATGAGAAGTCATTTTACTGCTGTGGTTATTTAACAAAATTTATGATGGCAGATTTTCACTTAGTGTTTTATGACCTTTCTAGTCTCAGATGCTTGGCCTGATATTTCCCTCCACATTTAACCCTCCTATTTTAGTGTCTTCTTCATTCCTTTATACCACTATATTCTACTTCCCCTTCCTTGGAAGAACTCCTCCTTCTTTATGGTTCCTTACTAGATAGCTCATCTCTGTTACCCTAAATGAAAAACAAACATATATAAACCTTACAAGCTAACTCCATACATAGGTGAAAACATGCAATTTGTGTCGTTCTGGGTCTGATTTTACTGTTGGATATTTCCCCCCCCCTTTTTTTTTTAGATACTTCAGTCCTTCTTTTTTAAAAAAAATTTTTTATTACATGTTTTCCTCAATTACATTTCCAATGCTACACCAAAGGTTCCCCATACCCTCCTCCCCACTTCCCTACCCACCAATTCCCATTTATTTTTTGGCTCTAGCATTGCCCTGTACTGGGGCATATAAAGTTTGGTTGTCCAATGGGCCTCTCTTTCCAGTGATGGCTGACTAGGTCATCTTTTGATACAAATGTAGCTAGAGTCCAGAGCTCCGGGGTACTGATAAGTTAATAATGTGGTTCCATCTGTAGGGTTGCAGATTCCTTTAGCTTCTTGTGTACTTTCTCTATCTCCTCCATTGGGAACCCTGTGATCCATATAATAGCTGACTGTGAGTATCCATGTCTGTGTTTGCTAGGCCCTGGCACAGTCTTACATGAGACAGCTGATTAACAGTTGATGGGAGAGGATCCAGTACTCATTGAGTGGTGCTATCTCTGCAAAGATGGTGATAAAATATATAAGAAAGCAACCTGAGGGTAGTGTTTGAAAAATGGCTCAGTGTTTAAGAGAACTGGCTGCTCTCTTAGAAGGTCAGGATTTGAATCACAGAACTCAGGTGGCAGCTCACAGCCACATTAAGCTCCAATATCAAGGGACCAAGCTCGCTCTTATGGACTCTGTGAACCCTGGACAAAAAAGGCCCACAGACATTCACGCAAACAAAACATTTTAATATATACATATATGTTATTAAAATAAAATTTAAAAGGCATTTTTAAATTTTGTAAGTAGAAAAGCTGAGAAAACTGTGTTGAGAAACAAGCCAATAAGCAACCTTGCTCCATGTACCCTGCCTATAATCCTACATGGGTTCCTGCCCTGATTTCACTGAGTGATGGAGTGTGATGTGGAAGAATAACACAAACTAATCTTTTTCAAAAAAGAAGGGAGGAGAGGGGGATTGGAATGGGGATTTGTTGATGGGAAACTGTGAAGGAAGTTATCATTTAAATTGTAAATAGATAACTAAATTAATGATGAAAAAAATAAGTCCTGTCAAGAACTCCAATGTGACAGTGTGAAACTGCTAATCTACAACCTGCTAAACTCACATGTGTGGGGTGTGGGCATGCAAGTGTTCTGTCTGAGCCTACAGGCCACTTAAATCCTCAAAAACCCTGTGGAGTTCAACCCTGACTTCCTGGCACAGATGATCCCCAAAGTGTAGTGGGAAGTGCTTGTGCAGGTAGCAGACACCTCAATCTTGGCCCAGGTACACAAAATAGCCAACTAGCTGCTATGAACAGGACAAGATACTTTTGAGGAAGATGTACCCACGTGTGGCTTGAGATTGATGTACTGGATGGTACTCTGCAATGGTCAGAATCCAGTGTTCTTTTCCCCATCATCCACAGGATCACCAATATGCTGTAGAATGATGAGGAGACAGAGAGGTAACCTTGCTAGCCACCACAATGCGATGTGGGAATGGGTATCCAGATGGAGGAAGACCCTCATGAAAGCAGTGGGGAGGGGATGGGATAGAGGGTTTCTGGAAGGGTGGGAAACTGAAAACGGACATCATTTGAAATGTATATAAAGAAAATATACAATTAAAAAAAGACCAACCAAAGAGCACATAGGGCGGGGCCCATGGCTGCAGCTTCATATGTAGCAGAGAATGGCCTATTTGGACACCAGTGAGAGGTGAAGCTCCTGTTCAGGAGAAGGCTCTATACCCCAGTGTAAGGGAATGTCAGGACTAGGAAGTAGGAGTGGGTATTTTGTTGATTACTGAGAGGAGGGATGGCATAGTGGGTTTTCAGAGGGGAAACCAGGGAAGGGGATAACATTTGAAATGAAAATAAAGAAAATGCCTCATAAAATAAAATAAAATAAAACAAAATAGATTGAAAACAACCACCTAGACACAATAAGTTAATAGCAGAATGATAAATAAAAGAAGACAGTGTAGTGGTGCATACCTTTTATCCCTGCTCTTGGTAGGCAGAGGCAGGGGCAGGCAAATTTATGAGTTCAAGGCCAGCCTGAACTCCAGATTGAATTCCATGACAACCAGGGCTAAACAGAGAATCCCTGCCTCGAAAAAACAAAAAACAATAAACAAATAAAGAGAAAATGAATGACACACAGGCATACAGAAGAGGACTGGTCCCAAAGACAGCTCTGTCCTAAATATACTAGAGCACATTGCTTCACAAAATGAATTCTGAACATGCTCTCACATAGGGCATTTGAATATACTTTCTAGGTTAACCCCATATGATCACAAGAAACAAAAGGTAACAAGAAGATCAGAGTCAGAAGTATATCTCAGACTCATGTCAAAGACAGTCTGGGAGGCACACCATGCTTCAGTTTTCAAAGTTCCAGAGAGTGGTTCTCCACCTTTTTAATACTGCGGTTCCTTCATATATATACTTCCTTATGCTGTGTGGTGCCCCAACCGTAAAAATATTTTTTGCTGCTTCATAACTGAAATGTCCTACTGATATGAATTATAACATACATTTCTGACATACAGATAGTCTAGGACAACTCCTGTGAAATTTGTCACAAGGACTAGCAACCTACAGGTTGCCAACCACAGTGCCAGCAACTAGGAAAACTAGCCAGCCCCTTGATTTTTACAATGTTGCCTTCCGTAACTGTGGTAGAATAGATGTGCTCTATTTTAGTGGTCTAAGCATGTGAGGATCTGTAACACTACCTGGAAACACACATACCAAATTGGATGAGGGAGTCTATTTTTTCTGTCCTGGACCTTGCAGGTTTGAGTCAGCTCTAACCAAATAGAAGAGAAAGGATACTGGATGAATTCCTACTCAAAGTCTTTGGAGACAACAGGGATTTTATTGGGTTCTCATGGAGAATGGGAGAGTGTTTGTGCTCCATTAAAAAGGTACTCACATTCACTATTTTGATGCCTTTCTTTCTATTTGAGTGTGCTTTGTACTTTTGTCTGCTATGTGTTGTGTTCTGTGTTCTTTGTTACTAACTCTAGGGTTCTTACCATACTTGGAAAATGAAAGTCAGTTTGAAAACCTTTCATATTTGTTCTCTGTATAGAATCTCTCTCTCTCTCTCTCTCTCTCTCTCTCTCTCTCTCTCTCTCTCTCTCTCTCTCTCTCCCTCCCTCCCTCCCTCCCTCCCTCCCTCCCTCCCTCCCTCCCTCCCTCCCTCCCTCCCTCCCTCTCTCTCTCTCTCTCTCTCTCTCTCTCTCTCTCTCTCTCTTTGAATTTTCAAGACAGTGTTTCTCTGTGTAGCCATGGTTGTTCTGAAAATCACCCTGTAGACCAGGTTGGCCTCGAACTTAGAAATTCACCTGTCTCTGCTTTTCGAGTGCTGGGATTAAAGGTGTTTGCCACCACCACTTGGAAATATGATTCTTTTAAAAAATTAGATTATGAGTCCTTTGTACCAAAAATAAGATCAAAATTTCAAGGAAGGTACTTTTAATTGAAAATGCATCTTTCTGATAAAAAAAAATGGGGTATTCCATGGAGATACAGAAGTTTGAAAATGACCCAAAAGGTATTGTTCTTCAACTAATTCCTTATCAGCTTGTAATTTTCTGAGGATATTGGCCACTGAGGCTTGAAGTATCAAAAACCCATCAGGCTATCTCTCTCTCATTCTTTCTCTCTCTTTCTCATTCTTTCATCTCATTTTTCTCTCTCCTCATTCTCTCTCTTTCTCTCTCTCTCTTTCTCTCTCTTTCTCTCTCTATCACCCTCTCTCTCTCTCACTCTCTCTCTCTCTCTCACCCTCTCTCTCTCTCCCTCTCTGTCTCGCTCTCATTTTAAGCCATTCATCCAGTGGTTGACATCTAATGTTAATCCATTTCTTGTCTATTTCACACAGTGAGGCAATCAATATTGATGATATGACTGTGAAATGGTCCTTCTTACTTTTTTTTCTTTTTCTTTTTTGAGAGAGTCATGCCATAGACTCATTCATAACAGTTTTTCTCTCTAGAAAAAGTTTGCATGCTTTAGCACTTGATAATAATCTCGATTGTTGATTTATTTTAATATCTGTGAGTTTCTGCAGTAACTGATTCTATTAGTTAGAGATTAGTTGCTGTGAAAAGACACCATGACCAAGGCCACTCATAAGAGACTCATTTCATTAGGGCTTTTCTACATTTCATTACACGTTCAGAGGTTCACTCCATGATCATCAAGGCAAAAAATATGGCACTGTCTAGGCAGACATGGTGGTGGAGAGGAAGTTTAGAATTATGCACCTTCATCCAAATGCTTCGAGGAAAAACTATGTATTTTGCATACAGGTAGGGTCTCTTACACACTGGTAGAGCTTTAAAGCCCCAGAGTGATATGCTTCCTCCAGCAAGGCCAGACCTATTCCTACAAGGACACACCTCCTCATAGGCCAACTATATTTAGAATGCCACACTGGTTTCATAGCAACTTGACAAGATCTAGAGTCTTCAAAGAGAAGGAGCCTCAGTTGAGAAGATGCCTCCATAAGATCCAGCTGTTAGGAATTTTTTTAATTGATGGGAGAGCACCCACTCCATTGTGGGTGTTGACATCCTTGTGGTGGTAGTCCTGGGTTCTTTAAGAAAGCAAGCTAAGCAAGATTAGAGGAGCAAGACAATAAGCATCACCACTCCATAGCCTATGAATGAGCCTCTGATTCCAGGATCCTGTGTTGTTTCAGTTTCTGTCCCAACTTCTTTGGTGATAAACAGCATTGTGGAAGTATAAGCTGAATAAAACCTTTGCTATGGAATTTGCTCTTTGACATGGTGAATCCTTACAACAATAAAAAACAGTAAGGTATTCTTAGGGAAAAAATGTCTAACAGTGCCAATGTCAATGTGTAGACATTTTATTTTTACTTAGAGATAAGCTATAATCATGTACGTACATGAGATGTAATTGTTCTAGTTTTCTTCTTTCTCACCATGTAGAATACTACAATAAAAAATAACTTGGAAATAAAAAGAATACAGATTGTCACTGAGGAAGACAAAACAGAAAGTTGAGTCAGTAACAGCAAACACTGCTTATTGGCTTGCCACTGTCTTAGCCACTGTTCTATTGCTATGAAGAGACACATATGGTGACGGCAACTATTAGAAAACAAGGCATTCTTTGTGTAGAGAAAGGCCATTGACTTGTTTGAGTTAATTTTATATCCAGCTACTTCACCAAAGCTGTTTATCAGGTTTTGGTGTTCTCTGGAGGAATTTTTAGGGTCACTTATATACACTATCATATCATCTGCAAAAAGTGATATTTTTACTTCCTCTTTTCCAATTTATATCCACTTGATCTCCTTTTGTTGTCGAATTGCTCTGGCTCATTCTTCAAGTACTATGTAATAAACAGGATGAGAAAGAAATTAGGGAAACAACACCCTTCTCAATAGTCACAAATATTAATAAATATCTCGGCGTGACTCTAACTAAAGAAGTGAAAGATCTGTGTGATAAAAACTTCAAGTCTCTGTAGAAAGAAATTAAAGAAGATCTCAGAAGATGGAAAGATCTCCCATGCTCATGGATTGGCATGATCAACATTGTAAAAATGGCTACCTTGCCAAAATCAATCTACAGATTCAATGCAATCCCCATCAAAATTCCAACTCAATTCTTCAACGAATTAGAAGGAGCAATTTGGAAATTCATCTGGAATAACAAAAAACCTAGGATAACAAAAACTCTTCTCAAGGATAAAAGAACCTCTGTTGGAATCACCATGCCTGATCTAAAGCTACAGAGCATTTGTGATAAAAACTGCATGATACTGGTATAGAGACAGACAAGTAGACCAATGGAACAGAATTGAAGACCCAGAAATGAACCCACACACCTATGGTCACTTGATCTTCGACAAGAGAGCTAAAACCATCCAGTGGAAGAAAGACAGCATTTTCAACAATTGGTGCTGGCACAACTGGTTGTTATCATGTAGAAGAATGTGAATCGATCCATACATATCTCCTTGTAGTAAGGTCAAATCTAAGTGGATCAAGGAACTTCACATAAAACCAGAGACACTGAAACTTATAGAGGAGAAAGTGGGGAAAAGCCTTGAAGATATGGGCACAGGGGATAAATTCCTGAACGGAACAGCAATGGCTTGTGCTGTAAGATCGAAAATTGACAAACGGGACCTAGTGAAACTCCAAAGTTTCTGCAAGGCAAAAGGCACCGTCAATAAGACGAAACGACCACCAACAGATTGGGAAAGGATCTTTACCTATCCTAAATCAGATAGGGGACTAATATCCAACATATATAAAGAACTCAAGAAGGTGGACTTCAGAAAATCAAATAACCCCATTAAAAAATGGGGCTCAGAACTGAACAAAGAATTCTCACCTGAGCAATACCGAATGGCAGAGAAGCACCTGAAAAAATGTTCAACATCCTTAATCATCAGGGAAATGCAAATCAAAACATCCCTGAGATTCCACCTCACACCAGTCAGAATGGCTAAGATCAAAAATTCAGGTGACAGCAGATGCTGGCATGGATGTGGAGAAAGAGGAACACTCCTCCATTGTTGGATGGATTGCAGGCTTGTACAGCCACTCTGGAAATCAGTCTGGTGGTTCCTCAGAAAATTGGTCATAGTACTACCGGAGGATCCAGCAATACCTCTCCTGGGCATATATCCAGAAGATGTCCCAACTGCTAAGAAGGACTCATGCTCCACTATGTTCATCGCCGCCTTATTTATAATAGTCAGAAGCTGGAAAGAATTCAGATACCCCTCAAAAGAGGAATGGATACAGAAAATGTGGTACATCTACACAATGGAGTATTACTCAGCTATTAAAAAGAACGAATTTATGAAATTCCTAGCCAAATGCATGGACCTGGAGGGCATTATCCTGAGTGAGGTAACACATTCACAAAGGAACTCACACAATATGTACTCACTGATAAGTGGATATTAGCCCAAAACCTAGGATACCCAAGATATAAGATACAATTTCCTAAACACATGAAACTCAAGAAAAATGAAGACTGAAGTGTCGACACTATGCCTCTCCTTAGAAGTGGGAACAAAACACCCATGGAAGGAGTTGCAGAGACAAAGTTTGGAGCTGAGATGAAAGGATGGACCATGTAGAGACTGCCATATTCAGGGATCCACCCCATAATCAGCATCCAAAAGCTGACACCATTGCATACACTAGCAAGATTTTATCGAAAGGACCCAGATGTAGCTGTCTCTTGTGAGACTATGTGGAGCCTAGCAAACACAGAAGTGGATGCTCACAGTCAGCTAATGGATGGATCACAGAGCTCCCAATGGAGGAGCTAGATAAAGTACCCAGGGAGCTAAAGGGATTTGAAACCCTATAGGTGAAACAACATTATGAACTAACCAGTACACCAGAGCTCTTGATTCTAGCTGCATATGTATCAAAAGATGGCCTAGTCGGCCATCACTGGAAAGAGAGGCCCATTGGACAAGCAAACTTTATATGCCCCAGTACAGGGGAATGCCAGGGCCAAAAAGGGGGAGTGGGCGGGTAGGGGAGTGGGGGTGGGTGGGTATGGGAGACTTTTGGTATAGCATTGGAAATGTAAATGAGCTAAATACCTAATAAAAAAATGGGAAAAAAAAGAAAAAGAAGAAAACATGGCATTTAACTGGAGGCTTGCTTACATTTCAGATGATTGGACAATCATCACGAGAGGGACCCCATCACTGGAGCAATAGAGAACTATTGATCCTTAGGCAAAGAGATAGATTCTGCCATTGCATTGGCTTCATGAAAACTCATACCCATCCTTGTTGATACGCCCACTTTCTCCAATGAAGCCACACCTCTCTTATTCCTTCTAAATTTAAACTCACTGCCACTTTCTGGTGACTAAATATTCATATATATGTGTCTATAGGTGACTTTATTATTCAAACCACCACTTTTCCCATGGCTCATTCAGCTATTTTTTTAAAATACAGCCTAAAAGGCTCCCATTTATTAAGGACTACTGATGAGCTTAGCCACAGTGATGGGCCCTCCCACATCAATCATTAGCCAAGAGAATATCCCATAGACTTACCTAATGAACAAGTAAGTGAATAGAGACTGATCTTCAATTGTTCTCTCTTCTCAGGTAACTGTGGATTGTCAAAATTGGAAAAAAAATAATATCCCATCACAGTAATGTTTAACTTACACCATAACCTACAAAAACTTTACTCAACACCATCTATTGCATTCTGCCCCTGCATAGACACACTTCCATGTATGGCATAAGTGAAGGGTGACTACCTCCATCAGCAAGGATACTCAATAATAGGTGACATGAGCTGAATATTTCCTATAGCCTCACAACCCCGAAATTCTACTGTGTGTTACACTTACTGGGAGACTTGCCAATCTGTCCAATTTTATGCCACCAAAGCTATGACAAAAAAAACTCCTCATAAAGAAATCTAATGAATTTTACTTGATTTCTTTCTCCTGAGGCAACTGAGTATTATCCCTTCATGCTTATATTGGTGTCTGATTCATCTGTAATAAACCCACTACTATTTACAGCTACATCACAGGAGGTATGACAAATACCATCTCCCATGAGTTGGTCAAACCTTTTCAGCAGCTTTTTTTGTAGTATCCTTTCTATAATAAAAAATACATTGATTTCTTTATTTTTAAGTGTGTAATTTAATGATTCTAACACATTTTTATCTCCCTTCCATTTTCCCCTCATTTTCTGCTACTTCATATGATATTGCAATCTATTAAAATACAGTAGTGAATACAGCGGAAAAAACAGTGTGGGAAGAATCAAAGTTCTTTATTACTAAGACAACAGATACACTGGCAGAATCTTCCAGGTACAACTACTTAGTAACTTTCGGTGTAATGTTAGCATGATTCTTCTAGAAAAAAGCTTAAAGAATTAAGGCATGGTTACAATGGACCAGAAAAGTCAGTATCACTAGTGAGACACATTCATGTAAATAATTTTCATCACTGTTCCGATATGCCTAGCAACAAGGAAAACAGGTCCATAGTCACAAGAGTATGAAAGGGGCATGAAGGAGAACAGTTGTCCAACTTATTATTACCCAGTAAGCATCAACACAGGAAGCGACCAAAGACAATAAATAACTTCCAAGACATGTCCCAAATGACCAAGTTCCTTTACAAGTTTCTCACCCCTTCAATGAACACCCATCAATCAATTAACTCATTGATTAAACCCCTCAGGGTCCAATCACTTTTCAGATTGTGTATAGTGTTCTATCTTTGAACATTGTACTTGGGGCCAAAACCTTCTTCAAAACCCACGACTGACATTGCAAACCCATTTCACCACACAATTCTTTATGTTACAAAAAGTGATAGGATCTATCTGTCTCTTTAAGGATATCTCTGTATAGCAGTTACAAAAGCAAAACGTCCAGGCCAACAGAATCATCACCTCCATGAGGTATTTTAAAATATGAGTTCAAGAAGAAGTAAAATGCAATGCAAGTTAATGTTCTTGATCCCACATCCCTCCATCTTAAAGCCATAGGGGGGACCCAGAAGTTTAGGTCAAAAGTGTAAATTTCACCTATACTACAACCAACTGTGATGATTTCTAGCCATCTCCAGTTTCAGTGTGGTATTTAGTCCCACCATCTGCATCACAGCATATTGCCTAGTGTGAAATAGTGCCAGCAGTTGATTGCAAACCCCACTATGCGTTGACTTGGATGTAAAATGAGACATCTATAATATAGACACACTTGTACACACACACATACTCACAGAAAGAGGCAAGAAGTAGAGGAGCTGAGACTTAGGATCCCTCAGTGAAGAGATAGTGGAAATCTTGTAAGGCAGAGAGGTCATTGAGAAACTGTATGTCTCTATCTGCACAAAATCAGGCCAGTCTGCCTTCCATCAATGAGTGGTAGGTTCTCACTATCCATCATCCCCATCTGAGAAGGTATGGACAGTTAATGAAAGATGGAGAGTCAGTTTACATCAAAGGTATGCCCTTTGAAGGTTATAGGTTGGCCAGGCACTACTGGTAGCTCCATGTCCAAGAGTTTATGGGCAACACAATTGATTTGAATGGGTTGTATCAAAGGGGAGAAAAGGAGACATGAAGTTGGAAGGAGGATTAAGGTGGGAATGGATCTGGTTTTGGTCCGGGAGGAGTTATTAAGAGAACTGAAAAAATAAATTCCATCAAAATACATTGTATGAATTTCTCAAGGAATTAATGAATGTATTTCTTAATATATAATGTCTGTACTGAACATATACAGACGACTTATATTTCCATTTCCTAAATAACAAACCCTTGTGTAGCAGTTTCATTACATTAAGGGCAAAAGTAATCCAGAGATTATTTAAAATAAAGAAGGATCAGAGGTTATGACCCAGGGGCAAATTCATGCCTGTGTTTATTTACTTACAACACCAGTGCTTAGGATTTTGGGAGGGGAAGAGACAGGAAGATGACTGTGGCTTCCTGAAAGCCAGCCTCAATATTAGCTCAGCAAGAAACCGTGTAGAAAGGGGATAAATTAGGGAGTGAAGGAGCAAATCACACTATACCCTTTGCTACCTTTGAACTTACCTGTACAGATCTGTGTGCAGACACACATGAATATAAATAAAATATACAAGAGCTTATCTTGCATAGCTTATAAGCAGTGTTCTGTTATCTTAGCCTAGAGTCCTGAGGACTTTATATCATTAGAGTTCCTGAAGCAAACTCCCCAGATATAGCGGATGGGTATATCTTGTTACTATGCAAAGAGACCTCAGTTAAGTGTGTGTGTCAGTGATTCCAAAACAGCTTTCCTTCTCTACCTTCCTTTATATGGCACAGAACGACCTGTAAATAATTAAAATATGAAAATAAAGCTTTTTCACGAATTTAGGCTTTTGTTAAAATAATATTTATAACATTTTACTAAATGGAAGGGAAATCTTCAGCTCCCAGGAACAATCCTGTAGGCTTCTGTTTTGTCCCATTATGAACAAAATTAATTGCACATCAACAGTTCCCACGCTTTTAACTAAATCAGGATGAAGGGATATGTTTCCATACAAATAAGTAATGCCAATGTGATTAATCAAGTAGAAATGTGGCAGGGTTAGGATGCCTTTGGCTGATGTGACAATGATGACTGATTAGTCTCTTGTTATGCAAATAACCCTAACCTCTAAGAAAAGAAAAGTAATGATATAAAATATTCCAAGAAGTGGCATGGACAATTATTACTTGATTTCAAGTTCTTTTACATACTTTATTAGTTTGAATAATTGTGGCTCACAGAAGATCAAATATTCAAAGGAGTTATTTTTCCAGGTGGTGGGATGTTTAGAAAGAATTAGGATTTGTGTTTTCATTAAAAGTGATTTGGCACTGGGCTTGAAATATCAAACACCCTATGACATATCAAAAACTCTCTCTCATTCTTTCTTTCTTTCTTTCTTTCTTTCTTTCTTTCTTTCTTTCTTTCTTTCTTTCTTTCTTTCTTTCTTTCTTTCTCTCTCTCTCTCTCTCTCTCTCTCTCTTTCTCTCTCTCTCTCTCTCTCTCTCTCCTCTTTCTCTCTCTCTGTCACTCTCTCTCTCTCTCTCATGTTTTAAGCCATCCATCCAGTGGTTGACATCTAGTATTAATCTATCGCATGTTTATTGCACACAGTAAGGCAATCAACGTTTATGATATGGATGTGAAATGGTCCTTCTTGCATTTTTTTTTTTTTTAGTTAACTCAACCTGGGAATATAGAACCGCAGATAAAGAACTGCCACCATCACATTGGTCAGTTGCCACACCTGTAAGGAATGATCTTTTTTGGATGGCTGATGTTGAAGGGTCTAGCCCACTATGGGTAGTGTCAACATCTATGAAAAAAATATACAAAGTGTGATGGTTACCGTGTAAGGGCCTGAAATTAATTTTTCTGGAAGAACTTACGCTCTATATGGCATGAAAAATTAAAGTGCCTGATAATTTGTAAGTAAATTCCATACTTACCAGCATTCAATATTTTGTTTACCCATATTTCAAAAGTAAAATTATCAAATCTATTTCACCCTGTTTTACTGCATTTAATCTACTAAATTACTTGTAACCAGAAATACTAATAAATTTTAAAGGCCTTTAAAACATGACTGGTTGATATTGGGTTTAACTTCATCACAACTTTGTAAGCAGGAACAAGAGCTAGATTGCCTTCTCATTTTGCAAAGAATCAATGATTCACGGTTGCAAATAACTTCAATACAAAGTACTTAACCCTGTAAAATTCCTGCTTTGTTTGAATAAAATATTTATTGCTCTAACTTTGGGTTTTCATAAACAGAATTTTGATGTGCTATCCAATGTGCTGCCTCAAAGAGTCTGGCACAATTTCTGACACTAAGAACAGTTTAAAGATAACCAGGGAAAGGTTGGAACAGGGAAAATAACCACCAAGGATGTTGGTGAGTCAGAAACTGAAGGCTTTCACAGGAGGAAAATAAAAACAAAAACAAAACAAACAATCAACAAATGAATAAACAGAAACCCAACCACCAAAATGATAAAAACAATACAGGTGTGAATTACTTGGGCAGAATGTGACTCAAGTCATCAGGACATTTCAGTAGGGATTATATTTTGTATTTCGAGAATGCCATATGAAAACGTAAAGCCTAGATGGTTAATGTCTCTGGTGTAATTAGGGAAGGAACCAGCATGAGTGGGGTTCTATGATGCAAGCTGAACTAGGTGATGTCACAGAGCACTGGCCATAGATTGCACATCTATTCCACTTGGAGGCACTAGAATCCCTAGAAGGTGTGTCCACTATTTTCCCAGTGGTGTATGAAAGGCAGGCCAGCTCCTGAAGCCCAACGTTGTTCCTCAAGTTTTTTTTTTGCCTGGTCTGTATCAAAAGACAGAATCTTGATGACTAAGACATTTTCTTTGGGTAAGTACATTTATGAAGTGAATGGGACCCTCATAGCTATAGAAAGCTGAAAGTTTTCCCTCCCACACTGAGTAACTGTACATTCTAAATTCTCCCATGTTTGGGGCCAGGGGCATGGTTGATCCAGTTTAGTTGATCTCCTGAATTTATTATCCTTGCTAACAATATCTCCTTCACAATTCCATTAAAATGTCAAAGCACTTCTTTGTCCGTATGTATTTTAGAAAATGTTAGTTCTAAATGGCTGATATTGCCTGGATTTGTTGAGGCCAGAGTTGCAGTGGCAAATAATCACCAAATAATCCTGAGGCTGGGTCAGGTGACATATTACAGAAGGCCAGTGGTGTGCTGTGTCCCTGGGATATTTGTGAATATTGCCACCTAATTCAGAGCTTGCAGGTACAAGAGAGGGTAGGTAACAACTCTGGCTCATTTTCTTTATTCTGTTCTCTCCTTGATCATTTTGGGTAAAAGGCATACCAACTTCCACGTTGACATAGACATGCAAGGAGATGTTCCTCAGAAGAGGCAAATTAGCTCAGGGCTGAAGACATATTCATCTGAGTATGTTATTCTAAGCTGTGGAGAATTACTTGTTAATTTCCCTTCGATAATTTCCTTGTTTCCCTTATTTATTTGTTTTTTTTTTGTTGTTGTTGTTGTTTTGTTTGTTCGTTTTTTCTTTGGATGGGTGTTTAATTTTACTTTGAGTGTGTTTGTGTGTAGCGTTGGCTGTTAGGAGAATCACTCTGTAGAATAGACTAGCCTTTATCTCACTAAGGTTTGCCTCCCTCTGCCTCTTGAGTACTAGGATTTAAGACTTGGGTCACTAACACCTCCTATTAACTTCTGATTTGATTGTTTGTTTTGTTTTTTGTTTGTTTTTCATTTTTGTTTTTTTGTTTTGTTTGTTTGTTTGTTTTGTTTTGTTTTTGTTGTCTTTTTTTTTTTTAGTTGTTAATATTGTTGCTGATTTGGAGACATGGTTCCTTTGTCTACTACTGGCTGCCCTGGAACTCACTTTGTAGACCAGGCTGGTCTCTAAGTCAGAAATCTGCCTTATCCTGCCTTCTGAATGCTGAGTTTAAATGCTTGCGCCACCATAGATGGATTATGAACTTCTTATTTTGATCAAATTAAGTTTAGAAGCCCAAACATGTTTAGCATAGCCTTCTTGACCTACTCAAAAATTCCATTAGAGAAGCGCATTTCTCCAGCATTCTCTCCCATCCTACACTCATTGCCTTTCAGTAACTCATATATATGACAGTAGCAACAGCATTGTTTCTGGTGTAAACAGGCAATATCTTCAATCCAAGGCAATGGGCAAGTATGATATTTGAACACAGAATGTTACCCACAAGACATCTGCCCAGGGTTGGTGTGGTCTACCACACCAGGGCTACAGCCATGTAGAAGACAATACCTCTGAAGAGTCTTAGCATGACATCCCTCATGAAGAAGAGGAGGAGGATATCTTCATCCAACGTCTTGAGGAATATTGTTGGCTGCAGAATTTCTCAAGGTTGGAAGGAAGGTAATGAGCCTGTCACTCAATGGAAGACCATAGTGCTAGGTCAACTCCCAACAAACCCTTCTCTTTATTTGGTGAAGTATGATGGAAATGACAGCGTCTATGGACAGGAGCTCTACAATGATGACAGGATTTTAAACCTTAAGGTTTTGCCTCCCAAAGTAAGATTTCCTCAGGTAAGGGATGCCCACCTCGCCAGAGCCCTGGTTGGCAGAGCAGTACAACACAAATTTAAGGGTAAAGATGGCTCTGAGGACAACTGAAGGGGGGTTGTGCTAGCCCAGGTTCCAATCATGAAGGATTTGTTTTACATTACCTACAAGAAGGATCCAGCTCTCTACTTCTATCAGCTCCTGGATGACTACAAGAAAGGGAACCTCCACATCATTCCAGACACTCCTCTGGCTGAGGAGAGATCAGGAGATGACAGTGATGTGTTGATAGGTAACTGGGTGCAGTACACCAAAAAAGGTGGTTCCAAATAGTTCAGAAAGTTTGTTTACCAAATTCTAGCCAATCCTTCTGTGTACTTTATCAAGTTTCATGGTGACATCCATATCTATGTCTATACTCTGGTGCCAAAGATTCTTGAAGTTGTAAAATCATAAAGTACAGAAACGTAAACGTATAGGACTGGAAGAAAAAAAAAGTTTTTTTGTTTTTTTTTTCCTGTGTTGGCTACATAAGGGTCTTTGACAATCCCAGTATCTTTGCCAATAAAATGTGTTTTGCTCTAAAAATTTAAAAGTGTGACATGATATTCTGTGAGTTAACAATTTGCTGGAAGAGATGGCCTACAGTGGAAGGAATATCAAATGAAGATGAAAGTTTCATTTCAGGTGGTGAACAGTACATACACCTAAAATCATACATGCTAAAAGGAACAGCTTCTCTGGTCTGCATGTAGAATAAGGAATTGGAGATGGAACTTGGAGGAGCAGAGATAGCAGCAAAAGATGGATGTTTAGGAAGTAGGGGAGAAGGACAGAGCATAGGTAGAAACTCTGATGTGAACACTGAAGGAGAAACAAAAAGTTGGGGAAAGAGGGACATTTAAAAGAAATGTGGCCTTGTTACACAAGGTGAAACGCAGAAAACTGATTGAAATAGACTCAGAAATCAGAGAAAATCAGGTTTCATTTGAATAATGAAACTTAGTGAAATCTGTCTCACATTTTAAGATTTATTATCTTTACTTATGTGGGTGGGGATATTGCATGTCCTTTTGAGTACAGGTGAGCACAGAGACATGAGTTGTCAGGTCCCCTGGAGCTGCCATTAAAGGTGATTACTGGCCAGTGGATATGAAATCAAGAAACCAGATCTATTCTTGTGGTGCAAAAGTGCTTGTTACCATTGATTCATCTCTCTAATCCGATAAAGATATCTTTTTAAAGAAATCCAAAATTCACATGCAGAAAACAGACCAGGATGAAGATAAGAAAGTTCTAATTGATGGTGACCATTAAAAGCAATAAGGAACACAAAGAGTAGAGTGCACTGAGAGACAAATGAATTCTAAGTTGGAGTTCTCGAAAAGTTAGGCAGGAGTCACAGGAAGAAGAGAAAGTTTCTGGGAATATTCAAACTTGGGCCCTATCCACATTGGCCTCTTTGTTTTCTTAACAAATATCCAGTCAATCATTACAGATTCGTGTGTTTGTGTTTGTCTCTCTCTCTGTGTGTGTGTGTGTGTGTGTGTGTGTGTGTGTGTGTTTGTATGTGTGTGTGTGGTACTTAGAGTCCATTTTTATCCAGACAATCCAGAAGTGAATGTTTAAATATATGAGACTCCCTAAATCATCACAGAAACCTTGATTTTGTGTAATCAGTTTCAAAAGTAAAATAAAAGAGAAAATGAATATGCTGTGAGATAATGTCGGGTTGGAATGGATCCTGAGTTCCTTCTGTGAGCACTCTTTGCTTCTGATGTATCCTGCGATCTTTTGGAGGTCTCTAATGAGAGGCCCAGATGACCATAAAAAGCTCCCACACTGGCCTGTTCCACCTAACTCTCCTATAAACATATGACTCCCTACATACCTTCAGCCTGTCTATAGACTGGATATTCTAATCTTTTCCTTATGTGTGACCTCATTCTTAGAAAACACTGAAGGTGTAACCAATGCATATATGCTGACCTTTTTTCTATGCCAGTTGTCATGGGTTTCAAATGTTATGAGGTTGCCCACAGTGTTGGTCACTTCCTGAGGAGCCAGTGTACTTCATGGAGGTCTGCCTGGGTTCCATCTATACGCAGAGACTTTTTTTTTTTGAGGCTGAAATGCCATGGATTCATTCATTACAATTTTTCTCTCTAGAATAAGTTTGTATGCTGCAGCACTTGAAAATACTTTCTATTGTTGATTAATTTTAATATCTGGGAGAGTTTCTGCAGTAACTGATTCTCTTAGTTAGGGATTTGTTTCTGTGAAAAGACACCATGACCAAGGCCACTCATAAGAGACAACATTTCATTAGGGCTTTTCTACATTTAATTACACGTTCAGAGGTTCACTTCACGATCATCAAGGCAGAAAATATGGCAGAGTCTAGGCAGACATAATGGTGGAGAGGAAGTTTAGAATTATGCAACTCCATCCAAATGCTTCCAAGAAAAAATATGTATTTTGCATGCAGGTATGGTCTGATTCACACTGGGCAGAGCTTTAAAGACCCAGAGTGATATGTTTCCTCCAGCAAGGCCAGACCTATTCCTACAAGGCCACACCTCCTCATAGGCCAACTATATTTAGAATGCCACACTGGTTTAATAGCAACTCAACAAGATCTAGAGTCTTCAAAGAGGAGGAGCTTCAGTTGAGAAGATGCCTCCATAAGATCCAGCTGTTCAGAATTTTTTTAATTGGTGAGAGAGCACTAACTCCATTGTGGGTGTTGAAATTCTTGTGGTGGTACTCCTGGGTTTTTTTAGAATGCAAGCTAAGCAAGACTAGAGGAGCAAGACAATAAGCATCACTACAACATAGCCTATGAATGAGCCTCTAATTCCAAGATCCTGTGTTGTTTCAGTTTCTGTCCCAACTTTTTTGATGATTAACAACAATGTGGAAGTATAAGCTGAAAAAACCTTTGCTATGGAATTTGCTCTTTGGACATGGTGGAACCTTTCAACAATAAAAATAGTAAGACATTCTTAAGGAAAAATGTCTAATAATGCCAATGTCACTTATCTTAAAACCACAAATAATAATGTGCAGACATTTTATTTTTATTTAAACATAAGATATACTCATGTACCTACCTGAGATGTAATTTTTCTAGTTTGCTTCTTTCTCACAATGTAGAATATTACAATCAAAAATAACTTGGAAATAGAAGGGTTACAGTCTATCACCAAGGAAGACAAAACAGGAAGTTGAATCAGTAACAGCAAACACTGCTTATTGGCTTGCCACTGACTTAGTCACTGTTCTATTGCTGTGAAGAGACACCATGGTTAAGGCTACTATTAGAAAACAAAGCATTTAACTGGAGGCTTGCTTACATTTTTAGAAGTTTGGACAATCATCAAGTGAGGGACCCCATCATTGGAGCAATAGAGAACTATTGATCCTTAGGCAAAGAGAGAGATTCTGCCATTGCAATGCCTTCTTGAAAACTCAAACCCATCCTTTTTGACACACCCACTTCCTCCAATGAAGCCACACCTTATCTTATTCCATCTAATCTTTAAACTCACTGTCACTTCCCAGTGACTAAATATTCATATATATGAGTCAATAGAGAACGTTCTTATTCTACCACCAATTTTCTATGGCTTGATCAGCCATTTTTTTAAATACAATCTAGAATGCTCCCATCTATAAATGACTATTGATGAGCTTAGCCACAGGGATGGGCCCTCCCACATCACTCATTAGCCAAGAAAATATACTATAGACTTACCAAATAACCAAGTGAATAGAGACAGATCTTCAATTGTTCTCTATTCTTAGGTAACTGTAGATTGTCAAGATTGAGAAAAAATAAAGTCCCATCACAGGAATGTTTCACAGACTCAACAACCTACCCAAACATTACTCAACAGCATTTCCTCCCCTTTGCCCCTGCATAGACCCAATTCCATGCATTGCATAAGTGAAGGATAACTACGTTTATCAGCAATGATACTCAATAAGAGGTGACATGAACAAATATTTCCTATAGCCACACAACCCCCACATTCTAATATGTGTTACACTTACTGTCAGACTTGCCAATCTGTCCAATTTCCTGCCAACTCATTTAGACAAAAAAAAGAAAAAACAAATTCCTCATAACGAAATCCAATGAATTTTACCTGATTTGTTTCTCCTGAGGCAACTCGGTGTTATCTCTTCATGCTCATATTCGTGTCTGATTCATCTGTAATAAACCCACTACTATTATCAGCTACATCACATGAGGTATGATGAATACCAACTCCCATGAACAGCATCACAGTAGGCTAAGCCTTTTCTGCAATTTTGAAGTTTCCTTTGTATACAAAAAATCAATTGATTTCATTAAGTGTGTAATTTAATGATTCTAACACATTTTCACCTCCCTTCCATTTTTCCCTCATTTTCTGATACTTCATATGATAATGCAATCTATTAAAATACAGTAGTGAATGCAGAGGAAGGACCAGTGTGGGAAGCAGCAAAGTTCTTTATTTCTAAGACAACAGATACACTGCCAGAATCTTCCAGGTACAACTGCTTGGTAACTTTGGGTTTAAAGTTAGCATGAAATTTCTAGAAAAACGCTTAAAGAATTAAACCATGGTTAACCTGGACCAGACAAGTCAGTATCTCTAGTGAGAAACATTCATGTAAATCATTTTCATCACTGTTACAAGATGCCTAGCAACAAGGAAAACAGGTCCATGGTCACAAGAATATGAAAGGGGCATGAAGGAACACAGTTGTCCAACTTATTAGCAGCCAACACAGGAAGCGACCAAAGATAATAAATAACTTCCAAGACATGTCCCAAATGACCAAGTTCCTTTACAAGTTTCTCACCCCTTCCATGCACACCCATCAATCAATTAACTCATAGATTAAAGCCCTCAGGGTCCAATCACATTTCAGATTGTGTATATTGTTCTACCTTTGAGCATTGTACTTCAGACCAAAACCTTCATCAAAGTCCCAGGACAGACATTTCAAACCCATTTCACCACAGCATTCTTTGTGTTACACAAAGTGATAGGAACTATCTGTCTCTTTAATGGTATCTCTGTCTAGCAGTTCCAAAAGGAAAATGTCCAGGTTAACAGCATCAGCACCTCCAGGAGCTTTTATAAATGTGAGTTCAAGAAGAAGGAAATTGCAATGCAAGTTAAGGGTCTTGATCCCCCATCCCTGCATCTTAAAACCATAGGGTGGACCCAGAAATGTAGGTCAAAAGTGTAAATTTCACCTATACTACAACCAAATGTGATGATTTCTAGCTATCCCCAGTTTCTGTCTGTTACGTAGTCCCAACAAGTCTGCATCAAGGAATATTGCCTAGTGTGAAATAGTGCCAGCAGTTGATTGCAAACCCCACTATGTGTTGACTTGGATGTAAAATGAAACATCTATAATATAGACACACTTGTACATATACGCAAACTAACAGAAAGAGGCAAGCAGTAGAGGTGCTTTGTCTTAGGAACCCTCAAGGAAGAGAAAGTGGAAATCTCATAAGGCAGAGAGGTCATTGAGACACTGTATGTCTCTACTGCATAAAATCAGACCAGTCTGCCTTCCATCCCTGAGTGGTACGGTATCACTATCCATCATCCCCATCTAAAAATGTATGGACTGTTGATGAAGGATGGAGAGACAGTATTCATCAAAGGTAAGGCCTTTGAAGGTAATATAGGTTTGCCATGCTCTACTGGTAGCCCCATGTCCAAGAGTTTATGGGCAACACAATTGATTTGAATGGGTTGTATCAAAGGGGAGAAAAGGAGACTTGAACTTGGGAGGAGGATTAAGGTGGGAATGGGTCTGGTTTTGGTCTGGAGGTATCAAGAGAATTAGAAAGTGAATTCCATAAAAATATATTGCATGAAGTTCTCAAGGAATTAAATAATGTAGTTCTTAATACTGTACTGAACATATACAGACCACTTATATTTCAATTTCCTAAATAACATCTCCTTTTATAGCACTTACATTACATTAAGGGCAAAAGTAATCCAGAGATTATTTAAAATAAAGAAGGATCAGGGGATATGGCCCAGAGGCAATGCCATGTGTGTTTTCAAACATTCACCTACAACACCAGTGCTTAGGATTTTGGGAGGGGCAGAGACAGGAAGATATCTGTGGCTTCCTGAAAGCCAGCCTCACTACCAGCTCAGCAACAAACCCTGTCATAAGGGGATAAATTAGGGAGTAAAGTAGCAGAACACACTACACCCTTCCCGACCCTCTGAACTTACCTGTACAATTCTCTATGCAGACACACATAAATATGATTAGAATATACAAGAGGTTACTTTGCATAGCTTATATGCAAATGCAATGTTGTTTTAGGCTAGAGACCTGAGACTTTATATCATTAGGGATCCAGAAGCAAACACCCCAAATATAGAGAATAGATAAATCTTCTTACTCTGCAAAGGAGACCTCAGTTAAGTGTGTGTGTCAGTGACACCAAAAGGTTTCCTCCTCTATGTTCATTTATATAGCATAGAATGATCTGTAAATAATGAAAATATGAAAACAAAGCTTTTTCACAATTTTAGGCTTGTGTTAAAATCATATTTATAACATTTTATTAAATGGAAGTGAAATCTTCAGCTCTCAGGAACAATACAGTCAATCCTATAGGCTTCTGTTTTGTCCCATTATCAACAAAATTAATTGCACATCAACTGGTCCCACACTTTTAACTAAGTCAGGGAGAAGGGCTATGTTTCCGTACAAATAAATAATGCCAATGTGATTATTCAAGCAGAAATCTGGCAGGGTTAGGATGCCTTTGGGTTATGTGATAGTGATGACTGATTAGTCTCTTTTTGTGCAAATAACCCTAACCTCTGAGAAAAGAAAAGTAATGATATAAAATATACTACGAAGTGACATGGACACTTATTACTAGATTTCATTTTCTTTTACATGCTTTCGTTCTTTGAAAAATTGTGGCCCACTGAAGCTCAAACATTCAAAGGTGTTAGTTTTCCAGGTGGTGAGATGTTAAGAAAGATTTAGGATTTGTATTTTTATTAAAGGATATTTGTCACTATTTTTTGAACTATCAAAAAAAAACAAAAAAAAAACAAAAAAGAAACAAACAAAAAAAAACAACAGGCTCTCTCTCTCTCAATCTTTCTCTCTCCTCATTCTCTCTCTCTCTCTGTCTCTGCCTCTGTCTGTCTCTGTCACTCTGTCTCTGTCTCTGTCTCTGTCTCTGTCTCTGTCTCTCTCTCTCTCTCCCTCTCATTCTCTGTCTCTCTCTATTTGTGTTTGTTGTCTGGAGTATTGTTTGTGAGCTCTCAGCTACTGCTCTATACATGTGTGCATGCCTGTTGCCATGGTGTTTACCATGATGTCCTGGAGTCGCCCTCTGAAACTGTAAGACCACAATTAAATATTTCATCTTATAATTTGGTGTGGTCATGATGTCTCACATCAATAGAACAGTAATCAAGACATCCATATTCCAGTTTATTTTTTCAATCGTTCTGTACTTATTTCATTAAAGTTACCTTTTGTCCATTGAACAGTTTTAAGAATACTTTTAAAGGTCCTGAACAAATAGTGCCAGTAGGAGTGGCACTGTTAGGAGGTGTGGCCTTGTTGAAGTATGTGTGACCCTGTTGGAGTAGATGTGGCCTTGTTGGAGGAAATGTAATACTGTGCTTGTGGACTTTGAGATCGGCTATGCTTAAGCTGTCCCCAGTGTGACACACAGTCTCCATCATCTACCTGTGTATCAAGATGTAAAACTCTCAGCTCCTTCTCTAGCATTGTGTCTGTCTGAATGCTTCCATATTTCCAGTCATGATAATAATGGATTAAACCTCTGAAAATAAGTTACAAAGTGTTCAAGAGTTACTGTGATCCTGGAGACTCTTCACTCTGTCTCTGTCTCTGTCTCTGTCTCTGTCTCTGTCTCTGTCTCTGTCTCAGTCTCTGTTTCTGTCTCTGTCACTGTCTCTGTCTCTGTCTCTGTTTATGTCTCTGTCTCTGTATCTCTCTCTCTCTCTCACTTATTCTCTGTCTCTCTTTGTTTGTGTTTGTTGTCTGGTGTGGTCATGATGGCAATAAAACCCAAAGTAACACAAACACAAACATTCAAAAACACATTTGATATTTTGACTATTCTTGGCCCAGGGAGTGGCACTACTTGGAGCTAATAACCTTGTTGCAGTAAGTTTGGCCTTGTTGAAAGAAATTTATCATTGTGAACATGGACTTTAATGCCCTCTGCCCAGCTGCCTGAAAGCTACACATTTCCTAGCACCCTTCAGATGAAGATGTAGAACTCTCAGCTGCAAATGCACATGCCTACCAGGATCCTGCCATATTCCCACCTTGATGAAAATGGACTGAATTTCTGAACCTGTACGACAGGGTAAATTGAAAAGTGTCTCTGCTGATAGTTGGTTGCTATTCCAGAAATTCCAAAAGTTATGACGTATCATCCTGAGTCTGAGAATACACTGGTTTAGCTTCTAGCATTTGACAGAAAACAGGATTATCAAGACAATGAGAGTATAAATCTTCCTATTTCATAGAGACACATAGGTTATAGATCTGTGGAACTCAAGGTTTCATGGGTGGTATGGTAGGGTGATTAGTGTCTGTATATGAGTGCAGTTTCTGTTCCCAAGTCTGATGTCACACATACACATATGTTAAGTAATGTGTAGAATGTCTTCAATACTTGCTCTCTTAGAGTGAAACCCTCTCACCATTTTGACTAGTTTGACTGGCCAATACACTATTGGGATATCTACCTGTCTCCACCCCACAATGTTGCAGATATGAATAGACATGCCTGGAATTTTACGGAGTTGCCGTGAATACATGAACTCCACTGAGCCATCTTTCTAGCCCCCAGCAGGGTATTGTTTATTGAAATCAATGATCATATCAGTAGAGAAATGAAAACCAACATGACCCTGATATTCTACCTTACCTCCACCTAACACCAATAAGTGAATGTTAAATATAAATTTAATTCGTGTCCAAATAAATCCAGATTACAATCTAATGAATGATAAAATTGGAGTGGATCCAGATGAAAGCTACATTAGTAGATTTTTGGCCTTTTATATGAAGAATAACCAATATTTTGGGTACACTAGGAGAGCAAATGTGTGTAAATGATTCGAATGAAAGAAAATCTGTGTTCCAGTGAATTTTATTTTAAAATAAATTTCAAAATCATGAAATTTCAAATATATATATATATATATATATATTTGTGTATGTTATTATGGGTTCATGTGAGTTTTCTTGGATTCCGATTGCAGAATTAGAGTATAGGGGACCTGGTTACATGGCACTATTATTTTTTATTAATTAATTCATTCATTGTCCACCTTCCTACTGTTCCACATCCCATATCTACTGCCCATTCCCTGTCTCCAAGGGCAAGTCTCCACCCTACCGGATCTCTAAACACCTTGGTGTCTCTAGTTTGTTGAGAATTTGGTGCATCATTTCTGATTGAATAGAGATCAAGCAGATTTTTTTCTGTGTATGTTTTAGAGACCTTCTGATAGTTCGCATATGCTGCCTGTTTGGTTGTCTAGCATTTGGGAGAACTCTGGGTCCATAGTAGTTGAGACAGCTGGTCCTCCTCAGCCTCCTTCAGTCTTTCTCAAATTAAACCAATGGTTCAGCAGATTCTGTCCATTTTTTGTTTCCATACATTTGCATCTGATTGTTTCACCTGCTCATTATTTCTTCATAAGTACAGTCATCCTAGCATTCATACTACAAGTATCTGAATTCATAAACCTACAGAGGCTATTTATTGCAAGCAGGTCTTCTGCAAAAGCAATATACAATATAAGTACTAAAATTTCTATCAGTGCTCAACAATATTCTATTCTTTGTGATGAAATCCCTCTCTCTCTCTCTCTCTCTCAATATATATATACTTCTCTAACACTTAGTATGAATAAAGATTCTCTTAAATTCTCTCCTACAAAGGGGATGATATTGGAATGTCATCTGCAACATTCATTCACTTTCCTACACAGTTTGTGCTTTTTCTTAGCAATCAACTAATATCTAAATCACACATGCACTCAGATTACAAAATAAGGTATCTGAGCTAATGCAATCTGTTATTATGAGTCAGAGTAGGGGCAGGACAATTCCAAACTGTAGTTACATCCAAGAGCATGGACTTTAACAAATTGTGAATCAGTAGAAGACAAGACAATGTATAGACGCGGTTGTTTCTTTTGGTTTGGTTTGGTTTAGCTTTGCTTATTTCAGTTACCCACAATCATTATAAGAAACACAGAGAAACACTGATTAATGCCTGTATCTTGAACTGAATGCAAATCGGGGCCCTAGAACCAACATTATATTTCTGTTACAATATACAGTATATATTTTTAGAGATTTTCTTTTCATTAGCTATCATACACACACACATACAACAAGTTTAAGAAATGTTCCTAAATAAATGACCCAAATAGCAGCTTAATGATTCAGATGCAGATATTTTCACCCAATCAATAGACTGAAGCATCTGACCCCTGTTGTTGAATTAATGAGGTTGAAAGATATTAAAGAAAAAGGCATTCCTGTAGTAGGATCCCTGTCTAAATTAAACTGTTCCCCCAAGATGTCTGAAACTCTGGCCCAACAAAGAGACAGAATGCACCTGCTGATATGAGGCCTCCAACACACATACCCATCCTTATAAAAGGTGAAAAGCTTGAATCTTTCTTATTTAGAGATTATACATTTGATATACTTCAAAGTCATAAGAGAATGCTTGAGGATTCAACAGAGCATATCTAATTTCACTTTTAGTATAAAGAAAATTGTCACCTTCCTTTGGTCAAATACAGTAGTTAATGTTCTCCCTTGTAGATATCACCAAGATCTAAGGCCATATTTGGGGAAAGGAAAAGACTGAAGCTCACTGAGCCTCACACAGGATAATTTTCTTGGCCACTTCAAAAAGCAAGGAGTGCGAGAGGCATCTTGGGAATAGAAGACTTCTGAGAACCTCTTCTCAGAATGAGACATTCTAAGACCACAGTCAACAGAGGGGAAATCGTGAAAATCTTGGATCCTAAAGTAGAGGTCCCAAGTCTTATTTTCCAGGTTAGAAATGTCCAGTTCAGCTATGGTCATCATGGGAATTTCCTAGGCTCCACTGAGAACTGTAAGACGATTCAGACTCTTCCTCACTAGCTTCCAAGAATTTTCCCCATATACATACCCTGTGTAACAACTTTGAGTGTCCAGGCAATGGTCACAACAATCTCCCAACATGATAAATAGTTATGCATGAATTGATGTTTCCGCAAGGCTGTTTTCAGCTGCACACATCTGTGAATAAAAGATACGAATGGGGCATTTTGATGACCAATTTTGAGGCACAGGATATGGGAGACAATTTCAGTTTTCTATTTTCTGCCCTATCATCTAAAAGGGGAGAAATGTGAGGTGACATTGTTCACATATGTGTTGTGTGGATATCTTGGACAAATGGGATATGTTTAAAGAAAACTTAGTTGATTGGGGTATTTGTGAGGCAAATCCAGTAGAGAATCTATGCTGGTTCTTTAATTGCAGAGGTGGATCTGAAGTGTCCTAGTACAGAGGGTGGAGGTCTGAAACTCCCCTTCTACACAGAAGCTACTTCTGAGAGTCCTTTCAATAGATTTTGATTTCCAAAGGCCCCTTTTGCTGAAACTGAATGTTTAAAATCCACTTGGTAAATGGAAGTAGACAATAGACCCATACTCCTACTGGGAAGACAGGGATTGTTAGATGCCCTTTTATGTAGAATAAGTGGTATAAGTCTCCCATGGTCTAAAAGCCTTTTAAGGAAATAAAGGCTCAAAACTACATGGTTGGAATAGGAATATTCAATGTAAGGTATAATAATACATGTTTTGGGCCACACTTTGCTAATAGGTTCTAGGGCCTTGTTAGTCCTAGGAGAGTTGTGACATTATATTCAGTTTAGTGAGAAAAAGTAAGTTAACATTGGAAAATATGAGCCCCATGTAGGAAAGGAAATCTCTGAATCCCTACTGCAAGAGGAGGACAGAAACTTCTTGAGGCAGACTGTGACGTTGCCATATAAACTTCTGTCCAAGGTAAAGGTCTCTGGTACCTTATACAGTGGAGTATGTTTCCAGCAATGATTATCAATTTTCAATTCTTATTCAGAGTTTTTTTATTTTTTTTTATTTTCATAGTTTGTGTTCATTGAGGAGATACACGGAAGCAACATATTCCTTCTTCCAAAGGCTTTTGAGGACTGTTGCTGGCTAGGATACTTCTTTGACTTTATTCATTATCCAGGTCTAAGCAGAATTAATAAAGTTATTTCATTTCTATTGACTTGTGTGGAAACAGATGGCACAGGTACTTTGATCCAGTTTGAAATATCACTATGGGACTTCACACCAGAGTGAACTAGGGTACCTGTTTACAGAAGGAGTCACTTTTGGAAATTTTCCTGATAAGTTAGGGATAAAACTACTTTGACCATATATAGGAATATCATTTTTGAGAAAGAGAATATGTTGGGAGGATAAATAAGATAAGAAAGATCACAGAATCCCTCAGGCAAATGTTTATCTTTGGAATTTGAAGAAATTGTCAAAAACAGCTTATCAAGTGCAAATGAACTCACAATTCAGAATACACATGTGTTCTGAGAAATTAAGGTGTGTTTGCCAACAATCAGAGCATTTTTCTTACGAATTGTTTGGTAACCTCTTGCTCTATGTTCTCTGTAAAGCAGCATGCCAGGCATAGCCAACAAAGAGGGCACTGCTCTATTTCAAGTGACAGGCTTAAAAATAGAAGTTAGGTTAGGGCTTATATATTTACTGTCATGTCTCAGGACATCATTTCAGAGTTGCTTGACATCCCTTCTTTATTTGAGCATGCCTGGCCACCCAGGAAACATTGGAAATTTTAGGAACTCCTAGACTAATAGTCCTGAGGATTCTATTAAGACAAGTAAATTTTCTGAGATATGCATGGTCAAGAGATGTTGATTTAAATTTTCCACAAGCGAAAATAAACATCAACTTTAGTTTTCATGTTAGTGGCTTTTCAGTAGGCTCCCTAAGCAACAAAATTTGTATTAAGACCTTTTCAAACTGAAGGGTGTGTCTATATTTCCCCAATTCAAAGATAAAATGTAAATTTGTTCCTTGTCAGAGTATTTACGTCAAAGATTCTTCATTGAAAAGTTTTTGAACCTAGAGTTTACCTTGAACTGAAGGGAAAATCTGGGAAACATTAGTATATATATTTAAGGTTCAGTTCATAATGTCAGTAAGTTGTGTGGGATTCCTCGACCTAAAAGTATGTCCAAAACTCCTTTGGACAAACTGGTATAATCAGAGACTCGCTTTGCTTCAGGGTAAGATCTGATGACTCCTTAATCTAAGACAGATGGAGTAAGTATTACTTGGGGAGAAAGGAGGTGGTGTTGTCCTTGTAACAAGAGAGATGATCAGAGTATGAAAATCTCCATAATAGTTTGTACAAAAAATTGCTTACCTTAACTCATAAGGTCCTCCTTTGCCACACCTAATGGTTCTTCACATTCTGGAGTATCCATATCTTTAGCAGAATTAGCAAGACACCAAATATTGATACCATGATTCATGAAAAGCTTGAGCTACTGTCTTCAGCATGATTGCCTCCTAAGAATTATGTTCAACCACCAGAACTGTGTTAGAATGATGATTTCACACCATGTCATGTGACTGAAGTCAAGGAAGTGGCATAAGGTCCCAGGATTGGCCTCCTCGACTTGATTTATCTGAAATGTGACCAGAGGGAGAAAAATGCTCCTTGTCAGAGGTAAAATATCCCATTGGTTCCCGAACAGAAATTATTTTTTATGAGAGCCCATTGACTCAAAGGGGTGATTTTTAAGACCTCAATCATCACAGGAAGGGAAACACCATAACTGTGGAATCAAGTAAGTCCCTTGATCCTGTTGGACAGTAGGGGAGTATAACTGTTTACCTTCTGTAGAGGAGGTTGGACCAGGCACTCCTTAAATCCACATTTTCAGAGAACTCTAGAAAATTCTTATCCCTGAGGACTCTACTGCACAGTTGACAGCACTCTGAGGTTTGTTCTGACAAGACTGCTCAAAGTTCCTGGATCTGTTCCCTATTTATACTTACAATAGGCCACAGAAGTATGGGTGTTGAGGACAATTACCTTTATGATGAGCAACTTAAAGAGAGATGACCTTGGATCTAGGCTGAAGTTTTTATTCATTGGCCATGGGACTTGAAACCAGACTTCTCTGAGTTTATTGGTATTGAAAGGTGTATCCCCTAAACAATAATTTCTGAGAGAGAATCTCTGGTCTATATTAGTTGAATGGTAGACCTGAGTAAGCCATGAACAAAGAGTGAAACTCCTGTGAATTCTTGGTACCAACGGTTTAGTTTTAAGCACACCAGATCTGTACTTGAATGTATGAGACACACTCCTTACTCTCAAATGTCAGTTCTATACTTTCTTCATCAGAGGGACATGCCTCAGACCCCTCCAGTGCAGACAGAGAAAGAACAAAGTGTTTTTATTCAAGGTCAGCAGACCCCTTTGTCATATCCTTAATGTCAGGGACTACTATGTTTAGAGGAAGTAAGGCTAAGGCCTTCTTCAAAAGATAATCCAACTGGGGGTCAGCCCCCTTGAAATCATGGGATACTTTACTTCTAAGGTTGTGTGACTTGACGGAGTTGCTATTTATGCTTGAAATATAAATTATCCCGGTTCTGGTGGGGTACATCTGAAGCCCCATTGTGAATTCATCAATGCTATTGCATGGTGATATTAAAGAGCCATATTTGTGGCCAAATTAAGATGTTGTTGAAGTCTGAAGTCTTGCTTCTCATGTCATATGTCTCCGGATATCTTCATTCATTGAGGACTTATATGACACCTTTGTTCTGAAGTGATAATTCTGAGGGGAATTAAAGAATGTCTGAAAATTTTGGTTCTCATGAGTCAATGCAGCCTTCAACACTGGTGAGTTTCTAACATATTTGATGTAGAATGGGTATGTCTGAACCACTGTTAGGTTATTGAAGGAAGTTGTGAGGCACATATATTCAATTTCATGTATATGTTTGTACTGTCACTGCCTTCAAACACACCATAAGGTGGCATCAGGTCCCATTTTAGATTGTTGTGAGCCACCATGTGTTTTCTGGGTTTTCAACTCAGGACCTATGGAAAAGCATTCTGTGCTCTTAACTGCTGAGCCATTTTTGCAGCTCCAGCACATTGGTTCTAGACAGCTTAGTTTAAGGTCACTTAGGGAATTGGGTAAAATCTGAGAATACCTATTTCAGCATGGGCAGATCAGAAGACCCTTTGGTATACAGTATTTTGGATGATCTGTGGTTCTTAAGCTGTAAGTCTAAAAATTAATAGAGAAAAATATCTGTATTTGGATTACTGGTTTAGAGCAATTGCACCTCACATATCCTTGAGTCATGGAGAGTGCATTACACCCCACTTCAAGCATAGGGGAATACATCTTAGGGTTCTCTCAAAGAAACACAATTTGGAGGACCCTTTGAAAGGAGGAAAATGTTGATTTATCCACAAATAACCTATTAAAAATAGCATCCATTAGAGGTAGAAAGTCTCATACCACATTTGGGAAAGCAGAAATATCAAACACTCTTGTATCTTTTCAAGATAAAAGGTCAATTTTGGGAGGAATATTTGGAATATTTCATTATCGAGGCTTCCTGGGAACCCAGAATATGAATATCATGCAGGCCATGCAACAGCATAATCAATCGTCAGTATGCTAGGAGGAACTTCCCAGCTATTTCTCCTGGTAAATCAGCTGCCTACTTCTGAACATGGCAAGGCTTACTTGTTTCTACTGGACAACATAGAAGTATATGTCCTGGGTTTATGAAATTGCTGGCTACTCTTAGACTCCAGCCATTGAAGCAAATGGGTCCAGATCCTTGGACTGAGGTAATGAGGTCAGAGGATCAGAAAAAGGAGCACTCAATGCACCGTATATCAAGGAAATCGATTTGTCATGGATTACATCAGATCTAGTTAGTCTAGGTCCTCAATGATCAGAAGAAGCACATACTATTCTACATACTATTCTACATGAGCTGGAAATTATATAGCTTATGGCTACAAATTGTTAGATACTCTTAATCAGAAGGGAGGTTTGTTTGTACTTTTAGTCCAAGGGACATATGTGATGTTTCAATGTGCATCTGAAGCAGCTAGGAGTAGAAATTGTAAGATGTAGAGATAGTTGATGAGAAGTTAAAGTTCTAAACTCATGTTGCTCATAAGGGGCAAAGAAAGGGAAAAACAGGGCACCCTGTGGGTCAAAAAAAGAACTGAAAATGCCAGGGTAAAAGAGAGAAGGGCACTGGCCACCCTCTTGAGAAGGACTGCCTTACAGGATCCATTTGGCAAGCTGTAAAGTTCTGGTGTGTCCTTGGGTCAAAGGAGTAATTCGGGAGTGAGGATTAAGTCATAAGCTTCCTAGAGCATTTATGATATCTCTTTTTTCATAGAAAGCATCTGTGAAGCACATTTTTTTTAGATTGGGCATTTGAGAGCCTGCCTCTTTCAGGCTAAAGCATTCTGAGCCTTACTGAAAGAGGACACATAGCCAATGTCCCTTTGGTGAGAACTGAAAAGTCTGAGTTCACAATGCTCAGACTGATATGGTCTGACTTTCCCTTTTAGGGGAGAAGAAAGAACTACAGCTCCCCTTTTGCTCCGTGATCCTTTTGAAATTGATTTTGATATGATGTATATATTTGTGGCCTCCTAGGACAGAAGGGTCACAAAGGGACACCCAAATTCACATTGTAATGATTGTTTTCTCCCTGAGCAAGAGAGAGCAAGTATCATGTCCTGTGTTTGAGATGTTACGTGTAATTACTTTGCATAACAGGGAATGAAGTGGCACCTCCATTTGGAATTCATGGATGTATGAATCCCACTAGGAAAATAGCCAATGCTGTGGGCTCCCATTTTTGTATTAATGGAAGTTATGTGTTTCTCTCTCTTTGGCAGTAGATACATGTTTTGAGCACTACTTAGTAAAAACAGGGTGGTTGATATCCTCTTGGGGTGATGACAAGAATTTGACACCTCTATGGGGACTTTCTCCATCTGGAGATAACTCAATGCCTTCTTGTTCTGCAGGAGAAGTTTACAGGGCTATTTGGGTATTAGAGGCACTACTCTCTCTCCTCCTATTAAAAGTAGCATTTCAGAGAATCTCATGAGGAGACATGAAATGTCTGAGGCTCTCTTCATGAGGAATAGGGTGGTTTATGTGCACTTTTCTCTAGGCATGGATCATGGTTTGCCACTCTCATGTTCTGAATGGGAAGCTTGACTGTCCCATTGTTCAGAACAGTCCTTTTCTGATAAGATAAAATAGATTTGGATGGTCTGTATTCACCTTGGTATGGTGGAGGACTTCTGAGGCCCTCCTCATGAGATGGTGAGCATCCAAAGGCTCCTTTAGCAGTATCAGAAGTAGTGAGGGTTATGGTAGTCACAGTTTTAAGATTTGCAACTTTTTTTCTTAGAAGTGCAAGATCTTACCAGCATTTTGGAATAGTGGCAGTGTTTCCACCTAGCATCTTTTTAGAGGACAGGTTTCAGGCCTGCTTGATCTACAGAGGAAAACATTAGTCTTATTTTTTGCAGTATAGAATTTTTGGGACAACCCCTTGAATGAGGAGAATAACTGAGATCTTTCTTATAAGGAATGCTAGATGTGAAACTCAATTGTGAAGATTAAAAGGGGGAGATGCTTCTTGGAGGAGTAGAGGTAGGACTGGATTCCTTTCAGCATACTTGGAAGATGTGAGGCTACCTTTGGCAGAAGAGATGCATTTTAAAACATCAAGTTCTGAGAGGCAGTATCTGATATCTCCTTCTGAAAATGAGACATGTTTCAATGTCCTTTGGTTAGAATTGGAAGTACTCGGGCTCTTCCTCTGATAAGAGTAACTATCTGGCCATCTTCATGAGAAGGGGTTGGAATTAAGTCCCTGTCTGTACAAAGTGACAGTCTGGGAAATTCTGTTGAAAAGGAAGTACCCACAGTGTCTTTTCTAGATGGCATAGGTTCTAGAATCCCCTTAGCTAGTTGAGAAAGTTCTAGATATTCCTGGGCTAATGTTGGTGTTCCAAGGATCCCTTGATCAGATACTAAAGGGCTCAGCCCATCTACATTGTGTTTCATAAGACACAGAGACCCTGGAACAGATAGCAAAGATTCTAGAGACCCTGCCACAGATTCTGAACTCTTAGAAACAGATTGGTTACATGGCAGAGATTCTTCCAACTCTGGACTAAGTGTTGAAGAAACTGGTAATCTGGGAGAATTTTATGTGGCTGACAAATATTCTATGATCTCTTCGGTGACAGATGGTATTTCCTCACAGTTTTGCATACTTGGCATTGTTTCTAGTTTTTCCTTCGCAGAATTAAAAAGTCCAAGATCTTAGGATCAGATGGTGAATATCCTAAAGCCGCATTTTTCTAACAAGGTCCTGGAGACTCTTGGGATAACAAGGAAGTTTCTGAAGGCCGTTGGGCAGATGTTGATGTTCCTACTACACCATGACAAGACAGGGAAGGTCTCTGACTCAATACGAAAGGTTGTGACACTCTCAAATATAATTGGACAGATAAAGGTGATCCTAGATGCACTATGGTAGATGCTGAAAATTCCAAAGCTCCTGGTGTAATATTTGCTATTCCTGGCTTGTGTTTTGTACAGGTGCAACCTTTCATATTCTCCTCTAAAGGACAGGCAAGGGCCTCCAGCTTTTTGAACAGATAACAAAGGTCCTGGATTCACGTGAACAGATAGGGACATTGTCAAAAGCTCTAGGGTAGATCATAGAGATCCTAGGGTTCCCTGTCCAGATAAAGAAATTGCCATGGATCCTTTGGAAGAACCTGACATATCTGAAGCAGTTGGATCTGTTTTTTGTACCCTTTGTGGAGTATTCAAATACTCATTTGGTCCCTGGTATGAAGTCAAAGGCCCCTCTGTAGGTTTAGAGAGATCTAAAGGTTCTTCTGTGTAAGGAAAGGAATCAAAAGGATTAGGGAAGAAAGTAATGAAATAAGTTGGGCAAAAATTGCAAGTGCCAGAAGTGAGTCATTGGATATCACATATCCTGAGATAGCTGTTGATTTTTTTTTGTGCACCTGATGCAAATGAGGAATATTCTAGAGTCCCCTAGGAAGATGGCAAAGGTTCTACAGAGCCTTGTGCAGTTGCCAAAATACTCAGAGATTCTTGGTCAGATCTCAAAATCCTTGCAATATTTTGAGTAGGGTGGGTATATCACTGACACACTGAGGAATATGGTGAGTCTGCTACTGTGTAGTGTGTAGATGTGGACTGAGTTCCTATACATTGTTTATGTAAAGAAGGATTTGAGAGCTTTTGGGAAGTTGTAGATTGTTGTATATACCTTTGTGGACATGTGGACAGATATAAGGTCCTCTTTGCAGAGAGAAAGGGACTCAAACTTTCATGAGAATAATCAGAAGATGCTGGAGTCACTTGTTAAGTGGAAAAAAGACCCAGAGGATTATGAGAACATTCAGAACATTGTGATGTATTCATCATTGCCTATGCTGAGATAGAAAGTTTCAGAGGTCCCTGGGCAGATTACAAAGGTACTGGATTCCCTTGGCCAAATGGGAAGGTCTCTGCATCTCCTTGGTACAATGTTATTGTCTACCAAGTTTTGGAGGTCATGGTGGCAAAGTTCCTAGAGCTGATGAAGTAGTCTGAGAAGATGTTACATCTTCTCTCACTCTTTGAAAATGTCCTAAAATACTCTGTGATTCTTTATATTGTGACAATATCCCTGTGAAACCTATTGAATTTTCTAGATTTCTTTGGTTGAAGAAAAAATAACTTTATATGCATAAATTTCCCTCTTTTGCCCTGGAAATTTTTGGGGGCTTTTGAAAAGATGGAAAAGCTTCTAGAACCACTGTAGGAGGTACAAGATGCTCCTGAGAACCCAGTAGAGGTGGGCAATGTCCTACATCTGATGGTTAAGGACAAAAGTATTCTTGAGATTTCTGGAAAGGTAGGAAATGTCCAGTTTCCCTTGGGAAAGCTGGGGATTTTTGTGCAAAATTTTGGACAGTTGGCGAAAATTCATAACTGTCTGCAAAGAAGTTGGAGCGTTCAAACTATCTTGAGCTTATGAAACATTTTGTGCAGTCCACTGTTTAGATGTGGGCAGTTTAGGAGACCCTTAGGCAGAACAGAAATGTCCAAAAACCTCTTGGGAAGATGAAGAACCTACAGTTCCTTGTGAAGATGAAGAAATTTCCAGAGGCCTTTGATCAATTGACATAGATTCTGGTAGCACTTGAGTATTTTGCATAGATCCCAATCGTCTTGGGGTGGGAGGCAAAGTTCCCACAGTCTTCTTTACAGATATGTACTTTCCTACTGTGGCTTGTGCAGATAAACAATGCCCCCTCAGTGCCCTGAGAATACAAGGAAGACCCTAGAATCATGTCTTTAGTTTTAGTCACTTTCAGACTTCTTTCTTGCAATAGACAAGAATCCCACAGTTCCTTGCTCAGATCTCAAAGATGATGGTGGCACATGTAGTGATATAGTAAGATTCAGATGCAGTCCAGCACATCTGGAGCTGTCTGAAGTCCCTCAGAAAGATGGAGAATATTCATTTGCTTCTGATTCTGCTGGAGAAAAAGCTGAATGCAGTAGAGCCCCTTCAGCAGGTCCTGAGTGATGTGTCATTGCCTGGGCTAAGATGGAATGTGTCAGGCCCCCTGGATTGATTGCGAATATACTTGATTCCCTGGAGCAGATGGGAATATTTCTACACCTCCTTGAGTAAAAAAATGAATGTCTGCCAGGTTCTTGAGGTGATGATGGCAAACTTCCTAGAGTAAGCAAAACAGATTTAGAAGATCTGACATCCTCTTTCACTCTAGGCAAAGGGCCCATGGTAGTCTCTTTGTGTTTACATTGTCCCAATCCCAATATACCTGTTGAATCAGTCGAAGGTTCTGGATACCTTTGGATGGATGACACAGAACTTTGCACACGCAAATTTCCAATTGCAACTGTGCAATTTTTCTTTTACCCTTAAGAAGTTAGCAAATGTTCTACATTTACAGTGATAGATAGTGGATATCCCTGACCACCTGGTGCAGATAGGTAGTGTTCTGGATAACTTGGGAAATACAAAAACTTCTCCTGATTTTCCTGGCTAGAGAGAACATATTCATTAGTCTGTGGCTAACATGATGAGCATTGTAAGTTGAGCAGATGGAGAAAATGTGAGAGCCCTCTAGTAATTAGATGGATGTTTGAACGAATTTGGTAGAGAAGACAGAGTACCTAAAGGTTCTTGTTTGGGTGTGTACAGAGACCCTTAGGCAGATAGAGAAGTTCCCAGAACCCTTTGTGCAGATGAAAAAGATCCTAACCTTCCTTCTGCAGGTCAAAAATTCCCAGAAGTACTTGAACAGACTGGAAATGTCCTTGTTCCTGCTTATCACTTTCTTTGTAACCTAGAGTCTCCGGGCTACATGGGAAAATTTCTTCAACTCCCTGGGCAGCTATGGGATGTCCCTACATGGATTCTGAATTCAGGTAAGATTGTCCAGACACCTGAGTAGATGATGAGTGTAATGAAGAAATTTGTGCAGATACATTCAGCTCAAGAGTTGCTTATGGATATAGGGAAGTTGTGACAAGTGTCCGCAAAGATATGGAGGGGCTCGACTAGCTTGTGTTGGTGAGAAATGGCCATGGGGCTTTGGGACATGTTGCAATGTTTCTGTTGCCCTTAGCATACATGAAGACATTCCCCAAGAACCTGAGAATGAAGACAAATGTTTATGAGTACACTGGGCAGAATCTGATATTCCCAGAATCTCTTGGGACGATGATGACTGATCAAAAGACTGTTGAGTATATGGTGAAAGGCCTATAGAAGCCTCAACATATATGCTAAGTTTGGTAGATAGCAAATGTGCTAGATCCTTGGGACTACAAAATAAGACTCCTGAGATCATTGGTCATATTGTGAATGTCCTGTATGACTTGAAGGATGTGGCAAAAGGCCTGTAGTCCCTTGAACAGATGGTGAGTTTTCCTGAGATTCTACCATGTGTGTTGAGTTCCCTAGCTTCTTTTGGAAAGATGCCGAATGTTCTAAAAAACCCTGGGAAAGATGGCAAAGCACCCATAGTTTCTTGGACAGGTATCAAGTGTTCTAGAGTTGTTTTCTTACATCTCACAGTTATTGAATTGCCTGATATAGTTTGCTAGTTTGTGGAAGTTTCTGAGAACATCATAGAGAAGTTGAGGATTTCACTTTCACTTGGGAATATGACAATGTTGTTGAGATTTTTTGGTTTTTGGGGTTTGTGTGTGTGTGTGTGTGTGTGTGTGTGTGTGTGTGTGTGTGTGTGTGTGTGTGTGTGTGTGTGTGTGTGTTTGTTTGTTTTTATGTCCTGGTGGATGAAGAAGATCTTTTTTCAGATGGAAATTTTTCTGACTTCCTATTTTCAAATTTGGGAGTTAGCATAACCCCTGTAGGAGGCAAAGGATCTGTAGTTCCTTGGAAACATGGCAAGGTATACAGATATTCTACTATGTATGATGAGTGCCCTAGCTTCTTCTGGAAAGATGCTGAACGCTCTAATTTCCCTGTGGTATAACTAAAAAACCCTAAGTCCCCTGGACAGTACAGATTGTTCTAGAGGTCTTTGTTTACAACTGACAATTGTTAGATTTCCTGTTGTAGTGTGAGGAGATGATGGTGGTGCAGATGATGAAGGTTTCACATTCCCTTTGGAAGATAACAATGTTTCCTTAGTTCCCTGGGTAGAGGGAGAAGATATCATAGCCTCTGTTTCAGATGGTGGATGTCATCGGGTATCTTGCATAGATAGAGAAAATGTATAAGGCTTCTGAAAAGAACTGAAATTTTTCACAGGTCCTGGTTCAGATGGTGAAATTTTAGAGTCCTAGTTTCAGATTTGGGTAGTCCCATAGTCCTTCTAAGAGATAAAGAATGTTTCTCAGCCCCTTTATTAGATGGAAATATTTGAGCCATCCTATGAGCACCTTGAGTAGATCCTAAAGGCCCTGTTTTACGTCTTGATGGTTCTACAGTCCCCTGTGGTATATAGACTGTCTCAGAATGTCTTTTTCTTATTTGTATTTTGTCCCTTCCTTTTGGGATGATATAAAAGACTCTAGGGTCCCTTGTGCCAGTGATGACATTTGAAGAGTTCTTTGCAAATGGAAATACCTAGTGTAGATGGTGAAGAATGCAGAGTCTGTTTAGAAGGTGTGTAAGTGGGCAGTGGTCCTTGGATATTTACCAAAGTTTCTAAGGCCTGGGAAGAAAATGAGTAAATTTTCTGAGCATTTGGTGCAGTAAGTGAGTCTTTTCCACCATCCTAGGTAGATAGCAAAGAACCTTGATGCCCTTGGCATGATGATGATGATGATGATGATGATACCAAAGCCTCAGTAGCAATAGCAGGTAAGGAAATTGCTACAGGATCCTAGCCAGAGAGCATGTTTTTTGGAAAAACAGAGACATTTTTCAAATGTCCTGGAGATTTCTGAGGATATAAATATGTCCACATATCCACATCCACAGATGGCAAATGTCCTTTATAAACCTTAGAAGATGAGGAAGTTGCCATATCACCTGGTCAAGAAAGAGAATGAGAGTTCCCTGTTTAGATGTGGTGAGTTCTGGAGTCTGTTGTGCAGTTAAGGATATTCCCACACTCCCTTGAACAGAAGACAAAAGTGCTACACTTCATTCTGAGGATGAGGGTGTTCCCTGTTGCCATTGGGTGAGTGACATTACATTTAGGGGAGAATCTGAGTCATACTGAGATAAATCTAGAACTCCATGAATGTGGGGAAAATTTGATGGCATATCATGATATAATGGTGAAAGGCTCACAGGCTCTGAAGCCACCTGTTTGGGTCCAGGAGCTACAATGGCTGAAGGGGAAATTGGCAGGGATCCTGGTCTAAGTGGCAAAGTTCCTACCATCTCTTGGGCAGGTTGGCAGGTTCTGAGTTTACTTTGGAGAGATAACAATGGTAATAAATTCTCTTGAGTACTTGGTGAAGTAGCAGCTGTACTCTGGGTAGTTGTGGAACAATCCACAGGCCTTTGCAAGGACATCAAAATTCCTGAAAACTCATGAGTTGAGATTCCATGTCCTGAAACTCATTGTGCTGATGAGGAAAGATCCAGATCTCCTGGAAGGTGGAGTGAATGTCCTGAATAACTTTTTGAAGATGGAATATTTTTCTAAACACCTTGGCCAGATGACAAAGTTCTGTAGTTCCATGGACACCCAGATATACTGGGAGAAATCCTGAAAAACCAAAACACCTTTGCATAGGTGACAAAGTTTCTAGATGCCCATGGTTAAATAATGATGGTCTCACATATCCTAGAGCAGATGGTAAATATCCTACAACAATAATGTTTTAGTCAGAAGCGTTTTTAGATACTTTAGAAGATATGAAAATTTTCTGGTGTGTTTGGGCTAAAGACAAGTTCTAGATGATTTTTTTAGATGTGGACTTTCCCTCAGGCCCTTGATTTCACAAAGGAGATTGTGTAGTCCTGAAGTCTGATTTGCAAAAGGACAAATTACCTTAAGCATGGTCAAAATGTTCTGCATCATTTGAGAAAGATGAAGAAATTTCCTGGGCCAGATAGTAAACACATAAGAGCCTTTTGGTTAGATAATCTTGAGCCTTTTTGGGGAAATATGGATTGTCCAACATGCCCTTTGGTAGACTGAAGATGTGAGACTCACCTGAGGAGAAATTGTAGCTTTTGATGTTTCTTTGGCATCAGGGGATGTTTCAAGTCTCCCCCCCCCCTTTTTTTTTTTAGAAAATGTTCTGTAGTCTCCTTTGTTAGAAAGATCAAATCTTAACCTGTTTATTTTTTCTTCTTCTATAAACTGGATGACTGTATTATTTTGGTAGAGGGAAATGTCTACTACTTCCTACCAGAGAAGGCATGGAAAAGAAACACTCTTGGGTAGATGGAGATAATTGTAAAGCACCTTGTTCAAATATCACAAATCCTATGACCTTCTGCACAGATGGGGAAGGTCTTAATATGTCTTTGGTAATTGTGCAAGTCTTAACCTTGGCTTTAAAATGAGGGGAAGGCCCTAGAGATACCTGTGTAGATATGGTTTCTTCTAGAGCATCATGGACAAGTGTAAAAGAAATTTCACTACCTCCCTGTCTACTAATGAAAGTGGCATCTCCTTAGAGCATCATGGATAGGTGTATAAGGTATAAAATCCCCATGGGCAGGTAGTCGAATTTCTTGACCTCCTTGTGTACTAGTGGAAGTTCCAAGAAACTTTTCTTCAGATGGAAAAGTGGATAACAACTTCTGTATAGAATTTTCAGGTGTCATAGACAGCTTGATGGGGAAAACAGCTTCCATGGGGCCTTTTGAATATGAATTAGAACCCAGAGGATTTTTGGCATTTGAAAATTTCTAGAGACTTATGCTGGCATGAAGAAGGACCAACAGGCTTTTGTGTAGGGGGGTAAGAATCTATAGTATCTTGTTTAGTTGGGGAAGAAGGCTGATCCTCCTGAGGTGATAGGGAAGATCTAATAGTCTCCTATAAAGTTTGGGGCAGCTCAAATTTTCTGAATTTGGAGGGATGCTGAGGACCCTCTTCTTTAGAGTTCAGAGTGTTAACTGGTATGGTATCCACTCTAAGTCGCCCTTTGAAAGATTGAGAAGGTCTCAGACTGCCTGTGGAAGATGCTGATGGTTCTAGTTCACTTCCTGTATGTGCAGAAGCGAAAGGCCTTTTGGAAGACTCAGGAATTTCTACCACGTCTTGAGTATGTATGGAACTCACATGATCCTATTCTTGGAATGGCAAATATCCGTGAGCTCCTGGTGTAGGTGTGGACATTTTTCTCTTTCCTTGAGCATTTATTAGAGGTGTGAGGCTCACTTGGGACATTGTGATTGCATGTATTTCCCTTTGGACTGAAATAGATGATGTGAGCACATTTCTTATTGGTAGAGGACTTTGAAAGGTCTCTTGGTTTCATGGAGAATGACTGAAATTCCCTTGGTCAGGAGGGTCAGGTCTCAAAATAACTCTAGTAGGAACAGATTGCATAGGACACTTTGGGGGAAAAGAGAAACATCTTTGGATGTCTTTCTGAGAAGTCTTTGCTCTCTGCCCTGTTTTGGCAGCTGGCAAACATTTTCAACTCTGCTAGGGAAAGGATGTGGGACATGATACTTTTGGGACAAATCACTGACATTACCCTTGGGGGAAAAGGTTTAGAGCCCCCTTTATGTGACTTACACTCCTGTTGTAGGTCCTCTTGACCAGAGGGTTCTTCTCCAAAATGATTTGGAAGAAAATTGGAAAGAAGAGAGTCATGTAGTGTAATGGATAACCTTTTGGAAAGCCTTCTGGAAGAGCAGGCATTATGATTTTACTGTCAGCACAAGTGAGTAGTCTTTGAGATGCCTGTGCAGATGTTCAATGTCCCATAGAGTATTGGAAAAATTTGGATAGTTCCATTACCTCTTGGCTGGATAAGGAAAGACCCTGAGCATTTTGGGGAGAATTAGGAGATCCCAGATATCCTTGGCTAGATCGGGAAGGGTGTAAGGAACCTTGAATGTTTGGAGAAATTTCCTGTCCATGTTGGCCAGCAGAAGAGTAGGCAGAAGATGCCCCAGGCACTGTGTGATCTTCTTTGAACTTTTTAATGGCATCTCCAGTACCGTGTTTGGAAGATATTACAGGCATTCAGGCATCCAACTGGTGAAAATCCATAGGTTCTTCACCCAGTGGACATAGGCTGGCTTCTTTTCACCTGTCTATGCATGGGCACAGCAGATGAGGCCACTCATTTTCTAGTGGAAGGCTGTAAAACAGATTGTCTGGTATCCCTGGTTAGAGGATTACTCGTGAACTCAGGAAACCTCAGAGGAAGTGTAACTGTCCATTTTATGTTCTCTTTTAGATCCTTCAGAGGGTCCAGGGTCCTGTTATTGGATGAATGCTTTATAAGAGCTTTGGGTTTCTGTAACTTTTCTGTAACATGAGATCAGGTTTTTTTTTTTTTTTTTTTTTTTTTTTGAATCTCTCGTCTTCATAGGGTTTTGGTCACCTGAACTTGTGCCGATTCTGTATATGGAGCCCTGGAGTCACAAAATCCCTCGAGTCTCTGCTGGCCAACTGCTTCCCCTGTTAGTTTAAGGTGTAAAATCCAGTTGGGGGACAGTGAAGGGAGTCCAAGGCTATGGAGGCTGTGAAATCAGTTGCGGTAGGGTATCACTATTCTTTGGACTACACTTAAGGGTGTTCCAGGCACTGGAGGATGTGAAACCTGTGGTATGTGGTCATAGTGTCAAGTCTGGGCTGAGGCTCACTGCTATTTCTCCACATGTCTTGCTATTTGATCATTAAGGAAATTGTTCAAGAAACATTAAATAGATGACTGCCCCTTAAAGGGACAGTGAATGTACTTGGCAAAAGTGACTTGTAACAAGAAACGCTTATGCAGCATCCCTCCTGAGAATTGTGGACATATAAGAAGGCACATCACAAAGAATATAAGTTACAGTGGCCTCAGAAATCAAGTAAAGTTTGAGAAAGGCTGTCCTCAAGCCTTCTCAGGCCATTCCCGAGCCTAGATGATTGCTGTTCTCTTGCCTGCACAGGCCAATCTGGAGCGTGCAGTTTGGCTGTCCTCCTGTTTGCACTGGCCAGTCCTGAGCTACCTCATATTAGCAGGGCAATCATCCAAAATTTCTGAATGAGGAGGGACCCAGAGGACCCTCATCTTTAGGGTTCAGAGTGCTACCTGGTTTGGTGCCCACTCTAAGGGTTCATGACAAGGAATTGTTGAAGGCAAAGCATGGTTGGAAATTAAGGACATGGTGTTCTTAGGAGACTATGCTCTGAAGTCCATCTTAATCCAGGATAGATCCCTCTAACCTAAGGTCATCAGTGAGTGTTGCAGTGATGTTTGTTTCTGTCTCATAACTGAATGGGAAAGGCTTATCCATACCCTTGCTCCTCACAGGCTATGGGGCTAAACAAACACTGGCATATTTGCTAGGGAAAGAACAGGTGTTAATATTTGAATAGAACATAGAATGCATGGAATAGATATCACAGATATTATTTCGAATTTTAAATCTACCTCTCCTAGATAAATCTGTGATAACTGGATGCTGAAAGACATCTCTAAATTACTAAATAATACTTACTGCAATATCATTATTGTGCAATTAATATGCTATTGTTCAGAGAATAAGGGCAGAACTTTAGTAATCTCTTTATAGTACAAATGAAAGTTTTATTTCAAATACTTATATCTGTGTTTGACTAGATTCAGAACACAGACAAAGTTGGAATCCTGAAAATAGCACTTGTGGCCTTAAACAATTGCTTTGTCTGTCACAGTTAGTGAGTTAGTTTCCTATTACTTTTTCATATATGGATTGCTTGTTGAAGGTCATATAATTCTCCTGAAGGACAACAGGCAAATGGCTCACATCAGTGGCAACACATGGACCATTCAGTTTGAGTCCAATGATGCAGCCGGTATATAGTTGCACAGAATGATTTATTAAACCCTTAGTTAAACTGATTCTTTGAGAGGTCATGTTTTATAGAAATTGATACACTAAGAAAGTGTAAAATTGAGGCTATAAGTGAAGATCCTTCTTTACTGACACAGAAACTTTGTTTGCCTGTTGCATACCTTGCCAGTTTTCTAAGAGCAGTTTTTGATCTTGCTGGATGAAAGGTGTTTATTTGGCTCCTCTCTTTGATTTTTCTGAATGATTTCGGTTTCCCTTTGGCTACACAGCAATAAAGTCTTGCATCATTCAGAAACACAGGGGCACTTTCTAATATCTAATTATTTCCTTGTGTCATTGCCTCAATGCTATGCCATAAGTTCTTTCTTCTTGGAATTCCTGAATGCTTTAGCACCCCTTTTCTTTGTTTAACTCTAATTTATCTCAGTAGTTTATATTTAAAAGCCATTTACTGTCAGAATATCCACTCATTTCCTACAATAGGGGGTAACTTGTATTCTGGATAATTCTGTATTCACTGTGCTTTTCTGAATTTCCAGTTGGTCTTTTTACATCTTTGAAAACATTAAATTTAAGTACCAGAATAATCCTGCTAGGCATGAAGAACTTGCTGCATGGTAAAATGGGTAGGAAATTATAAGTATCAATTCAGATAATATATACCTTTTGAGAATTAGCTTCACATTTCTAATGTCCGAACAAAATAGCTTTCTTAATTTAAGTTACAGTTGCTATGTTTCACTCAGATAATCTATAAAGGCAAAATGAGTAGTGGTTTATAAATGAAGAAATGTCTGCATTAAGCATGATAATATTGAAAAGAAATTACAATTTTTCACTTTGAAATTAAATCTCTGAAGATGATAACTTAACTTGTGTTTGGAAAAGATTTCTGTGAATTTTTAAAAATATCATTATTAATATCAGCAGTATAAAGTTGTTCAAACAAAATGACTTTTATTCATTGTAAATTTAATAATGAAAATAACTGAATAGTAGGTTTGTAGCATTTGACACAGTAATTAATATTCTTTAATAAAGCTTTTAAATTCTGTTCATTTTCTTTGTCAGAGTACAAAGCAATAAGATTCCTTAGAGCATTTTCACAAATATGCTTTTATTGGTTTAACTTATTGCAATGTGTAATAGAAAAATCCACTGTTGTCTTGGTGATTTCCAAATTTATTCTGTCTGTCTCTGTCTCCATCTCTGTCCAAGTCTCCATGTCCCTCTCTCTCTCTCTCTCTCTCTCTCTCTCTCTCCCTCTGTGTGTGTATGTGTGTGTGTGAGTGTTTGTGTGTGTGTAGAATGGCTGAGACAGAATGGGGGTGGATCTCAATGGCATGTATGTATAATGTTTTTTCATGTATGAAGCTGTACATATATATCATATGTACACACACACAAACACACACACATATATATATGTGTATATGTATGTGTGTATATGTGTATAATGTGTATATATGTATATGTATTGATGTATATGTGTATGTATATACATATACACAAACACATACACATACACATACACATAAACACACACACACACACACACACACACACATATATATATATATATATATATATATATATATATATATATATATATATATATATATATATATGATGTAATTTTAGTAAAAGGAAAAGTAGCTTGCCACAGACAAACCTCACTTAGGTCCTCGATCCATTGGCATAACTTGGGTTCTGGGTACCGGTAGGCAAGGATTAGCCAAGAAGAGGGGCTGAGAAACTGACACGACCAAACAGAGGGTTGATCTGAATGTAATTTGTCTCAAAGCGAGCACTAGTCTTATAAGTGACTTTTACACAAAATAGAGGAATGCCTACAAAGGACTGGGAGGGACCAATTGGGATAGAATTCAATGTTAACAACTGTGATTACAAGCAGCCCCCCTCCAAGGTTTGCTTAATCTTAGAAGCAATAGGCAAGAGTCTCATGCCCTTACAATGGTTCCTCTTCTAGTCTATCATATAGTACCCCTCCACCCTAGGCCATTGTAAATTCCTGTGCATGGTTGAAACTCAACTATCTATAGTTCTAAGTATCTATTCTGCTTGATCCTTATAACATAACATTCCTTATTTCGAGATAATGGTAAATTCTTGCATATGGTAGTTTGTCCTGAGATTTCTAACTCTATGTAGCAGTTAGTAATGCCTGATTTCTTTCACTGTCTCTCTTACAATACTAGAGGTTAATCTGAATGTACCCAAATAGGCAGCATCCTTACTGAATTCAAAGACCATGGTTTGCTCAAGGACTGCCTAGGAGAGGAATTTATATGTGTGGAATCTAACTTAGCAATATGTCAAAACCAATCCTTAGAGGCACTTACAATAAATCAATATTAAGAGAAAGCACACAGATCCATTTACCGACTAAAGCAAGGGCACTGGAGCATTCATTATACATGTTGCCATGAATACAGGAGACTAAATTTCCATGAATTTTTCGCCTCAGGACCATGTCTAGGCTTTTTGGCCTGTCAGGTGGGTCACTACTCGTGTGTTTGTAGCAGTTGCTGAAATCAAGGCATGGAGGAAAATGGATGGAAGGAGAGTGTTTTGTTAGGTGAGTTAACATAGATTTGGAATGAGGGTATTAACATAGGTTTGCTCTCATACGGGTTTGAGATCATTTTTATATATTTTCATGCATGTGTGTGGTTGAGTGATATTATTATCTAGGAGAAAGATAGAAAACAAAGTAGAATACATATCATAAAAAATATAAAATGGTGTATAGCAATTGCTGTATTATTGCCGTGATAAACCATTATTACCAAGACAACTAGTAGAAGGAAAGCTTTTTTTGTCTTATCATTCCAGAGAGATAAGATTTCGTCATGATGCCACAACTCAGCCCTGAGGCAGAGCTGGGGCTCCAGAACTCCTCCCACATACAAAGATACCTTGACTACCAGATCTGTCATAGCCAAGCTCACAGATGAGATACCCCTTGCAGCAATACCTGGACTACCTGGGACCTCCAGGGTCCCTGTGCAGGCAAAACCTATTTGTCTTGCCCTGCTACAGACACATCTTCTTTTTGGCCCACTTCTTGGCCTGTGCCAGAGCCACTTTTCCAGATACCATCCCACAACCCTAGACAGCCTGATTCCTGGTAGCTGAATCCCAACCAGTACACAAGCTCATACAAGGAACAGGATCCAGTCAGAAACAATAAGCCAAGTTAAAATCTGAGATAAACAGATATCAAGAGGCAAGTGAAAAATTGGAAAAGACCCAAAAAAACACTGAAAGCTTTAAAAAATCAACAAAACCCTAAAAAAAGAAAACTATATACATTTAAATTCTAAAACTAAGAACATAAAACACTAACAAAATATCCCAAAATTAAAAAAAATACAAACAAACACATTTCTAGAACTCTAAAAAGAGCCCCCCCCAAAAAACTAAAACCTTTAACAAACCCATAAGCCAAAAAGAAACAAACAACAGCAACAAAACAAAACAGATAGAAGGTTTAAAAAAAATCCTAAAATTCTTTAAAAGCCCTAAAAAATCCTAATAACCCAAAATACCTTAAAATCCATATGAATTGAAGAAACATCCAACCCCCCAAAAAATAAACCCCAAAAAACCCTAAAACCCCCCAAAATCCAAAATTATTTTAAAAATCATAAAAAACTAAAACCCTACATAAAGTCCCTAAGTCATTCAATCCCCCCTAAAATTGTAAAAACTCTAAAATACTTATAACACCATAAAGATACCTAAAACCTTAAAAATAGGAAACCCTCAAAAACCTTAGCATCTTTAAACAAACCCTAAAAAGCCCTAAAAAGCTTTCTAAAATAACCTAAAGTGCTTTATATTTAGTATATTTTATCTATCTACCTATCTACCTCTCCACCTCTCAGCCTATCTTATCTATCTCATCTATCTCTTCTATCTCATCTATCTATCCATCTATCTATCTATCTATCTATCTATCTATCTATCTATCTATCTATCTATCATCTATCCATCCATCCATCCATCCATCCATCCATCCATCCACCCATCCATCCATCTATCCATCCATCCATCCATCCATCCACCGATCTATCTGAGAGTATCTTGCATGGATGACAAAGATGCTATGATCTCTTTGGTGACAGGTGTTATATCTGAATGGTTTTGCATACATGGCCATGTTTATAATTTGTCCTCGGCAAAAAGTCCAAGATCTTTAGGATCAGATGGTGAATAACCTAAAGCCTCTTTTTCCAAACAGGGTTTTTAGGTCTCTTGTGATAAAAAGGAAGTGTCTGAAGGTCATTGTGCAGGTGTTGATAGTCCTACTATACCATGGGCATACAGAGAAAGTCTCTGAGGAAAAAAATCCAGGTTGTATCACTCAAATCCAATTGGACAGATAAAGGAAACCCTAGACTCACTATGGTAGATAGTGAAATTTCCAAAGCTCCTGGTGAAACATTCGCTATTCCTGGCTTGCTTTTTGTACATGACAAGCTTCCAGATTTTCCTGTAGAAGACAGGCATGGGCCTACAACTTCTAGAATAGATAAAGAAGGTTCTGATTCACTTGAGCAGATGAGGGCATTGTCAAAGATTCTAGGGCAGATGATACAGGTCATAGTGTTCCCTGTCCAGATAAAGAAATTACCATGACTCCTTTGGAAAAATGAGTAGATCCTGAAGCATCTGAAGCATATGGATCTGTTTGTTGGACCATTTGTGGAGTAATCAAATAATAATTTGGTCTGTAGCATGAAGTTTAAGACCCCTCTGTAGGTTTAGAGTGATTATGTGTAAATGAATGGATTCAAAATGCTTAAGGAAAAAAGTGAGGAACTAAGATGGACAGAAATTGCAAGTTACACTGGTGAGTCACTGCATATCACATGTCCTGGGGTAGCTGTTGAAAATGATTGTCCACCTGATGCAAATGATGAATATCCTAGAGTCCCCTGGGGAGATGGCAAAGGTTCTATAGAGCCTTATGCAGTTCCTGAAATACTCACAGGTCCTTGGATAGATCTAAAAGTCCTTGCTTTATTTGGAGCAGGGTCAGTATATCCCTGACACAGCTGGGAAGTTGGTGAGTCTTCTATTGTATAGTATGTAGATGTGGACTGAATTCCTATACCTTGTTTATGCAAAGAAGGATTTAAAAGCCTTTGGAACATGTAGAATCTTGGGTAGACCTTTGTGGACATGTGGAGAGACATAAGGTCTCCTGTGCAGAGAGGCAGGGACTCACACCTCCAAGAGGAGAATCTGAAGATGCTGGAGTCCCTTGTTCTGAGGAGGAAAGACCTAGAGAATTAGAAGAACATTCATATCATTGGTATGTATTCATCACTGCCTATGATGAGATAGAAAGTTTCAGAGGCCCCTGGGTAAATTTCAGAGGTGCTAGATACCCTTAGCCAAATGGGAAAGTCTCTGCACATCCTTGGGTAGAATATGAATGTCTAAAAGTTTTTGGAGGTGATGGTGGCAAAGTTCATAGAGTCACTGAAGTTGAATGAGAAGGTTCTATATCCTCTATCACTCCAGGCAAATGCCCTAAACTACTCTGTGAGTCTTTTTTTGTGTGTGTGTGTGTGTGTCAATATCCATGTAAAACCTGTTGAAGTTTCCAGATTTATATGGTTGAAGAAAAAATATCTTTGTATGTGCAAAGTTCCCTTTTCTGTCCTGAAAATTTTCTTGGGCTTTTGAAAGGATGGAAAAGCTTCTAAAACCACATAGGTACAATATGCTCCTGAACACCTAGTAGAGGTGTGAAATGTCCTCCATATGATGGTGAAGGACAAATGGATACTTGACATTTCTGACTAGGTAGGGAAATTCCAGTGTTTTTTGGGAAAGCTGGGAATCTTTATGCAAAATGTTAGTAAGTTGGAAAAAATCCCATATCTGTTTGCAAAGAAGTTGGAGCATTCAAACTATTTTGAGCAGATAAAACATTTTGTGCAGTCCCTTGTTTAGATGTGGACAGTTTTAGAGACATTTGGGTAGAACAGAAATGTCCAAAGGCCTCTTGGGAAGATGAAGAACTTAGAGTTCCCTGTGAAGCTAAAGAAACTCACAGAGGCCTCTGATCAGATGACACAGATTCTGGTAGCACCTGAGTATATTTGGTAGACCCCAAAGGTCCTGGAGTGGGAGGCAAAGTTCTCACAGTCTGCACAGTGTGCCCAGACAAAGAACTTTGCACAGGCAAATTTCCAATTGCAACTGTTCAGATATGTACTTCCCTACTATGGCTTGTGCAGATAAAGAATGCCCCTCTGTGGCCTGAGCAGATGTGGAATACCCTATAGTACTTTCTTTAGATTTTGTCACTTTCAGACACCTTTCTTCTGATAGACAAGAATCCCACAGTTCCTTACTCAGATCTCAAAGATGATGGTGTCATCTGTAGCTATGTAGTAAGATTCAGATGCAGTCCAGCACATCTGTAAGTGTCTGAAGTCTCTCGGAAAGATGGAGCATATTCAATTGTTTCTGATATAGCTGGGCAAGGAGCTGAATGCAGTAGAGCCCTGTCAGTAGTCCTTGAGTGATGTGTCATTGCCTGGGCTGAGATGGAAAGTGCCAGAGGCCCCAGGGCTGATTGCAAATGTCCTAGAATTTCTGGACCAGAGGAAATATTTCTGCACCACCTTTAGGAAAAGATGAATGTCTACCAGGTTCTTGAGGTGATGGTGGCAAAGTTCATAGAATTGGCAAAGCAAATGGAGAAGTTTCTATATCCTTCATTATTTGAGGCAATGGGCCCACAGTAGTCTCTGTGTCTTTACATTGTCCCATTCCCAATATCCTTGTGGATTCTGCCAAAGGTTCTACATACCTTTGGATGGATGACAAAGAAATTTGCATAGTCAAAGTTCTCTTTGCAGCTGTGGGACATTCCTTAGACTTTAGAGAGGTCAGAAAATATCCTTGAAACTCTGGACTAGAAAGAGGGTGATCCTGAGTACCTAGTACAGATGATGAGTATGTTACATCCCGTGATGAATGATGAAATGGATTTTTGAGATTTCTGGCGAGGTAGGAACAGACCAATGAACCTTGAAAAAGCTGGGGATTTTTGTCCAAAATGTTAGAAAGAGGAGAAAATCTCATAGCTTCCTGGCAATATGTTGGATGATGCACAGTCTTTGGAGAAGATGTCACAGTTTCTACAGACCCTAATTTTGATATGGACTGTTTTAGAGACCCTTGCTCAGAAAGGGATATTCCAAAAGCCTCTATGGAAGACGAAGAGCCTAGAGTTCCCGTTGAAGTTAAATAAATTCCCAGAGGCCTCTGATCAGATGACAATGACTCTGAGACTACAAGAGTCACTTGTGTAGACCCCAAAGGTCCTGTAGTGGTAGCCAAAGTTTCCAAGTCTGCTTTGCAGACATGGACTTTCATACTGTGGCTTGTGCAGATAAAGAATGCCCCATAGTATCCTGAGCATAAGCATACAACCCTATAGATGTTTCTTTAAATTTAGTCCCTTGTTCAGATAAGCAAGTTTCCACAATTCCTTGTTCAAATCTTGAAGATGATTGTGTTACCGGTAGTGATGTAGTAAGATCCAGATGCAATCCAGATCTTTTGGAACTTTCTGAAGTCCCTTGGGTAAATGGAGAATATTCATTTCTTTCTGAAACTGCTGGGGAAGAAGCTGAATGCAGTACAACCCCATTGGCAGATCCTGAGTTATGTGTCATTGTCTGGGCTGAGATATATAGTGTCAAAGGCCCCTGGATTGATTGCAAAGGTACTAGATTCCCTAGACCAGTTGAGAGCATTTCTATACCTCCTTTAGGAAAAGATGAATGTCTCACAGGTTCTCGAGGTGATGGTGACTAATTTCCTACAGTAGGGAAAGCAGATTTAGAAGATCTGGCATCCTTCTTCACTTGAGGCAAAGGGTCCAAAAAAGTCTCTGTGTGTTTACGTTGTCTTAATTCCAATATACCTATGGAATCTGACAAAGGTAATGGATTCCTTTGAATGGATGACAAAGAACTTTGAAAATGCAAAGTTTCCATTGCAATTGTTAAGTTTTTCTTGTGCCCTTGAGAAGTAAGCAAAAGTATTACAGCTACTCGAGTAGGTATTATATGCCCCTGACCATCTGGTGCAGATAGGTAGTGTTCTGGATAACCTGGCAAATATAAAAATTTCTTCTGATTTTTCTGGCTAGAAAGGAGAGGTTCATTAGTGTGGGGAACATGATGAACATTGTATGTTGAGCACATGGAAAAAATTTGAGAGCCCTCTAGTGTGTAGATTGATATTTGAAAGACTTTGTTAGAGATGCAGAGTACCTACAGGTTCTTGTTTGGGTGTGAACAGAGACTCTTGGACAGATAGGGAAGTTCCCAGAACCCTTTGTACAGATGGTCATGATCCTACCATTCCCTCTGCAGGTAAGGAAATTCCCAGAAGTACTTGGTAAGATGGAAAAATTCCTATTTCCTGCTTGTCACTTTCTTTATAACCTGGGCTGGACAACAAAAGTTGTTGAACTCCCTGGGCAGCTATGGGCTGTCCCAAAGTAGATTCTTGATTGAGGTAAGCTTGTCCATTCACCTGAGTAGATGGTGAGAACAATGGAGAGATTTATGCTACAAGAGTTGCTTGTGAATACAAGTTGTCACAGTTTCTTTTCATAGATGGTGGAGGGGATTGACATGCTTGTATTGGTGAGGAATGTCCAATAGGCTTTGGGACTTGTAGCAATGTTCCTGTCATCCATAGGACACATGAATACATTCCCAAAGAACCTGAGACGAAAGAAAAATGTTAATGAATACACTTGGCACACTCTGATGTTCCCAGAATCTTTTGGGAAGATGATGACTGCTGGATAGACTGTTGAGCATATAGTGAAAGGCCTAGACATGCCTCAACAGATATGAAAATTTGGTAGACTTCAAAGGTGCTAGATCCCTTGGGACTTCTAAAGAATTCTCCTGAGATCATTGGTCAGGTTGTGAATATCCTGTATGACTTGAGGGATGTGGCAAAGGGACTGTAGTACTTTGGAATATTGGTGAGGTATCCTGAGATTCTACCATGTTGACTAGTTCCCTCGCTTCTGTTGGAAAGATTCTGAATGTTCTAGAAACCCCGGGAATCATCAGCAAAATATCCAAAGTTTCCTGGACAGGTATAGAATATTCTGGAACTGCTTGTTTACATCTCACAGTTGTTGGAGTACCTGATGTAATTAGTGGAAATTTCTGAGCACATGGTACAGAAGACAAAGGTTTCACAGTCACTTGGGAAGATAACAATGTTTTTTTTTTGTTGTTGTTTGTTTGTTTTGTTTTGTTTTTGTTTTTTGTTTGTTTGTTTTTCTTTCTTTTTTTTTTTTTTTTTTTTTAGTTTTCCTGGTGGATGAAGAATTTTTTTCAGATGGAGATGTTTCTGACTTCCTAGGTTCAGATTTGGGAGGTCACATAACCTCTGTAGAAGGCAGAGGATTTGTAGTCCCATGGAAAGATGGCAAGGTATCTAGAGATTCTACCATGTGTGACAAGTACCATAGCTTCTTTTGGAAAGGTGCTGAATGCTCTTAGAATTCCTGAGATAGAAGTAAAAATCCCTCCTTCACCGGGACAGGAACAGAATCTTCTAGAGGCCCTTGGTTACATCTGACATTTGTTAAAGTTCCCGTCATTGTGCATGGAGGTTTCTGAGCATGTGTTGCAGTTGATGAAGGTTTCACATTCCCTTTGGAAGATAACAATGTTTTCTTAGTCCCCTGGTTAGATGGAGAAGATGTAAGAACCTCTGTATCAAATGGTAGATGTCACAGGGTATCTTACAAAAATAGAGAACGTGTAGAAGACTTCCCAAAAAAAAAAAAAAAAAAAAAACTGAAAATTTTCTCAGGTCCTGGTTCAGATGGTGAATTTTTTAGGGCCTAGTTTCAGATTTGGGTAGTCCCATAGCCCCTCTAAGAGACAAAGAATTTTTCTCAGTTCCTTGAGAAAATGGAAATATTTGAGCCTTCCCATGAGCATGTTGAGTAGATCCTAAAGCCCTTGTATTACTTTGTGATGGTTCTACAGTCCCCCGTAGTGATATAGACTGTCACAGAATGTCTTATTCTGATTTGTATTTTGTACCTTTCCTTGTGGGATGATATAAAGACTCTAGTGTTCCTTGTGCCAGTGATGACATTTCAACATTTCTTTGCAAATGGAAATACCCTAGTGTAGATATTGAAGAATGCAGAGTCTGTTTATAAGGTATGTAAGTGGGCAACATGCTCTTGGGTAGACAAGAAAGTTTCCACAGTCCCTTGGTCATTTGTTGAACATTTCAAGGTATTTTGGATAGAGATGTTGTGGGACTCACCTGAGGAATAGTTGTAGCTTTTGATGTTTTTTTTTTTTGTTGTTTTGTTTTTTTTCAGCAGGACATGATGCAAGTATGACCTTTTAACAGAATTTCTGAAGTGTCCTATTTCAGAAGGATCAACAATTAACCTGGTTTTTTTGTTTGTTTGTTTGTTTGTTTTTGTTTTTTTGTTGTTTTTTTAATTCCTAGAAACTGGATGCCTGTGGATCACTTTGGTAGAGGGCAAATGTCTACTGCTTTCAACCAGACAAGACAAGGAAAATAAACACTCTAGGGTAGATGGAAATAATTGTAAAGCACCCTGTTCAGATATGATAGACATATGACCTTTTGCACAGATGGTGAAGGTCTAAATTTCCTTGTGTATATGTACAAGTCTTGACAATAGCTTCAGAATTAGGAGAAGGCCCTAGAGATACCTGCGTAGATGTGGCCTCTCTTAGAGCTTCATGGACATGTGTAAAAGGTCTAAGAGCCTCATGGGCATTTAGTGAAATTTTTAGACCTCCTTGTGTAACAGTGGAAGTTCCAAGAAAATTTTCTTCAGCTAGAGAATTGGATAACAACTTCTGTGTAGATATTTCAGGTGTCATAGACTACTTGATGGGCAAACAGGTTCCAAGGGCCCTTTGGAAGATGAAGTAAAATCCAGAGCTTTTTCAGGCATTTGGAATATATTATGGAGACTTATGCAGGCATGGAGAAGGACCAACAGCCCTTGTGCAGGTGGATAAGAATGTGTATTTGGAGAAGAGGGCTGATCCTCTTGAGAGATAGAGAAGTTCTAATAGTCTCCTGTGAAGTTTGGGGAGATCATATGAATTCTTGTGCACAGGTAGAATACATGGAATTCCCTTCTTTGGGCTGTACAGGATGCTACAGACTCTTGTGCGTACAAATCACATCCGATAGCACCATGTTCACATAGGATTGGATCCAGACCCTTCTTTACAGATGGAATCTGTCCTAGAACATCTTTTGAAGATGTATCATATCCATGAGCCATTTCTAAAGATGGGATTGTGGCTAGAACTCTCTTCTGTAGATTTATCCTGTCCTACAGTCCCTTTATGTGATAGAGTAGTATGCAGAGACTCCTGTACAGGTTTTCGAAATCCTAGAAACTTGCACATATATGGGGAATTCTTCACAGCCTCTAGTGTGCCCAGTGGCAGCTGAGAGGGTGATATCCTCTTAGTTGTGTATTCTACGACAAATATTGAAATTGTTTAGCTCACTGGAAGTGTTTTGGAATAATCTCTCAGGTGTTTGGGGCCTGCTGACAAATCAAGAGGGCTCTTTTGGCTGATAAGAGATATCTGAATAATTCTTGATCAGATCAGGACTTTCTGAAGACCCATTGTTTGGGCAGAGCATCTTTCAGTCTTCTACTAGAATGACAATGTTTGTGTCACATTTCATAGCAGGAGAATGATATAATCTTCCTTTCTGTGGTAGAGAAAACTTAAGAACTGTCTTTGAATCTGTTCCATAGAGGGGGATAATCTTCTTGGCCCCCTGACAGAATGAGAATTTATCATAACCCCTGGGGAAGTTGCCTATGGTTCTAGTTCACTTTGTGCAGAAGTAAAGTAGAGTCCCTTTGGAGGACTTAAGTGATTCTACCACATCTTGAGTATGTGTGGAACACTCAAGTGCAATTCCATGAATGGCAAAGTACTTGAGCTCCTTGTGGAATTTTTTTCTCTCTGCTTGGGCATGTATGAGCTGTGTGAGGCTCACTTAGGAAGTTGTGCATTTAATTCCCTTTTACTGTAAGAGATGACATGAGCCCATTTTATAATGATAAATGACTTTGAAATCCCTCTTGGTTTAATGGGGAAGTTTTGAAACCCCCTTGTTCAGCAGGGTCCGCTCTCAAACTCATTTTACTAAAAGCAGATTGCATATGGCACTTTGGGGGAGAAAGGGGACATCTTTGGCTGTCATTTTGAGAGGACTTAGCTCTCTGCCCCGCCTTGGCATCTGTCAAACATGTTGAATTCTCCTGGGAAGAGGAGGTGGGACTTGATGCATTAGGGACTAATAAGACATCACTGACATTACCGTTAGGCGAAGAAGGTTTGGAGCCCTCTTTGTCTGATGGGGCCTGTTGCTTGACAAGAGAGTTCTTCTCCAAAATGCTTTGGAGGAGAATTGGAAAGAATACAGTTATGTAGGGTAGGGAACAAACTTTTGAACTCCTTCTGGAAGAGGAGGCATTTATGAATTTCTTTTAAGCACAGGTGGGAAGTCTATGGGATGCCTGGGCAGATGTGCAATGTCCCATAGAGTCTTGGAAACTTTGCGTTAGTTCTCAAAACTTTTTGGTGCATAAGGACCTGCCCTGAGAATTTGAAGATCCCAGATCTCCTTGGTTAGATTGGGAAGGGTGTAGGGAACCTTGAATGTGTGGGGAAATTACCTGTCCATGTTGTCCAGCAGACGATGGCCCAGGCACTGTGTTATCTTCTTTGAATTTGTGACTGGTATCTCCAGCCCTGTGTTTGGAAGATGCTGCAGGCACTCTGGCACCCGACTGGTCAAAATCCCTAGGTTCTTCAAACCCAGTGGACATAGGCTGGCTTCTTTTCACCTATCTATGCATGGACACAGCAGATGAGGCCACTCATTTTCTGGTGGAAGGTGGTAAAACAGATTGTCTGGTACCCTGCTCAGTGGGTTACTCATGAACTCAGGAAACATCAGAGAAAGTGTAACTGATCATTTTTTTTTTTTGTTCTCTTTTAGCTCCTTCAGAGGGCCCAGGGTCGTGTAAATGGCTAAACGCTTTATAAGAGCTTTGGGTTTCTGTAGCTCGTCTGCAACATGAGCATCACATTTTTTTGAATGTGTGGTCTTCATAGGGCTTTAGGCACCTGAACTTGTGCCGTTTCTGTATAAGGAGCCCTGGAGGCACAAAGTCCTTCGGGTCTCTGCTGGTCAAATGCTTCCCCTGTTGGCTTAAGGTGTTAAATACAACTGGGGGTCAGTGAAGTGGGCCCCAGGCTATTCCCCGATTGGGGTAGGGTATCACCTTTCTTTGGGCGACACTGAAGGCAGTACCAGGCTCTAGAAGCAGGGAAACCTGTGGTCTGTGGTCATAGGGTCAAGTCTGTGCTGAGGCTCGCTGCCATCTCTCCACATGTCTTGCCATTTAATCATTAAGAAAATTGTTCAAGAAACATGAAATGGGCGACTGACCCTTAAAGGGGCAAGGAATGGACTTGCCAATGGTGACTTGCAGAAAGAAACAATGAAGCAGCATCCTTTAAGAGTGATGCTCTCTCCTGAAAATTTTGGACATATCGTAAGGCAAATCGCACAGAATATAAGTAACAGTGGCCTCAGGAATCAAGCAAATTTTGAGAACGGCTGTCCTCATGCCTTCTCAGGCCTGTCCCGAGCCTAGATAATGGCTACCCTCTTGCCTGCACAGGCCAATCTGGAACCTGTAGATTGGTTGTCCTTGTTCTTGCACTGGCCAATCCTAGGCTGCCTCACTTTGCAGTTCTGCTTCAGGTAGCACGGCAATCGTCCAAAGTTTCTGAATGAGGAAGGACCCCGAGGACTCTCTTCTTTAGGGTTCAGAGTGCTACCTGGTCTGGTGCCCACTCTAAGGGGTCATGACAAGGAATTGTTGAAGTCAGAGCATGATATGAAATAATGGACATGTTCTTAGGAGGCTGTGATCTCAAGTCCATTTTAAACCAGGATAGATCCCTATAACCTGTGGTAGTCAGTGAGATTTTCAGTGACGTCAGTTTCCATCTCATAAATGAATGGGTAAGTTTTATCCATACAATTCCTCCTCAGAGGCTATGGGGATAGACAAACACTGGCATACTTGCTAGGGAAAGAACTGGTGATAGTATTTGAATAGAGCAAAGAATGCATGGAATTGATATCACAGATATTATTCTGTATTTTAAAAACGAACTCTCCTAGATAAATTTGTGACAACTGTGAGTCTAACTGGATGCTGAAAGACATCTCTGAATGACTAATACTTACTGAAATATTACTGTGCAATTAACATGTTATTGTTCAGAGAATAAGGGCAAAACAGTAATCTATTTATAGTACAGATGCAAGTTTTATTTCCAATATTTTAACTGTTTTTGACTAGATTCAGAACACAGACAAAGTTGGACTCCTGAATGTAGCACTAGTGTCCTTAAAGAATTGTTTTGTCTGTCACAGTTAGCAAGTTGGGTTCTTATTCATTTTCATATTTGGATTGCTTGTTGAAGGTCATATAAATCTCCTGAAGCACAACAGGATAATGGCTCACATCAGTGGCAACACATGGAAAATTCAGTTTATGTCCAATGATGCAGCTGGAATATAGTTGCACAGGATTGTTTATTAAACACTTAGTCAAGCTGATTCTTTGAAAGGTCATGTTTTATAGAAATTGGTACACTGAGAAAGTGTAAAATTGAGGCTATAAGTGAAGATCCTACTTTACTGACACAGAAACTTGTTTTGCCTGTTTTGTACACTTTGCCAGTTTTCTAAGAGCAGTTTTTGATCTTGCTGGATGAAAGGTGTTTATTTGGCTCCTCTCTTTGATTTTTGTGAAGGATTTCTGTTTCCCTTTGGCTATGCAGCAATAAAGGCTTGCATCATTCAGAAACTCAGGGACACTTTCTATCAACCAGTTATTTCCTTGTGCCATTGCCTCAGTGCTATGCCATAAGTTCTTTCTTCTTGGAATTCTTGAATGCTTTACCACCCCCTCTCTTTTTTTTTTTAACTCCAACTTATCTCAGGAGTTTATATTTAAAAGCTATTTGCTGTCAGAATATCCACTCTTCTCCTACAATCTGGGTTAACTTGTATTCCTGGCTAATTCTGTATTAACTATTCTTATCTGAATTTCTAGTTGGTCTTTTGCTATCTCTGAAAACATTGAATTTAAGTAACAGAACAATCCTGCTAGGCATGAAGAACTTGCTGCATGGTAAAATGGGTAGGAAATTATATGTATCGATTCAGATAATATACACCTTTTGAGAATTAGCTGTGCAATCTTAATGTCAGAACAAAATAGCTTTCTGGATTTAAGTTACTGTTACTATGTTTCTTTCAGATAATCTATAAAGGCAAAATGAGTAGTGGTTTATAAATGGAGAAATGCTTGATTTAAGCATGGTGATATTGAAAAGAAAGTTCAATTTTTCACTTTGAAATTAAATCTATGAAGGTGATTACTTGACTTATGTTTTGAAAAGTTTTCTGTGAATTTTTCTAAATATTGGATATGTTTTTAAACATATCATTATTAATAACAGCATTATAATGTTGTTCAAATAAAATGACTTTTATTCATTGTAAATGTAATAATGAAAATAACTGAATAGGTTTGTAGCATTTAACACAGTAATTAATATTCTTTAATAAAGCTTTTAAAATCTATTCCTTTTCTTAAGTTTATACTCTTACATGAACAAACAACTGAATGACCAGGAAAGACATAAGACCAAGTCTTTTTGTAAACTAAATTAATATCTTTTGACATTTGGCATGTTAAAAGCTTGACACTGGAAGTCAGTCAAACAAAATGTTGGTTTGGATATTTAATAGGGCCTTGGTGTACTTTCTTTTTCATGACTGGAGCTGTATTGATGACACCATTGTGCTTTTATGCTATTTCTCCTAGCAGAGTTTTGTGGGAACAGTAAGACACTCTTGTTTGTCCTGTCTTAATGTTTTCTTACAATTTATCTTCTTATGACTCCTCCTCATCCCTTCTCTCTTTCTCTCAGTCTCTGTCTTTCTGTTTTTCTGTATCTCTGTCTATCTTTCTCTGTCTCTCTGTCTCTGTCTCTGTCTCTCTCTCTCTCTTTCTCTCTCTCTCTCTCTCTCTCTCTCTCTGTGTGTGTGTGTGTGTGTGAGTGTTTGTGTGTGTGTAGAGTGGATGAGGGAGAATGGAGGTGGATCTTAATGGCATGTATATATAATGTTTTTTCATGTATGAAGCTGTACATATATGTAAGTGTATATGTTCATGTGTGTGCATGTGCATGTACAGACCACATGTTAAAGCTGTGTAATTTGATGACTTTCACTCTGTTTACTGAGCAGGGTTTGGGTTGTCTAGCAAGGCAGCTTGACCCAGGATTTCCAGTCTTCCTCTGCTCAGAGTATAGGTGAGCAGACACACTCACTCACCACTGGGTACTGGGTTATCTGAACTCTTTTCCTCACATTTGTGTGGCAAGCACAATATCCCCTTAACTATTTCCCAGCTCCTATTATTTTTAAAAAAATGTTATTAGGAATTGGCTTTTACTTCCTTTATTTCTTTCTCAGCAAGTTCATTGATGGCATATATAAATATGTTGATTTTTTAATGTGACTTTGTATCACTCCAATTTGCTGAAACTGTTTGTATATAAGTTTTCTGTTGAAACTATTAAGGACAGGATTGCATTTTCTACAAATGGGGATCAATTGACTACTTCCTCTCCCATATGTATCCATGGTGGTATGTAAACATGGGCAGCACTGTGTAAATTAGTACACTGGTTTTCAAAACTAGACTTATGAGATAGTCTAGCTGTCACACACCAAGACAAATACTTAAAGATCCCACGTCCTACATCTGATATATGTTCAATGCATGTTTATTGCAATATTCACAATAGCTAGGAAATGGAACCGTTTCTTTTCCATTATGAACTTAATAGATGAAATGTGGTATATAGGGCCGGTGAGATGGCTCAGTGGTTGAGCGCTCTGACTGCTTTTCTGAAGGTCCAGATTTCAAATCCCAGTAACTACTAGGTGGCTCACAACCATCCATAATGAGATCTAATGCCTTCTCCTGGGGTACCTGAATAGAGCTGGAGTGTATATATATATATATATATATATATATATATATATATATATATATATATATATATATATATATATATGATATAATTTTAGTCAACTGAAAGGTAGCTTGCCACAGACAAACCTCACTTGGGTCCTTGCTCCATGGGCATATCTTGGATTCTGAGTAAAGGTGGGCAAGGATTTAACAAGAAGAGAGGCTGAGAAACAGACAAGACACAAAGGAGTGTGGATCTGAATGTAATTTGTCTCAAAGGGAGCAATAGTCTTATAAGTGACTTTTACACAAAATAGAGGAATGCCTACAAAGGACTGGCAGGGACCAATTGGGATAAAATTCAATGTTAAAAACTGGGATCAAAAGTAGCCTTCCCTAAGGTTTGCTTAATCTTAGAAGTCATAGGCAATGGTTTTGTGCCCTTGCAATAGTTCCTCTTCTAGTCTATCATATAATACCTCGGGCCCCTAGGTCATTGCAAATTCCTGTGTATGTTTGAAGCTCAAATATCTATAGTTCTAATTATCTATTCTGGTTTCTTCTTATAACACAACCTTTCTTATTCCTAGATAATAGTAAATTCTTGCATATGGTAGTAGTTTGCCCTGAGAATTCTAACTCTGTGGAACAGATAGTAATGCCTGATTTCTTTCATTATCTCTCTTACAGTACTAGAGGTAAATCTGAATGTCACTGAATAGGCAGCATCCTTGGTGAATTCAAAGACCATAGTTTGCTCAAGGAATGCCTAGGACAGGAATTCCTAGGTGAGGTATCTAACTTAGCAATATGTCAAAATCAATCCTTAGAGGCACTTACAAAAAAGCAATATTAAGGGAAAGCACACAGATCCATTTACCGACTAAAGCAAGGACATTGGAACATTCATTATACAGGTTACCATGAATACAGGAGACTAAGTTTCCGTGAAGTTTTCACCTCGGGACCATGTCTAGGCTTTTCGGCCTGTCAGGTGGGTCACTACTGGTGTGTTTGTAGCAGTAGCTGAAATCAAGGCATTTGGAGGAAAATGGATGGAAGGAGAGTGTTTTGTTAGGTGAGTTAACACAGATTTGGAATAAGGTAATTAACATAGTTTTGCTCTCATACGGGTTTGAGGCCATTTTTATATAATTTCGTGCATGTGTGAGGTTGAGTGATAGTATTCTCTTGCAGAAAGATAGAAAACCTAATATATTACTTATCATAATGAACATAAAGGGGAGTTAGCAATTGCTGTATTATTGCTGTGATCAACCACTATTACCAAGGCAATTAGTAGAAGGAAAGCTTTTTTTGTCTTATAATTCCAGAGGGATAAGACTTTATCATGATGCCACAACTCTTCCCTGCAGCAGAGCTGGTGCTCCAGAACTCCTCCCACATACAGAGATATCTTGACTACTAGGAGGTCTGTCATAGCCAAGCTCACAGATGAGATACCGCTTGCCACAATACTGTGCCTACCTGGGACCTCAAGGGGCCCAGTGAAAGCAAACCATATCTGTCTTGCCCTGGTAGAGATACATTTTCCTTCTGGCCGAAAACTCGGCCTGGGCCAGAGCCACTGCTCCAGATCCAGTCCCACAACCATCGACAACTTTGAGTCCTGGAAGCTCCACCACAACCAGTTCACAATCAGCTCGTTGGAGGAACAGGATCCAGTCAGAAACAATAAGGCCAGTAAAAATCTGAGATAAACAAATGGTGAGAGGCAAATATAAAAATTGCAAAAGACCCAAAAAACACTGAAAGTTTAAAAAAATCAAGAAAACCAAAAAAAGAATATATATATATATATATATATATATATATATATATATATATATGACCCTAAAGCCCTAACAAAATATACCAAATTTCTAAAAAATAAAATAAAATAAACAATGACAAACAAACAAACAAAACAAAAGCCTTAAAAAAATAGAAATTAAAAAAAAATCCTAAAATCCTTTAAAAGCCCTAAAAGACCCTAATACCCTAAAATACTTTAAAATTCAAAAGAAATCAAGAAACATCCATCCCTCTCCAAATATAGACCTCAAGAAAACCCTAAAATCCCAAAAAATCCAGAAATATTTTTAAATCATAAAAAACTAAAACCCTACATAAAATCCCTGTCATTCAAGCCCCCCATCCTAAAAACTCTAAAATACTTAAAACTCCCTAAAAGACTCCTAAAATCTTAAAAAAGAAAACCCTAAAACACTTTAGAATCTTTAACCAAACACTAAAAGAGACCTAAAAAGCTTTTAAAATAACCTAAAATACTTTATATTTATCTATCTACCTATCTACCTTTCTACCTATCATCTACCTACCTACCTACCTAACTACCTATCTACCTACCTATCTTATCTATGTATCTTATCTTATCTATCTATATCTATCTATCTATCTATCTATCTATCTATCTATCTATCTATCTATCTATCTATCTATCTATCTACCTACCTATCTACCTACCTACCTATCTATCTATCTATATACTTTTTACGGTTTTTCAAGACAGTGTTTCTCTGTGTAATTCTGCCTGTCCTGGAAATCACTTTTTAGACAAGGCTGGCCTTGAAATCAGAAATCTGCCTGCCTCTGCCTGCCATATGCTGGGATTAAAGCCATTGGACATCACAGAAAGGAGACCCGAAAATACTTAAACAAACAAACAAAACAAAAAATAAAACAAAAATACAAAACAAAACAAAACAAACAAACAAACAAAAAAACAGGAACTCTAAAAAGACCATTAAAAATTCTAAAAACACTTTAAAAATGCCCTAAAATTCCCCAAAATCTCAAGAACCCTAAAAAGACCTTAAAAATTGTAAAAGCAAAAAAAAAAAAAAAAAAAAACACAAAAAACAAAACAAACAAACAACAACAACAACAACAACAACAACAACATGTCTTTAAAAAGTTGCCTGAAACACTGAGGAAATCCTAAAATTATTCTTTATATGAAAGAACCTTAAAAAAAATCCTAAAAGACATAATTAAAACTTTACAAACCCTAAAGAAAAATCTAAAATTCTAAAGAGAACTCAAGAAGTCTTACTAAAAAAACAAATGAAACAAAGAAACAAAATATAAAACAAACTAATGAAAAAAAAAAACCTAAAACTCTAAAATAACCTTAAAAAAAATAGAACCCCAAAAAAGACACTAAAAACCGCAATGCCCAAAAACCCTGTGTACTGTGGCATGAGAATAGGCACACACGAATATATTAAATGAACAAATGAATTTGAATAAATAAATACAAATATTTTGACTTTAGGCCATGTTTCTGCTATAAGCATTAAAGTTGGCAAAATCAGAGCTGGCAAGAAGGCTCAGCAAGTCAAATTTCTTTTTTTGCTCCCTGGCATCTGGATTTCAAGGACTGAATCCATATGGGAGAAAGGTAGAATTTCACTGAGTTATTCTTATACACAATAAACAAGCAAAAATAATCAATCTGTAATAATTAAGGCCAAATGTTGGCTATTGCATTAACTGTGGTGGAATTAGAACTGGTTATGCTATAAATGTTGCTGAATTCCAAATTGGTTGATGAATGTGTTTTACTGGGATTCCTTACAGGAATAAGTGTGAGGGGTTACTTACAGGAGCAGAAATGACTCAGGGACAGCTGCACCACCAAACCCACCCCACTATGGTCCACAAAAACGGGAACCTGGAGAATAGAGCAGACAGCTCAACAGGTTGGAGAGAATCCTTTCAATGTAGCTCAGTGGATCTAAACCTCTTCCAGGCAAGGTAGCTCCAGCTCCCTCTTATTTCTGCTTCTTTCAGACAACTAGTCTCAACTTCACCAAGACTCTGTAAGACCCCCAAAGCTGGGCCTCCACTCAAGTCCCAGGATGAGCTGCCCAGCACCCCAAAGACTCAAGAGAAAACCACACCTAATGCAAACCTCAAGAGGTTTTATTATCAGGTAGCTGAGGAGGAACTCCTTCTGCCATGCAGGGCAGGGGAGTTTGACCCTGAGCAGTAACATTACAGGACTTTAACAGCTAGCTGAGGAATTGGAAGAAGTTGGAAGGAGAGTTGGCTATAGGTGGGGGTATAGTGGGGGAGTAGTCTGCACCTCCTCTCTATATCCATATCTTTGTAGGTCTTCCTACAATTATCGCATCTCTGGCTGTAAGGCACAGAAACAAAAAGCCTTTTGCTGGCAATAGAATACAAAGAGCTTCTTTCTGATGTTTATTTAGAGATCAAGGGAAAAAAAAAAGGTTGGGAAATGTCCAGGGGCTCTTCCTTCCAGGGATAAATGCTATAAGACAGGGTCTCACATACCCTACTCCTTCTAGTAAATAGTTCTAATATTAGAACTAGGAAAATTAAACCTCTGGCCCAGCTGTCAAATAAAGCCAACATGAGGTCACATCTTCAGAATTTGTTACATTGAGAGCCCCAGAAGCGCTTTAATGAGACTAAAGAGTTTCTCACCAGAGGTGGGATGGAGGGAGGAGGTTCAGTTCCTGAGCCAAGGCCAGTTAGTGCAAGCAGGGCTGGGTCAGTGGGCCTGGGTGGGGCCAATAGGAGGAGCCAGACACAGGCTGGAGGAGCAGCAGCAGAGCTTGTCACAAGCACCAGTTAGGGTCATTTTCGTCTGGGTTTATGGTTGTTAGAAAGGTGGTGTCAGGCCAGGATAGGATGCTCTATTTGAAATTGATGTGGTCCCATTGTGGTTCCTGGTACCTATGTATTGTTTGTTTGTTTGTTTGTGTGTGTGTGTCTGTGTGTGTGTCTGTGTGTCTGTGTGTCTTTGTTTGATTTTTTTTCAGCAATTCCCAGGAATCATTTTTGATCAGTTATAGGGCCTTCAAGTGAGCTGGCAGGGGTTGGGAAAAAGGAACACCAGGTCAAACATTCTCCCTGCTTCATTAGGTCTCCCATGGAGGAGTTCAAAGGGTGTAAGTATAAATTTCCCTGGGAACAAGGCGAAGGTTAGGAGTGTTGTCCAATCTTTTCTGCTGGTCTCTAAAGCCAATCTAGTTAAGGTTTACTTTAATGTTCTCTTTATCTGCTCTACCTGTCCTGAAATCTGGGGTCTATAAGCAATTGTCTTATCTGAGCAACGAAGGAGGGGATGTTGTCTGATGAAATTACCTTAGGGATGTCAAATATTGGGAAAATTTCCTCTAATATCTTCTTTACCATGACATTGGTGGTCTCCTTCTTAGTGTGGAAGGCTTCCATTCACCCTGAAAAAGTGTCTAAAAAAACTAATAAATATTTATTACTGTACTTGGCTGGATTAACGTCAGTAAAATTTATTGCCCAGTATGCCCCTAGTGTGTCACCTCTTAGCTGCTTTCCCGGGGCGAAGCCTGAATTTTAACTGTTAGCAACAGAGTATTCCCGGAAGACTGACAAGGGAATAAAACACCCAGGTCTAAGAGCATTTTGAGGTGAGGTCTGATGCCCTTGAAGGCCTCTTTGTTCATGGGGTATTATCATACCCCAATAGGAGTCGCACCAGCTTTGAGCATCACAACGTTGGGGGCACCCTTTTTGTCATTTTTATACCTGCAGTCTCTGGCCAGGCTTGAGGATATCTCTCTAACCAGTTCCCTTCTAGAACTTTTCTCTAACAGGTTTGAGGCTCACTTTATCTATATTAGTTTTCTGATTTTCAAGCTAAAATTATAGAGATGGTGGAATCCAAGAGACTGAAGTTCCTTCTGAAAAGAAACTTATGTGGGCTTTTATTTTGATAGTAAGTCTCTCCCCAACAATGGGGTGGAGCATTCAGGAATGATGAGAAAGTAATGAGTTACTTGGCTTCTTCTTAAATCAACTTTATTATCAGTGGTCCAAGAGTATGGATTCTGACAAGTAGCCACTATTACTACAGTTTTCTTGTTCTTCAATTTCCCCAGTGGCTCTTTCAGGACTAAAAATTCTGCTCTGGTATCAACAAGGAAATATGTTGTGGTCGCCTCCACAGTTAGGATTACCCTAGGCTCGGGGAGGGGGGCCTGAGGCCCATCTGCCCTAGGCATTGTCATCTGGGTTAAGGACCTTGGGAGGACTGATATCTATTTTTTTGGGGGGGGCAGTCTTTTGCCCAGTGTCCATTTTTTTTTATTGGTCCTTATCTAGAGGTGGTTGCGAAGGTCCTCTGGAGTTTTGACATCTTCTTGGTGCTGTGTTACCCAGGTACACTGTCTGCCTACATCCTCCTCCCTTTCTATAATATTCCTTATCACCTGGAATTATGTCTAAAACCCTAGTTAAATTTCTTACAGCCTTCTATCTCGTATAATTTATCTTTTTTCAGACTCTCTCTTTACTCTTTCTCTTTTTTCTTCTCCAGTCTCTCTCTTATAGTACACTTTCTCTGTCTCCTTAACCAGATCTTTCAAAGATAATATTTGCAGACTCTATAGACACTGTAACCTTTTAATGTCAGAAGCAGACTGGCCAATGAAAGCCATGGCCATAGCTGCCTGCTGGCCCTCTGATGTAGGGTCAAAGTGAGTGTAAGGCCTGTATGGTTCTAAGAGGTGCTCAAAAAAAACACTGCTGGGTGCTACTTTTCCTCTTGTAGGATCCCTCTTACCTTGGCCAAATTAGTGGGGCACCTGCCAGCTCCTTTCAGCCCTGTTACTAGAGCCCAGAGGAAAACTGTCAACTGCCCCCTACTGTGAGGACTTTCAGGGTCCCAGTCAGGACTTGTCAGAGGCAAGCCTGCATCTATTTCATTCAGAAGATGTGACAGCCATTCATTGACCCCTAGCATGTTCTTTCTGGCCTCCAGCAGTATCTTTTTTTTCTCCTCTGTGGTGAAAAGAATGCTCAAATTCTGTTGACAGTTATCCCTAGTGGGCTGATGAGAGAACATGAGAGATTACATTAGATGAGTATGGCTAGAGGGATTTCCAGAAAAGGGGGCATGATATGCCTTCAAATTATAGGATCAGTAGAGGAAAATGGCCAGTACTAAAGGGACTGCAGTTGTCTGGGTTCTGATGGAGGAGGGCCGTAAGTATATAAAGGCAGCACTGTGCAGTCTGTTTCCTCTAGGTTCCGAGCTCAACAGCCTCAGGTTCCAGCTGCTGGTCCCACCCCCACATCTCCAGCGGCACCTCAGACATGTTGAGAGGTCTGGGAGGGGACGAGTTGGGGATATGGTGGTAGGGTGTTATGCCATTGTGGAGGTTCTTCTAACTCTGGATATATCTTTGTGGGAGCCAGGGTTGCAGTTCAGACTCCACTATTTTTATCTCAGTTTTTTTTTCTCTGAGTGGCAGAGAGTTAGGTCTCAGGAGTCTGGCTTTTTCCACTGAACTCAAGGTTTCAACAAGGATGGGGGGGATCCTTGGCTAAATTTTTTTAGATGAGATTCTATGGCACTTGATTTGGTTGAGACCCTGGTCCCCTCTGCCTAAACAACATTTTTAAGGGCAGAAATCACAATCAAATCAAGAGTGTCCTCTGGTGTTAAACCAACACCAAAAGCGTGCCATTCCCTAGAGCAGAAAGTTCTTCAAAATCTCTTTCTGACATCTACAGACGGGTTGTGAATCCTAGTCTTAATTTCAGTCCAAATCACAAGACTCATACGAGGGGAGTGCTAAGAGTCTGTCTCATTGTCAGAGTCACATTCAGGGAGACAAACAAGATATACACACAATAAATTACGATAACTGCAACCAGTACCCAATCAGACAGCCGAGTAAGCACACTCTTAACTTTGCACCCAGTAACAGAAACAGATGACTGAGTGAGCACACTCTCACTTGGCACCCAGTAACAGAAATGGATTGCTGAGTGAGCACCTTTCAATTGGCACACAGTAACAGAAACAGATGGTTGAGTGAGCACCACTCAATTAGCACCTAGTAACAGAAACAGACGGGTGAGTGAGCACAGTCTCAATTGGCTCCCCGATGGGAAATACCCAGGCATCCCTGGAGCTCCCTCAGACCTTCTGGGATGTCTCCCAGGTTGGCAGGCAGTTACTCCTGACACGTCTGTCAGTAACACTCCCCTCCATCCCAGACAGGGAATTTGTTGCTCTCATGTGCACAGGCTACTGTAAACTAAGAATACAAAATTCAAAAAAAGCCTGCAGACAAAGACATAGACAAAGACATAGACAAAGGCAGGATCTTACCTCTCAGCGGGGATTTCTGAGAACTGGGGTAGGCCACAAATCTCAGCAAATGAGCACCCACATGTAAGACCACCAAAAGCTGGGCCTCCACTCAAGTCCTAGGATGAGCTGGCCAGCACCCCAAAGACTCAAGAGAAAACCCCCCCTGATGCCAAATTCAAGAGTTTTTACTAAATCTAGCTGAGGACAAACTCCTTCTGCCTTGCAGGGCAGGGGAGTTTGACCCTGAGCAGTAAGAACAGGGGGTTTTAACAGCTAGATGAAGAATTGGGAGGAGTTGGGAGGAGAGTTCGGAGGAGATGGGGAGAGTTGGGAGGAGTTGGGAGTAAACTTGGCTATGGGTGGGGAGTAGTCTGCATATCCTCTCTATCTCCATATCCCTATAGGTCTTCCTACAATTATCACATCTCTGGCTGTAAGGCACAGAAACAAAAAGGCTTTTTGCTGGCTATAGAGAACAAAGAGCTTCTTTCTGAATGTATTTTAGAGATTAGGGAAAACAAGGTTGGGGATTGTCCAGGGTTTTACCTTCCAGGGAGAAATGCTCTAAGCCTTGGCCTCATATTTCTCTTTTGTACCTCATCTTTCTGCATATGAGAGGGACTCTCAGCTTTTATTCCTTTCTCTGGCAGGGAGAAGCCTACTGACTTTTGTCAGTTTGAGGGACTCCTTGAAGCTCTTTGAAGGTGTTTGCCTTCCTGCTTAAAGAGCTTCCTGGATTTCTTTTGAGTTGTTTATCTCTCTGCTTAAGGAGCTTCCTGTAGGGTGGAAGGTTTCAATCCTCTGAGGATACTATTATACAAATGTATATTAAGGGCTTTTGGAGTTATAGTAGTAATAAATTCAATGTTTCTTGTATTGTACAGTTAATAATTTTATGTCACAAAATAATATTATACTAATAATTATTTAAACTGTGTCTTATACTGCTAATATGGTTTCACATATACATGGGAGTTTGGTAGCCTCAGGACTCTGTCCAGGTAGCTGGATCATGTTAATGAATTTTACACTCAGATTGCCATTCATTTTATTTTTAGTTGCCAATTTCAAGGGCACACCATTTACTTTGCGACTACCAGTACTTTAGATTTTTTTTTTATTTTCATGACAGGGTTTCTGTGTATACCCCCAGCTGTCCTGAAACACACTTTGAACAGCAGCCTGGCCTCGAACTCAAAAATCTGCCTGCCTCTGCCTCCAAAGTGCTGGGATTAAAGTCGAGTGCCACCACCACTTGGCTAGTACTTTAGATTTCTAAATGGTCCCCTCTGGTAAGTTGGAACAGGAAGAAAATTGTACAGCTAGTCCCCAAAACACACAATCCTGATTAGGTGAGAAAAAGTATAATCGAGGCTGTGTACCCAACATATCCAGTATAGCCCACAAAGGGCATGGTACCTGATACCTGCATTGACATTTTTTTTCGGTCCTGTCAGAGATTAGAGAAACTAGACAAGGAATAGATGTTTTGTTCAAAGTGGTTTGGGAATCCACACCATTGAATTTCCCAAGTGACTGCATTAAAGAATGTTTGGCCCAGGCATGTGGGGCTTCCAGCTGAAGTTTAAATCACCCTTCCATTAGGTAGGTCAGTTTTCCCCAACAACTTAAGTATTAGTTCAATTTTGGTTTTGGTTTTGTCCAGGATCTCATTATGTAGGTCAGAGTAATCTGGAACACACTGTGTAAACCAGGCTAGCCTCAAAATCACAGAGGATTCTGACTCTGGAGTGCTTAGGTTTAAACACATGTGCTATTACCACTCCTAGTCCCAATAATTGAAGTTTTAGTGAGTCAAGATTTGTAGCAGGACCGGGGAACCTTGTCTCATACAAAGGATTACAGGAATCCAGTTCTTTTTTTTTTTTTTTATCTATCCAGGCCATAGTTCTTCCATGTTAGTTTTTTCACATGCATGGCCAAAATACACCCTTAGCTACTGGACTCTAGTGTCTACCAGGATGCCGCACATGCACACTGTAGTGAAGTCTGCTTGGCAGTCCAAGAGCCCTGGAAGCACTCATGAGTCAAAGAGTTTCAAAATGAACTCAACTCCTGGAGCTTTGGCATTCTCATAACCCACATATTCATACCCTATCCCCTTGTTAGTCTGGTGTACAGATCCATGTGCTCTCTTTTAGTAATATCTTATTATAAGTGCCTTTTAAGATTGATTTCTGACATAGCTAAGCCTTTGCCAGTGTTCCAATGTCCTAGAAAGTCCTTGAGCTGACCATGGGTTTGGAATTCAATGTTGCCTATTCAGTGACATTCAGAATTGCCTTTGGTATTACACTATCACTTAGAATAAAAGCCAAATCACTCCCACATACAGGAATTTACAATGGTTTAGGCAGTAGATCTGGCTGTGGTTTTAGGGTAATGAGATGGTTAGCTAGAGCCAAACTCCCTAATTAGAAATATGACTTGGGTGTGAAAGCCATTGCCCTAGGAGTGTAAGACCTCACACCTGGCTTCTAAGACTTTAGGTGACCTTAGATAGGGCTGACTTTGTCTCAGTTGTTTTATTGACCAGTTCCTGCCTGTCTTTGTGTTTACATTCCTCTGTTTTGTGTAAGAGCCATTAAGCACCCAGTAACCTCATTTGTACTTTGCCAATGTGTCACCTAACTTCCCTATTTTCTTGTGTATAAAAAGTTTGATGCTCAATTTGACAAATGACATTCAGATAGTACACAATCTCACGTGTTCATCTTTCTGTCATTCGCAGACTCTTTGCCCATCTCGGACTAGTGACTCTTTCCATGCAGAAAGAGGGACCCAGAGGGTCTGTGGCAACAGGACCAAAAACAGATTTCTTGCTATGGGAGCAATGAGAAATGGGCTAATTTTTATTTCCTCATGAAAAGAATGGAAGATCTGGATGTCACTTAATGCATGATAGAAACTCTCTTGACATTTAACACAGACCCTGTGATCGTGCCCTTTCCAATCTGCCAGCCAGTATTCTGTCAGGGGTTTCTTAAGTTAGTGATATTGAAATTAGAATGTTTCCAGGTCCCTAGTTGACAGTCTGATGCAGAAGGCTCCTTTTGAAGGAGCACCAATTTTGCACTTGTAGTGCCAGGTTGTTCATAAGATGTGCTTCCAGTAGGAAATGTAAAAATGGGCTTTAGGGGTACATCTGGCCAGAGTTGAAGGATGTTCACATATATAGTTATCATTTAGCCTGTATGCCCACTCTGAGTGCTACCACTGACTCAATGAAGTTGATCAGCCATAATCTAGGTTTGCAGAGACATATAAAATTATTGACACTGGTTGTCCTAGGTTAGAGAATAGTAACTTTTGGATCATTTGTCCCTGTCCTAAGGGATGGCTCTGGTCGTCTTGTCATTCCACTGTTGGGGAAAACTGCATATCAAAAAATAATGTCTCCCATGTTGGTAGATGGAGTTTGTGATTTTTTTTATACTTGAAAAGTGGATGTGACAAATGAAGCTGGGTCCAAGTAAATCCTTATCCCAAATGAGTCAGACAAATACAGTAGATAACAGAATTAGCAGGCTGGGCCCACAAAGCAGGGGAAGATCAGTCCAAGCAAGTAGTTAAAAAAAAAATCTGTTCATGCTGTAGGCAGCCAGCACCTAAAAGATTGTGCTGGTCTCCGGTACACCATCGCAGTAAACAACACCACTGAGCAGGTGCTAGACCAAATCTGGCACCAACCCCTCCTGAGTGGGTGCATGCAAATTAACATGTCTGCAGACTGACCAACCCTAGCAGGACGCATAGCCCTCCCCAGTGCTGGGGTGTATTTAAGCAGTCCTCCCTGGGTTCCTGGGGTTCCTGTGGCATTGAGGCATTCCTGCTCTTAAGCTGTTGAAAAGAATTCAACTGTGTTGAATTCTCTTTACCAGGAAGAGGTAGGCGAAACATCACCCCAGCAATTGTGTTCCTCTTTTCTTGCCTTTGGGAGGGCCTCAGCAAACCTAGCGTTTTCTGAGCTTCCTAAAACTTGGAAGTTTTATTTGCTTCTGAGTTGTAGGATCCTCCATCCTCCTTATAGGAAAAAATGTATGAGAATTTTGCTTCCTGTAAAAACCCAGCAATGTTATATGTGTAGTTTTTTTTTTTATTTTGTTTTGTTTTAATCTCATGTCTGTCCCCAGCTGCAGATAGTTTTTGTTTGAAATTCTAGTGATTCTTGAGAGTGAATAAAAGAAAGAGCTCCTGAGAGGACCTAGGGCAGATGCTGCTCCTGCTGCACCTGCTTTTGTTATCACAGGATTAAATGAGCAATGCTCTTGTCAATGGAGCAAGTTTGTGGATTTATTTGTGTCAAAGGGCACTGATGGACATACATTGTTGCAAGGAGAAAAACAAGTGCATAATTTAGCATTCTTAGTGATTAGGTAAGGTTAGGTTATCTGAATTTATCTGAAGGCCAAGCCAAATGAAATGTTGTTTTGATTCCTTTTTGGGAATACAAAAATCCATGTCTCAAACTAATATTTATAGATTTTGTCAGTTGCTTTTAATGTGTTAGTGTTATGAAATATTACATGGCAAGGGAATACATTTGCTGGACCCATGCATGTTGTGACCTTCAGAAATTACACCACGGAACAGACCTGGTATAAAGGGAATGATTGGGAGAGGGTAGAGGAGTGAGGAAATGGGGGAGGTATAGAGGCATAGAGGCAGAAACAAAACCATTAGGTCAGAAAAATGTGGGGCAAAGAACAGATAGAGGGCTAGCTGAAAACAAAGAGAGAGACAGAGCTATAGAAACAAGAACAATGGGAACAGAGAGGTTGGGCCTAGAACAGAGAGAGGGGGCTAATCTGTCCTTTTATCCTGCCTTGAAGTTAGCAGTTTAGTTTCTTTCAAGAAAGAAATATACTTTCTATGAATTTTGTAAGTTAACAGGAAATATTTTCATCTCTGAGAGCAATGTTAATTTTAAAGTGTTTATAGGAAATTTTTGTGGGACTACTTTCTTAAGAACAATATAAGCCAGGTATGTTGTCACATACCTGTAATAATACCTACATGGAATGCTGAGATCACCTGGAACCTAAACATTCTAGAACTTCTTGGACAATACACAACATACTATGTGCCTATTTCAAAAATGAAATGAAGTGAAATAAAATCAACCCAATGTACCTTCTTTATTTGTATCTCTTACCTTTGGAAACTAATAAGATAATGAATCAAAAAATAAATAAATTTCAATTATCTGTATGAATGAAAACAATTTTAAATGTTAAGAAGGTTAAAAAAATCACTACAGTGATGGGGAGGAAAGAGCCTAGGTGGGAAATGGGACAAGAAGGTGAACATGATCAGGTATTATGTGTGTGGGGAACATAACTGAAGTGCTGAGGAAAAGCAAAAAGAATGGAAACAGGCAACTTTTTGAGGTAGGAGGTGAGAAAACCCTCGGTTATATCAGAGACCTGGGAGGTGAGAGACCCTAAGGACTCAAAGGGAGGGACCTTAGAAGAAATGCCCTACAGTGGGGAGAGGGAACTTGTAGAGTCCTCCTCCAGTGGAGGGACAGGACATCAAGTGTAAAGATTGAGTTACCATCCCACAGTAAAAAGCTCTAACCCAGAATTGTTCCTGTCTGAAAGAACTGCAAGGAAAAAACATGGAGAAAAGCCTAAAGAAAAGGAGATCCAGTGACAAGACCAAATTGTGATAAAGCTCAAGGAGAGGCATCAAGGCCTGACACTATTACTGATGCTATTCTGTGCTCACAAAAAATGGGCTTATCATGACTGCTCTCTGAAAGACCAAACCAGCAGGTGAAAGAGTCAGATGCTCAAATTTATATGCAACAAATAGACAGAAGCTGGGAACCCCTGTGGATGAATTGGGGAAAAGCTGGAAGAAGCTGAGGAAGAGGTCTACCCGGTAGGAGGACCAACAATCTCAAATAACCTGGACCTCCCAGGATGTCTCAGACACTGAGCCAGCAACCAGGCTTCATACACCAGATGATATAAAGCCACCAACACATATACAGAAAAGGACTGCCAGGTCTGGACTCAGTCAGATGAGGTCCATCTAATCCTCAAGGGACTTCAGGCCCCAGGGAGCAGGGAGGTCTGGTGGAGAGGGGACAGGATGGTGGGGACATACTCTTGGAGATGGGGATTGTGGGCTTGGGGCCCTGGGAGCATGGGGGCATATAGGCAGGAGATATGGGGTGTGGAACAGTAAGAGGGGGAACTAGGAGAAGAATAAAATCTCGACTTTAAAAAAAGTATAAGAATAAATTTTAAATAATTCAACTATATTAGTGTGTGGAATTTCAGTCCACGGGACTATATACCATTCACATATTCATTTAGATTTCCTTTGGAAGTTAATATAAAGATGCACTTACACTTAAACAAGAAAATGATTAAAGATATTTAAAAATAAAGAAGTTCTATTTTAACTCTAAAGGTATAACTGCTAGTTAACTTTGTAATCACATCACTGGGATTAACTTCCTTCTCAGAATCATCAGAATAACAAGGATTAAAGAAACTTTAAAACTCTGTTTCATAGGAAACAAAAAAGTTAGAGATTTTTTTATTTGTTTTATATATATACCAGCAAGTGAAAATTTTTCATGCTTCATTTTTCTGAAGATGGGAAAGTAGAAGAGTACTTCAGATTATTCTCCATGATGGCTCTTTCAAACATAGACATTTTTTTTTCTCAGTTCACCATCTACACCAAAAAGCATATCTTAGTTCTTGGTCCCCAAGTTCATCAAAACCTAAAACAGAAAAGTACCTCTTATTAAATAAATTCCCAAGGATACAAATATGAAAGATTCTGTGCAGATGATGTATAGGGTAAAGGTTAAGGTCAGGATTAGGATTAGGGTTAGTGTTAGGGTTATGTTTAATAAAGCAGGATAATTATAGTGTTATTAAAGTATGAGGTACATCTGAGGTCAAATTCCCATTTTATTATTTTATATCTTTAATAATTCATACAAAGCCATTAGGATTTTATGGATAATAGCAGTCATTTCAGTAAGAAATAATTCAAAATAATAAGTAGTTAAAACTTTATGATTATTAAAACATATTTAGATTCCTAAGGTCATTTTATGGACCATGTGCAACATACCTCCATGGACTTCTCATGCATTTCTTTAACTGCTTCCAGGGTCTGGTTCTGACTACATTTGGACAGTTTCAATGCTTGTTGTTCTTTTTGACAACTATTCTACAAATGTAAAAGGAAAACATTAGTATAACAATTCTGTTTATTTTTGTTGTTACTGCCATGCAACATGCATGGTAGTCTAACAATAAAACACTAAATGTATATCTAATACTAAAACATTTATGTGAGCAAAAATAATTCTATATGAAAGTTAAAAGGAATAGTTTTCCAACTGATTTAAAATTTTAACAACTATTTTGACTAAATATATATATATATTTACAATAATATGAAATAACATTATGCTACCAATTGTGGAGTAGGAATTTTTTTTAATGTGAAAGAGTTTTTCATAATGCACAGACTGGCCTTAGCCTCCCAAGTTCTTATGTTTATAGGCATGCACCATGTATACATGAACTCGGTAAAATCCTAGTCTTGGAAGCTTAGATTGGTTTTCTCTAGATTCCAATCTCAAGCAACATATAGAAGTAGTAACATAAAGTTCTCATTGTATTCTTTAGGGTTGTGCACAACCATGATAATTTGCATTTAAAAAAATTAAGACAAGCCCTTTACACCTTTTCACCTTGGGCTACTACAATCCTGTTTTGCCCTTTATTCACTGTGATCAATTTTTTACCTCACATTTGCACTCAAATCATCATAATTAAGTAAAATTACCTCTAATTTGCAATGCTTATCTTTAAAAAAAGTGCACCTGCATACATTTGGAGACAAAGGGTTAATATTGGGTGTCATCTTTGATTTCACAGTACTGTTTCAGAGACAGAATCTCACTAAACCTAGAGCTCATCATTTATGCTACACCTGGTGGCTACAAAGATCTGGAGATCTTCTTTTCTCTGAACTAAATCTGAGATTGGTTGTTTTAAAATGCTCACAACCACACCAATTTTTTTTTGTTGTTGTGGTGGTGGTTTGTTTTTAGTGTTGCTAGTTTGTTGTTGTTTATTTTGTTGTTGGTGGTGGTGGTGTGGGCATTCATCCCAATGCAGGGAATATAAGCTAGGGTCTCCATGCCTACACGGGAGAAAGATTACCAATTAAACCATCTTCCAGCCCTGTAAATCAATCTTATTGGGCCCACATGCAGCATATGACACATTTAGGGATCTTTTCTTCTTTAAAACTTTCCTTCACTCATGGTAGTTTTCTTTCTACCAGTGGTTCTCTTCCTTTACTGGCTCCCTCTCACCAGCTGCCATATGCAGAATTACAAATTTTGAAGTACCCTGCTGTTCTGTCTTTAGACTCCTTATTTACAGGGATGATCACTTTCCCTTGAAATGTCATCCAGAGTCCAATGTTTAAAAACTGTCTTCAATTGGAGTATTTATTATTTATCTTTAGTTCCTATCTCTTTCCAGAACTGACTCATAATGGCAGGTTCCTCAATGCCTTCTGAGGCAAGAATGAATTTGCTGTTCCTTTCAAATTGAATACTTTCCAAACTATTAACCAGTAAATAAAATAAAATAGTTAATATGATTATCGTTGTCTCAGATCTTACTTGGAAACCAGGTGATGACTCTACAGGTAGAGTAATGGAGACGTGATCTAAAATTGTTTGCTGATATTCTTCCACAGGAAAATTCTTCCAGGGCTGTTGAGATTGTTTGTTTCCATCCTCTGTTGTTACTAAATCTTTACTAAACTTAGGACTGTAAGAACTGATTTACCAAATTGAGTTGGTTTTTTAATATAAACAACAGAGTCCAGGTGAAACCAATAAATAAGCTTTCTCTCTTCTTTGAACTCTGATATATTGTGGTTTTTTTGTTTTTTTTTTTTTTTTTGTTTTTTTGTTTTTGTAGTCACTGGTAATCATCTCTTGATCTTTCTGCAAATGTCTGCCTCTTGAAAATTTATGATCTGGTATACCATAAAATGCCTAGTCGTTTTCATTGATATAGTATGCAATCAATAGTTTATATCTCAGTAAGACTAGAACAGAAGCAAGGATAGATAGATAATGGAACTTAATTTAGTTTCATATGCTCAACTCAAGGCTAGTTGTTCCATTCCTACTTAGTAATACTAGGTTAAATATTAAGTTTTTTTTATGGTACCAACCACTGATTTTTCTTTTTCTTCATTGAATTTCTGTACATCCATATCAGACTTCTGAAATGTAGTTATATACTGCTCACAAAATTTGTTGTTGATGTTCTTCCTGTAAAGCACAGTAACAAAAGCAGGCACATTTCATACCAATATGAAAATGAACACTCAGAACAAATTCAATTGAACATTTCATACTATAAAAAGAAAAATAGCAGTATAAAATATCTAATGGGAAATCATTATAGATTTTTCCGCTAACATATTATCAGAGAGGTTTTCATTTACGTTTTAGCTTTTCAAAATTAAAGAAATATAAACACACACAACACACACGTAACACACACACACACACACATATATATATATATATATATATATATATATATATATATATATATATATATACATGTACAAAATTTAATTATATTTCAATGTGTTTTCTTTTTTTCATTATTTTCTACCAAATATAAGTTCTAATTTATTTTTCATACATTGCCTTAGTAAAGACAGTGCAAAACATGTCAACTAAAATATACAAATTGTCTGCATATGTAATTGTAGTTGTTCCTTTTGAATATTGTTAAACATAATAATCCATAAATTACATTCCTAAGACTATGTGCAAGACTTCTGTATTTCCACAATGAATGTAAATTAAAATTTAAATCTCATTAACATTGACTTAAAGCAGAAAATAAAATTTTCATAGATTTCTATGAATTAGATTTAGTTTGCTTGAAGGCATGATGTTATAGGGTTAACTGTTTAGACAAAATCAAAGCCACACATTTTTACTAAAGAATCAGACATGATATAATTTTTTTTAAACTTCAGCCACATATAATTTTTAAAATGATACACATTTGACCCTACAAATATAACAACTCTACCTCTCTCGTTCGTTCGTTTTGCAAAATCTTTCTAATTTCTGGTTGCTGCCTTTGAAAGATTCTTTGACATAAGTTTCCATCCATTTTCTCTTTATGTGAAGCGTCTTATAAATGTCATCTATATTAAAAATAAAGAGTCATTTTGAAGAAAAATTAGATGATTCCATGTATTCAAGTAAAAATAGATATAGATAAATTTCATTCAATAATGCTATGGAAACTTAAAATTAAATGATAGATATCACAAACATGCTTCATACTTTAGAATACTTAGGGTTTGGTATGTTCAGATGAAGGATGTTCAACCTGTAAAGTCTACAGAAATGTTCCACAACATAGAAAAAAACAGTCCATGTATTTTGGATAAGAAATATCTAATCTTATCTGAATTTTAATTTCTGTAAGGAAAATAATTTTGAGCTTCAAGAACAGTTTTCAAAAGAACAAATGCACAAAACAAAGGATCAAAAGTATACTTAATTCTTCATAAGGAAACACTTTTAATAAAGGCTAATTCTTTTCCAAATCTAAAAAAGATGATGCAACTGAAAGAACAAACTTGACTGTGGAACTGTTAGACCCATTGTTTAAAATATTCAATTAAAATAAGAGGGCAACCGGTCATATTGGTTCCCATGTTAATCCTAGTATTCTGGAGGAAAAGGCAGAGAGATATTTGTGTGTTCCAGGTTAACCTGGTCAACATACTGAGTTCCAGGACAGACAGAGCTACAAATGAGACCCTGTCAGAATCAAACCTGCGTTTGATTCCTAGCACCTACATAATGTGCACAAATATCTCCAACTCCAGTTCCAGGGGATGTGATGCCCTGTTCTAAATTCTGCATGCACCAGGTACATATGTATATGACTCACAGACATACTTATAGGCAAAATACCTATATAAATAAAAATAGATAAAAATGTTAAAATCTATGTTTAAAACAATGATCTCCAAGTTTTTTTTAATCAAAATAAAATTATTTCTAAAGTGAATTGGTAATTATATTTCAGAACATATCCTTTAAAAAAACACTTGAAGAAAATTATGGTAGGAACTTTTGATCAGTAACTGCTGCAGTTCATGAAAATTGTAATGCTTCAGAAAATGTTTAGTACCTTTCTAGCATGCACAGTTAGCTTTCAGTAACTAGGATGAAGCTATATTTCGGTGTACATGTTTAATATTCTCACCATACATAGTACTAGACAAAATCAGATTATTAAATGATTATTCTGCCTCCTCTAAATAGAGCAAATCCTTCAGTTGAAAAAAATAATTTGGTAAAATGGGTAACTTGAAAGAAGCAAAATATTATTTTTTAAAAATATAATATTGTTTCATGGGGGTAGAGATATGGCTCAGCAGTTAAGAGTACTTCCTGTTCTTTGCAAAGGACATAGGTTTGGTGTCTAGCACTCATATGGTGGCTCACAACTATCTGACTCCAGTTCCAGGTATCTGAAATAATCAACTGATATCTGAACAACAGGTACACATGTGGTGCACATATATAACTGTAAGCAAAACACTAATACACATAAATAAGTCCAAAAATAGGTATTAGGAGCATTGTTTAGTAAGCCATGTAAAGATGTTTTTTTTTGTGTGTATGATCCTAGTATTGGAAGCTTAAGCAGGAGATTTCCAGTGTAAAGACTGCATAGGTTAAATAGGAAAATGCAGGCCAGCCTGAACTACATAATGACACCATATCTCAAAGACAAGTTACTGTCTTCTGAGAAAGCTCACTTAGCATTCAGTTACATATAATTTAAAACAGATACTTTAGAATCTGAGTATCATTCTCTCATTGTTTAGTAAGTTGTCTTCCACTTACAGTTACATAATTCATTTCATAAAAAGAAAAAAAAAACAACAATGAAGGGATTGGAGAGATGATTCAGCAGTTAAGAGCACTGGTTCCCTTCCAGCTTTCTGAGATTGGAGTACCAAAACCCACAAGGTGGCTCACTACCTATAACTTCAGTTTCAGGGGATTCAAGGCCTTCATCTGGCTTCCTCAGGTACAAGACACACTAGTTGTGCACATACACACGTGAAAGAAAAAAAAAACAATAACCATAACATAATATTTAAAAATAAGTTATAAGGGTTACATTAAAGAATTCAGTTTTGCATTGTGCCATATAAAGAAGGAAGCACAGAAGACTCCTAGAAAAGAAACTGACTTAATATAAAATTAGCACTGGATCAATGAAAATATGTTTCATGTACAGAATTTTGTATACATATCACTTAGCTATGAGTACATGGAACTGTGAAATTGTTTACATCTATTTTTTTTTTCCTTTTAAAATTCCTTCAAAGCTGTTACAAAAAAGCCTCAGTAGTCAAGAGGGCCTACTGTGAAAAGAGGAGTTTCACAAAGTACTTTTTTTTTTGTTTTTTAAGGTAAGTAATGTTACTTCATGCTTATCAAAGGATAATTCATCAAAGATGAACTCACAATTCTGAATATCTATGCTCCAAATACAAGGGCAACCAAATTCATAAAGAAATTTTACTAGAACTCAAAGTACATATTGTACCCCATATAATAATAGTGAGAAACTTCAACACCTCACTCTGAGCAACGCAGAGGTCCTGGAAAAAAGAAATGAAAAAGAGACACTGTGAAACTAATGAGAAGTTATGAAACAATCGGATTCATCAGATACATATATATGTATCTGTCACACACACACAGACACACACATCCAAACATGCACACATATATTGAAGCAAATTCACACACAGTTCTCACTAGATGAAGAGAAATTATTTGAAAAAAAATCAACAAACCTTCATGATAATAGTCTTGGATAGATTAAGAATTTTAAGCACATACCTAAATATAGAAGCAAACCAGAAGCCAACATCAAATTAAATGGAAAGAAACTTGATGCAATCCCACTAAAATAAGACAAGACAGGACTAGACAAGGCTTCTTACTCTTTCCCTACCAATTCACTATAGTACTACAAGTTCTAGACAGAGCAACTAGAAAACAAAAATTGGTCAAAGGAATAAAAATTGGAAAGGAATAAATCAAAATATCACTATTAGCAGATAATAAAATAGTATACTTAAGTGACCACAAAAATTCCATCAGAGAACCCATAAACCTGAAAAACAACTTCAGCAAAGTGGCTAGATATACAATTAACTCAAACAAAACAGTACCTTTCTTCTACTCAAAAGATAAACAGGATTAAAGGCAATTATGGAAACAACACCTTTCAAAAGTCACAAATTATAGTTCCTTGATGTGACTCAAACCAAGCAGGTGAAAGATTTCTATGACAAGAACTTCAAGTCTCTGAAGAAAGAAACTGAAAAATCTCAGAAGATGGAAAGGTCTCCCATGGTCATAGATTAAGTTAGTAAAAATGGCTGTCTTCCCAAAAGCAATCTACAGATTCCATGCACTCTCCATCAAAATTTAAACTCAATTCTTCGTAGAGACAGAAAGAGCAATATGCAAAACCATTCGGAATATCAAAACTCCAGAATATCCCAAAACTATTCTCAACAATAAAAGAACTTCAGGGGGAATCATCCCTGACCTTAAGCTGTATTATGCAGAAATAGTGATAAAAAAAGTATGGTAATGGTACAGAGACAATGCCTTCATGAAATGGAGAGATCTAAAATATATCATCCTGTGTGATCTCAAAGGAAAAAAAAACATGGTATGCACTCACTGATAAGTGGATATTATCCTAAAAGCTCAGAATACCCAAAATGTAATTCACAGACCACATGAAGCTGAAGAAGAATGAAGACAAAAGTGTAGGTGTTTCAGTCCTTCTTAGAATGGGAAACATAATATTCCTGATAGGAAATGTGGAGATCAGGGCAGAGACTTAAGGAATGACCATCCAGATTCTGTCCAACCTTTGGATCCATCCCATATACAGAAACCAGGCACAGTCACTATTGTGGATACCAACAAGTGCTTGCTGATAGGAGCATAATATGACTGTCTCCTGAGAGGCTCTGCCAGGGCTTGGCAAGAACAGAGGCTGATGCTCACAGCCAACAATCAGACTGATCATGGGGTCCCCAGGGGAGCAGTTAGAGGAAGAACTGAAGGAGCTGAAGGGGTTTGCAACCTTACAGGAAGAACAACAATATGAACCGAGCAGACAGACCAGAGCACTCAGGGACTAAGCCACCAAACAAAGAGGGGCACCCATGACTCTAGCGGCATATAGAGCAGAGGATGGTATTGTCAGACATCAGTGGGAGGAGAGGTCCTTGGTCCTGTGAAAGCTCCATGCCCCAGTGTAGGCAAATGCCAGGGTAGGGAGGTGGAGTATGTGGGTGAGGGAACAGGCTCATAGAAACAAAGCAAGTGTCAAATGGAATAGGGATTTCCTGGGATTAAACCAGGAAATGGCTGATATTTGAAATGTAAATAAATACACACACACTCACACACACACACACACACACACACACACACACACACACACACACACACACAGATGGCTTTAACTGTGTCTTCAGGTGGGTTTACATCTAATCACAGGATGATCTAAATTTTTCCCATTCCTGCTAGTTTTTTGATAAATTAGAGTAAATGTGTCTGCATCTCAATCTCCAAATAAAATCATAGTTGCTCTTATCACAACCAAGCTCCTCAACCTTTTTCATCACAATACAAATCTAAGACAAATCTTAAATATAAAATTCTTCCTGGCTGGACAAATATTTTACTGCTACAGCAAGAAGCTCTGGTTTCAATCTTCAGGAATGAAAAATAAAAACCCCCAAAATTTAGATATAAAAAATAAAGAAGACATGATTCCTCGGGCCCCATTACATTTCTGAGGCTGAGGACTTCAGGTACAAGGCCAGTCCAGGCTGCAATTGAGGTTTCTGACAATCCTGAGATATAGAGCTAGAGGTTACTTTCCTAAACCAAAACAACAAATAAATAAAGACAGCCTGGTCTGAATTATGTCTGAATTCCCAGCACTTCTGAGGCTGAGAGAAGCCTCTAGTATTTGATGCAGTTTGGAACCTATATATAGAAATTTCGGCAATGTGGCATTTTCACAACACGTTAAAATGTAGACTGGTCTTCAGTTTCTTTTTAATAAATTCCTGGTGGGAAGCAGTTGCACAGAAGAGGGTTTTGTCTGTTTCATCCACTAAGTGAAGTCCAGTTTACTCACACCTCACATCCCCAGTCCCCAAGAATACTTTCAGGGTCTCCATTTCCTTGGCCTTCCTGATTTCTGCTAGGAGCTAGTCTGTTCAAACTCTTGCACTTACAGTGAAGTTCTCAGTTTTTCTCAGCAGAGGCCTAAGTGGGAAAGGTCGATTGTGAACCTGGAAGTAGCAACTTCCTGAGTCCAGTGAGGGTCACCTAATCTCATTACTCCTGAAGAAACACCTCCAAAACTCCACCTTCATCCCCACCCAGACCCCTAGCTGAACCAGGATTAACCAACAGACAATTGACTACCTCCACTGAGACTTCATCCTACCATGATTCCTCAAGAATTTTGCTTCCTCAAGAACTCTTTGTAGCCACCATACTGGGTAACAGGGTTTGAACAGCAGGAAAATAATCTCAGCCAAGCCCATTGCTGATTGGCTGTGTTTGCACATGAGTACTAAGGGTAAGAGAGGCTCTTTCAGTCATCTGTGATTAAAGCTTCAAAAAGCGGGTAGTATTTTAACTTCCACTACTACCCAGAGGCTTTCCATTTTCTAAGTTTGCAATACTAACTTGAAAGTTAAAATAAAATGAACTCCAAAGACGACTCTCCTACTTTGTTTCAGATGAAGGGACTGTTCTGTGTAACTCTAAATTGTTTTTTTTTTGTTGTTTGTTTGTTTTGTTTTTTTGTTTCTTTTTTTTTTTTGTTTTTGTTTTTTTTAACTAAAGTGTTTTTGCATGTTTGTATTTATATAACATGTATGACTAGTTCCCCTAGAAACTAGAATAGGATGCCAAAATCCCTGGATCTAGAATTAAAAATGATTTTGAGAATTATGTGGGTTCTAGGAACTAAACCTTGGTTCTGTACAAAAGCAACAAGTGTTCTTAATTTCTAAGCCATCTTTCCATTCCTATCCTGTGTGTGTTTTAAGGTGTGCTGGACCATTTCTCACGATAGATGTTTAATTTTACTATATAATGGAGAGTATAAAAAATGACTTTGTTAATGTTGTCTATTTCCAGAAACAGAAAAACAAACAAACAAACAAACAAAACAGCAACAAAAAAAACATAATTTTAATGGATTGTGTAAATCATAAATAGTTTCAGGATAAAAATGGAGTGTATACATTTCAGTATATGGGTGCATAAGGAGGCCAGATATAGACATCTGTTTTATTCTCAATTATATTCCAAATTTCTTTTTCATTTTCAGTTTTTTTTTTTCAAGTCAGGGTTTATCTGTATAGCTCTGGTTAACCAGGAACTCACCCTGTATACCAGGGTGGCATCAAAATCAAAAATCTCCCTGCCTCTGCCTCCCAACGTCTGGGATTAAGGCATGTGCCACCACTGACTGACCCAACTTAAAACTTGAGATAGGTTCTCTCTGAATATGCAGCTAACCAATGCCACTACCTCGGCTAGCCAGCAAGCTGTCTCCACCTACTCAGCACTGGTTGGCAGCCTGCATTTTAGAAGTGGATTCTAGGCCCCCACTTTTATTTTCAAGAAAAACATTTTACTAAAACAGCCATCTCTCTAGCCACTCTTCAAGGTTTGTTCTGTTGCTATAGACACTGCAATTTTTTGTTTGTTTGTTTTTTGTTTGTTTGGTTTCTTTTTCTATTTCTCTAATCATGCCTAAGTTTAGGCTCCTAAAATGCTTAGTGGTGGTTTTGCTTGTTTCCTTACAACAGCAAATTGGTTTTCTTGCTCACTTTACAATTTGCAGCTAATTTGGCACACTGGACGAACTGACATTTCATTTACTAGTCTTATTGCTGTGCTTTGTTTCTTTGGTGCTTTTTTTTTTTTTTTTTTTTTTTTTTTTTTTTAATTTGCTGGGTTTGTTTTTTTTTTGCTGGTTTTTTGTTTTTGTTTTTGATTTCACCACTGAAGATGAAATTTATAACTTTTAATGGTGCTTTACCACTGAGCTACATCTTTAGTTAATCTTTAGTTTTGAATGTTGGATGAGAAGTTATCTGTGTGTATTTTTTAACGAAAACTATAATTTCTGTGAAGCCTACAATTATCCCCCTATGCTATAGGTTCTATAGAGATCTGTTTCCCTTGTTTGGCCTCTTCAAGAAACAGGGAAATATTTCTAAAACACATACCTCCAGATTTATCCAACATACTGCCTACTTCATGTCTGTGAAGACAGAACAATAAAAAATTAAAGCAAGAAATATAGTAGACTGGTAGGCCATTTTTTTACCACACACAAAACTTTACACAGAACCTTCTTTAATTTTTTATAATAAATATATAATGTTTGGTTTGGAACAAATGTCATATGCATATAAAATATATGGTGGACTACCAACTTGAACTTGGATTATTTACTTTTAACAATTCATACATTTACACCCCACAAGGAGTTTATTCATAACTCTCCCACAATTGCCAAGACCCTTTTTTCCCCCAGATAGTCCCCTACTTATTTTTATGATGTTTCTCCTTTTCTTTGAGTGTGTCAAAGATCACATGCAGGTGGTCCTATTGTATGAGTTCCTATGTGTTTGTGATCACAAAGTCTAAAGGATCCCAAGCTGGGCTTGAACTTAACATATATCAGCATCTGACATTGAAATGCTGATCTTCCTGAATCTAGTTTTCCAGTGAAGGTAACACAAACACTACTTTTGAAGTACTCTATTGAACTGGCAAAAAAAAAAAAAAAGAAAGAAAAAAAAAGAGAAAAAAAGAAAAAGAATTGAAAATATTACCCCATGTCTTCATCTCCTTTTACTTGAGGCGATATATTTTCATCTTTACCAATTGCTGGATTATTTACTGTATTGACAATAGAAAATGTAAACATTTGAAAGTATGCAATATTAGTAATAGTTAATAAAGTACTATCAATTTGAATTTCTTTGGAAAAACTGCCCATTTTGAGTTTTTGAAACAGATTTTAAAAATTAAGTAAAATTAAGTACATCCAGGAAATCTAGGACACAAGGAGCAGAAAAAACATAAGGATAACAGGTATAGATGAGAAGTAAGATTTCCAAATTATAGGGCCAGTGAATATCTTCAACAAAACTATAAAAGAAACCTTTCCTAACCTAATGAAAGAGATGTCCATGAACATACAAGAAGCATGCAGAACTCCAAATAGTTTGGACCAGAAAAACAACAACAAAAACAAAAATCCCTGCCATCATATATTAATCAAAGCACCAAATGAACAAAACAAAGAAAGAATATTAAAAGCAGTAAGGTAAAATGGTCAAGTAACATATACAGGAATTCCTATCAGAATTACACCTAACTTCTCCCCAGAGACTATGAAAGCCATAAGATCCACGGTAGATATCATACAGACACTAAGAGAGCAGAAATAAGAACCAAAGCTATAATATGCAGTAAAACTATTTTACCATAGATTGAGAAAACAAGGTATTCCGTGAAAAAACAATATTTACACAATATCTTTGAACAAACCAAACCCTTCAAGGGATAATAAAGGGAAAACTCCAATATAAGGAGGGAAATCACATGCTAGCAAAAGCAAGATATTAATCTTGAAGTAAACCTAAAAGAAGATAGCTACATGAACAAAATTCCAACAAAAATAACAGGAAGAAACAAAGACTTTGTCTTAGTATCTCTTAATATCACCATATTCTATTCACCAATTAGAAAGAAATAGACAAACAGACTGGATGTGTAAGCAAGACCCAGCATACCAGAAACAAACCTCAGGGACAAAGACAGACATTTCCTCACAGTAAAAGCCTGGAAAACAATTTTCTAAGCAAATGTTCCAAAGAAACAAATTTGGAGTAGCCATTCTAATATCAAATAAATTTGACTTTCAACCCAATGTTATCAAAAAAGACAAGGAGTGACACTTCATATTCATCAAAGTTAAAATTTACCAAGATGAATTTTCAATTCTAAACATTTATAGTCCAAATGCAATGGCATCCATATTCATATAAGAAACTTTAGTACAGCTCAAAATGCACATTGCACCACACACAATAATAGCAGAAGACTTCAACAACCCTCCTCATCAATGGAAAGATCCTGGAAAGAAAAATTAAAAAAAGACACAGTTAAACTAACAGAAGTTATGAAACAAATACATTAGTTGATATCTATAGAACATTTTATTCTAGAACAAAAATTGTCCATTCTGCTCAGCACCTCATGACGCCTTCTCCAAAATTAACAATATAATCAGTCACAAAACATGCCTCAACAGATATAAAAATATCCAAATAATCTCATACATCCTATCTAATCACCAAGGACTAAGGCTGATCTGAAATAATAATATAAATAATTGAAAACCCATGTACACGTAGAAGGTGAACAAAAATCCAGTCAGTGATAAATCAGGTAGGGAAGAAATAAAAAAAAAAAATAAATGTAAGACTTTTTAGAGTTTAAAAAAAAATGAAGTTACTACATACCGAAAGTTGTGGAACACACTAAAGCAGTGTTAAAGGGAATCTCATAGCTCTGAATGCCTCTAAATAGAAACTGGAGAGAAGATACAGTAGTAGGTTGACAGCACACCTAAAACCCCTTGAATAACAGGAAGGAAATTCACCCAAGAGGAGTTGAAGGCAGGAACTAATCACACTCAGGGCTGAAATCAAACAAGTGGAAACAAAGGAACTATAACATAAAATCAAACAAACTAGGAGCTGGACCTTTGAGAAAGTCAACAAGATAGATAAAACATAAGCCAGACTAATTACAGGGCACAGGGAAAATATCAACATTAACAAAACCAGTAATGAAAAGGGAGACATAACAACAGATACTTAGTAAATCCAAAAAAATCATCAGATCCTACTATATAAGCCTGTAACTTAGCAAAAGTGGAAAATCTGGATGAATTGGACAATTATCTAGACAGATGTCAGGTACTAAATTTCAATCAGGTTGAGATAAACCCTGTAAACTCTCCCATAATCCCCAAAGAAATAGAAGCAGTCATTAAGAGCTCCCCCCTCAAAAAAAAAAAAAAAAAAAAGCCCCGTATCTGATGGGTTTAGTACAGATTTCTATCAGGCTTTCAATGAAACACCAATACCAACAATCTTCAATCTATTATGCAAAAACAAAAGAAAATGAACACTACTTAATTTGTTCTATGAAGCCACATTTACTCTTATACCCAAACCATACAAAAACCCAATGAAGACAGGATACTTCAGACCAATTTAACTTATAAATATTGATGCAAAAATACTCAATAACATCCTGTTAAACACAATCCAAGAACACATCAAAATGATCATCCTTCATGATCAAGCGGCTTCATCCCAGGGATACAGGAATGGTTCAATATATGGGAATCCATCAATGTAATCCAATATGTAAAGAATCTCAAGGAAAAAAACACAGTATTATCTCATTAGACGCTGAGGAATCATTTAAAAAAAATCAACACACCTTCATGATGAAGTCTTGGATAGATTCAGAAAGCAAGGCCCATAACTAAACATAGTAGCAAACCAGGATCCAACATCAAAATAAATGGAGAGAAACTCGATGCAATCCCACTAATATATGACAAGGCTTCCCACTCTCTCCCTACCTATTCACTATAGTACTAGAAGTTCTAGCCAGATTAAATAGACAACAAAAAGAGGTCAAAAAGTTAAAAATTGGAAAAGAACAAATGAAAATATCACTATTAATAGGTAATAAGATAGTATATTTAGTGACCCCAAAAAAATCCTCTAAAGAACCCTTAAGCCTGAGAAACAACTTTAGCAAAGTGATTGGATATACAATTAACTCAAATAGATCAGTAGCCTTCCTCTACTCAAAGGATAAACAGGCTGAAAAGGAAGTTATGGAAGCAACACTCTTCACAATAGTCTCATATTTTAATAACTTGGTGTGACACGAAAAAAGCAAGTCAAAGTTCTGTAGGACAAGAACTTCATGTCTCTGAAGATAGAATTGAAATTCTCAGAAGATGGAAAGATCTCCCATGGCCATAGATTGGTGTCCCAAATAATTTAGTAAAAATGTCTATCTTGCCATAAGTAAGCTCTGATTCCATGCCCTCTCCATCAATATTCAAACTTAATTCTTTATAAAGATAGAAAGAGCAATATGCAAAATCATTTGGAATAACGAAAATCCAGGATATTGTAAAACTATTCACAACAATAAAAGAACTTCAGGGGGAATCATCCCTGACCTCAAGCTGTATTATAGAGAAATAGTGATAAAAATGTATAGTGACCATAAGGAAAAAATGACTTCAGGAAGTTCACACGCAAACGGATATGTCTAAAGTATATCATCCTGTACGAGGTAACACAATCCCAAAGGAAAAAATATGGTATGCACTCACTGATAAGTGGATATTATCCTAAAAGTTCAGAATACCCAAAATGTAATTCACAGACCACATAAACCTTAAGAAGGAAGAAAAAAGTGTGCATGTTTCCGTCCTTCTCAGAATGGGGAACAAAATAGTACTGGGAGGAAATATGGAGACAAAGTGCAGGGCAGAGACTGAAGGAACGACCATTCAGAATCTGCCCCACCTGTGGATCCATCCCGTATATAAACACCAGACCCTGTCACTATTGTGGATACCAACAAATGATTGCTGAAAGGAGCCTAATAAGGCTGTGTCCTTAGGGGCTCTGCCAGAGGTTGGCAAAAACAGAGGCTCATGCTCACAGCCAACAATCAGACTGATTATGGGGTCCACAGTGGAGGAGTTAGAGGAAGGACTGAAGGAGCTGAAGGGGTTTGTAATCTTACAGGAAGAACAATAATATGAACCAAGCAGACCGCCCCCCTCCCCCCAGAGCACTCAGGGACGAAGCCAGCAAACAAAGAGGGGGACCATGGCTCCAGCTAAATACATAGCAGAGGATGTCCTTGTCAAACATCAGTGAGAGGAGAGGTCCTTGGTCATGTGAAGTTTGGTGTCCCAGTGTAGGCAAATACCAGAGCAGGGACATGGGTGTTGGTGGGTGGGGGAACATGCTCATAGAAGCAGAGGGAGGGTGGAATGGTAAAGGGAATTTCTGGGGTGAAACCAGGAAATGACTAATATTTGAAATGTAAATAAACACACACACACACACACACACACACACACACACACACACCTAATATGATGGCTTTAACTGTGACTTCAAGTGGGTTTATATGCAATCACAGGATGATCTAAATTTTGGTCCCATTGTTGCTAGGGTTTTGATAAATTAGAGTAAATGTGTTTGTATCTCAATCTCCAAATGAAATCATGGTTGCTTTTATCATAACCAAGCTCCTCAATTTTTTTCATCATAATACAAATCTAAAGCAGATCTAAAATATAAAGTTTTTCTGGCTGGACAAATATTTTACTGCTACAGCAAGAAGCTCTGGTTTCAATCTTCAACAAGGAAAAAAGGAATAAAAAACAAACAAACAAACAAACAAACAAACAAACAAACAAAAATTTAAATATAAAAAATAAAGAACACATATTTCCTCAGGCCCAGGTACATTTGTAAGGCTGGGGACTTCAGTTTCAAGGCCAGTCAAAGATGCAGGTGAGGTTTCAGACAATCCTGAGATATAGAGTTAGAGCTTACTGTCCTAAACCAAAACAACAAATAAATAACAACAACCTGGCCTGAATTATGTCTGAAGTCCCAGCACTTCTGAGGCTGAGAGGAGCCTCTGTATTTTGAGGCAATTGGAGCCTATACATAGAAATTTCGGGAATCTGCCATTTTAACAACAGGTAGAGGTAAATGAAGACTGGTTTTCAGTTCGTTTTTAATGAATTCCTGGCAGGCAGCAGCAGCTAAAAGAAGGTTTTAGTCTGTTGGCTCCACTAACTGACTTCCAATTTACTCACTCCTCACCTCCCCAAGCCCCAAGAAGACTTCCAGGGTCTCCAATTCCCTGGCCTTCCTGCTTTCTGTTAGAAGATAATTCTGTTCAAACCCCTGCCCTTAGCGAAGTTCTCTGGTTTTCTCAGCAGAGAACTAAGTGGGAAATGTTGATTGTGAGCCTGGAAGCAGTACCTTCCTGAGTCCAGTGAGAGTCACCTCCTCTCCTTACTCCTAAAGTAACACCTCCACCCCTCCACCTTCTTCCCCACACAGGCCCCCAGCTCAAACAGTATTAATCATCTTTCAACAGACAATTGACTACCTCTACTGAGACTTCTCCCTACCATGCTTCCTCAAGAACCTTGCTTCCACAAGAACTCGGCTTGATGACTACCACAAAGCATACTGGGTAACAGGGTTTGGATAGCGGGAAAACAATCTCAGCCAAGGCCCTTGCTGATTGGCAGTGTTTGCACATGTGTACTAAGGGTGAGAAAGGCTCAATCAGTCGTCTGTCATTGAAGAGCAAAAAGGAGGTAGTATTTTAGCTGCCACTACTACCCAGAGGCTTTCCATTTTCCAAGTTTACAATACTAACTTGAAAGCTAAAATAAAACGGACCCCAAACAAGACTCTCCTACTTTGTTTCAGATGAAGGTGCTGTTGTTTGTAATTTTCAATTGTTTTATTTATTTAAGTAATTTGTTTTTGCATGTTTGTGTTTATAAACATGCATGTGTGGTGCACATAGAAACTAGAAGAGAATTCCAAAACCCATGGATATAGAATTAAAAATGGTTTTGAGCCATTGTGTGGGTCCTAGGAACTAAAACTTGGTTCTGTCCAAGAACAACAAGTGCTCTTAATTTCTAAGCCATCTTTCCATTCCTGTCCATTGTGTCTTTTAAGGTGTGCTGATCATTTTTCTTGAAAGATGTTTATTTGTACTATACAGTGGAGATTACAAAATTATAACACTTTCTTAATATTGACAATTTGCTCATAGAGAAAAAACAAAAAGACAAAAACCATCATTTTAATGGATTGTGTAAATCAGATAAAGAGTATTGTAAAAAACTGATGCATATACATTCCAGTATAAGTATGCATAAGAGGGCGACAAATAGACATTTGCTGCATTCTCAATCACATTCCAACTTCCTTTTTTTTTTTTTTTTTTTTTTTTTTTTTCAAGGCAGGGTTGTAGTCCTGGACCTCACCCTGGTTACCAACTGCTGGGATTATGGCATGAACCACCTCTGACTGCCCACATTTAAAACATGAGACAGGTTCTCTCTGAATCTGCAGCTCACCAATGCCACTAGCCTGGCTAGCCAGCAAGCTGTCTCCAACTACTTTTCACTGGGTTGCAGCCTGCATTTTTAAAGCCGATTTAAGACCCCCTCCTTAATTTATATACTTTCAAATAAAGCACATTACCAAAACAGCCATCTCTCTAGCCCCTCTGAGAGGTTTGTTCTCTTGTGGTAGCCACTGTATATTTTTTTTTCTTCTCTAATCATGCCTAAGTTTAGGCTCCTAAAATGCTTATTGCTGGTTTTGCTTGTTTCCTTACAAGAGCAAACTGGGTTTCTTGCTCATTTTACAATTTGCAGTTAATTTGGCAAACTGGACAACCTAACATTTCATTTGCAAGACTTATAACTGTGTTTTGCTTGTTTGGTAGGATTTTTGTTAATTTGGTGCATTTGTTGGTTTGTTTGGGGTTTTTATTGTTATTGTTTTGTTTTGTTTCTTTGTTTGTTTTTGTTTGTTTATTTTTGCCACTGAAGATGAAACTCATCACTTTTAAATGGTGATTTACCACTGAGCTACATCTTCAGCTAATCTTGCATTCTGAATGTTTGCTGAGAAGTTATCTCATATGTGTTTTAAAGGAAACTACAATTACTGTGAACCCAAAATTATCCCCTTTTGCTATACAGTCTAGAAATCTGATGCCCTCTTCTGACCTCTTTAAAAAACAGGCAAATACCTCCAAAAACACATACCTTCAGATTTATCCAACATACTGTCTACTTCATCTCTGTGAAGAAAGGAAAATAAAAAAATTAATGCAAGAAATATAGTGGACTGGTAGGCATTTTTCTTACCCACACAAAACTTTAAAAAGAACTTTCTTTTAATTATTTATAATAAATATATAATGTTTGGTTAAGAACAAATGTCATATATATATATATACATATATATATACATATGTATATGTATGTGTATATATATATATATATGTATGTATATATATATATATTTATGTATGTATATATATATATATATATATATATATATATATATATATATATATATATATATATATATATATATATGTATATATTACATGGTGGAGTATCAAAGTGATCTTGTATCCTTTACTTTTACCAATTCATACATTTACACCCACAGTAGTTTATTCATTACTCTCCCACTCTTGCTGAGACCCTTCTTCTTGCCAGATGGTCCCCCTCTTATTTTCATGATTTTTCTCCTTTTCTTTGTGTGTATATCTTGGAAGATCTCAGGCAGGTGGTCATATTATACTAGTTGCTATGTGTTTGTTATCACAAGGTCTGAAGGACCTCAAGCTGGGCTTGAACTCAACATATAGCAGTGTCTGATTTGTATTGCTATTTTCCTGAATCTACTTCTCCAGTGAAGGTAATACAAACACTACTTATGAAGTAATCTATTGAGCTGGCAAAAAATATTGAAAATGTTACCCCATATCTTCATCTCCTTCTGCTTGAGGCGATATATTCTCATTTTTATCAAATGCTGGGCTCTTTACTGTATTAACAATAGAAAACAGAAACATTTGAAAGGATTCTATATAAGTAATAGTTAATAAAGTACTATCGATTTGAATTTATCTGGAAAAACTCTCCATGTAAATTTTTGGAAGAGATTTTAGAAAGGAAATATTTACACCGAGAAAATCCAGGACACAAGGAGATGACAAAACTTAAGGATAATAGGTATCAATGACAAGTAAGTTTTTCAAATTTAGGGACAGTGAATATATTCAACAAAATTATAGAAGAAAACTTCCCTAACCTAAAGAAAGAGTTGCCTATGAATATACAAGTTGCCTAAAAAACTCCAGATAGTTTGGACCACAAGAGAAATTTCTTCCATCATATAGAAATCAAAACTCCAAATGCATAATAAAAAAAAAAGAAAAGAAAAAGAAGAATATTAAAAGCACTAAGGGAAAATGGTCAAGTGACTTATAAAGGAAATCCTATCAAAACTATACCTAACTTATCCCCAGAGATTATGAAAGCCATAATATCCAGGGCAGATGTCATACAGACCCTAAGGGAAAAGAAATGCCAGACAAGGCTACTAGACGCATCAAAAAATTTTACAATAGATTGAGAAAACAAGGTATTCTGTGAAAAAAAAAAACGATATCTACACAATATGCTCGAACAAATCCAGCCCATCAAGTGGGTAATAATGGGAAAACTCCAATATAAGGAGGGAAATTACACTCTAGAAAAACCAAGAAATTGATCTTGAAGCAAACCTAAAAGAAGAAAGCTAAATGAATCACATTCCAACTCTAACAACAAAAATAACAGGAAGCAACAACTACTTTTCCTTAATATCTCATAATATCAGCGGACACAATTCACCAATAAAAAGACATAGAATAACAGACAGGATGTGTAAGCAAGACGAAGCATACTAGAAACAAATCTCAGGGACAAATACAGATATTACCTTAGAGTAAAAGGCTGGAAAACAATTATCCAAGGAAATGTTACAAAGAAACAAGTTGGAGTAGCCATTCTAATATCAAATAAATTTGACTTTCAACCCAAAGTTATCAAAAAAAAAAAAAGAGGAGGGACACTTCATATTCATCAATGTTAAAATTTGCCAAAATGAATTCCCAATTCTGAACATTTATACGCCAAATGCAATGTCATCCACACTCATAAAAGAAACTTTAGTAAAGCTCAAAAACACACATGAATAGAGCATTAAAAGAAACCTTGACTAAATTGGTTTTAGAGACCTGCAGAAAAGATTATGCAGCTCTTTTTCCCTTCACCTTGTTCTGAGTATGGAACACCACAGGGAAATTTAAACTTACACCATTCGAACTCCTCAACTGGGGACCCCCCCCCCTTTAACAGAAGCAGGTGGAATGTTTGACCCTCATGTTTCTTTTTCAGAACTCCCACTAGCTCACTTGAAGGACCTACAACTGGTCAGAAAAGATGCCTTGGAAATGTTGAAACACTATAAAAAACTTAAACAAAAACAAAAAAACAAAAAACATACTAACCAGAAACCATCTTGGTGCCACATAAATTTCAAACAGGAGTACCTGTCCTGGTCTGGTGCCACCATTCTGGCAAACTTGAACTCAGATCAAAAGGACTTTCCCTGATGATTCTCACAAGCCCTGCTGCCACACCTCCAGCATGTGCCCAGTTCTGGCATCCAGCCTGCCATGGACCACTGGCCTGGCACTGCTCACACACAGTGGGCACTGCACAGGAACCTCCCTCCCTCCCTCCTCCCAATGGCAAGAGGCTCTTTTGTCTCATTCAATGGGCTTCTGAGGTTCTCAATCTTACATATCCTAAAGCTGTGACCTCATGTTGGCTTTGTTTGGCAGCTGGGCCAGAGGTTTAATTTTCTAACTTATAAGATCAGAACTATGTACTAGAAGGAGTGGGAAATGTGAGACCACAACTTAGAGCGTTTCTCCCTGGAAGGTAAAGCACCTGGACATTCTCCAAGATTGTTTTCCCTGATTTATAAAAATACAGCCAGAAAGAGACTCTATGTTCTCTACAGCCACCAAAAATCCTTTTGGTTTCTGAGCCTTACAGCTAGAGATTCAAAATTGGAGTTTTGACAAGGACATCTGGGCAGAGAAGAACACTCCTCCCATCTCTTCCCAACTCCTCCAAACTCTCCTCCCAACTCATCCCAATTCCTCAGCTAGCTAATAAAAACCTTCTTCTGTCACATCTCAGAGTCATACGCCCCTGCCCTGCACAGTGGAAGGAGTTTGTCCTTAGCTAGCTGATAATAAAAACTCTTGCAGTTTGCATCAGGTGTCGATTTCTCTCAAGTCATTGGGGTGCTGGCCAGCTCATCCCGGGACTTTACTGGACTTGAGAGGAGGTCCATCTTCGGGGTCTTACACATGGAGACCTAATACCAAAACTCTTCAAACTAATATGCAAAATCAAAAGAGAAGGAACACTATTGAATTTGTTCTATGAAGCCAGATTACAATTATATTCAAACCATACAAAAACCCAATGAAGAAAGGAAACTTCAGACCATTTTCCCTTATGAATTTCGAAGCAAAAATACTCAATAAAATCACTGCAAACCAAATAAAAGAATACATCAAAACGATCATCCATCATGGTCAAGTAGACTTCATCCCTGTAATGCAGGGATGGTTTAATATATGGAAATTTGTCAACTTAATCCACTATAGAAACAAACTCAAAGACGAAAACAACATGATCACCTCATTAGATGCTGAGAAAGCATTTGACAAAACACAACACCCATTCATAATAAAAGTCCAGGAAAGGTCAGGAATTCAAGGCCCATATCTAAACATAAAAAAAAAAATACTATAGACAGCAAACGAGTAGGAAACATTAAACTAAATGAAACAATCTCATTAAAATCAGGGACTAGACAAGGCTGCCCACTTTCTTCATACCTATTGAATATAGTAGTTGAAGTCCTAACCAGAGCAATTAGACAACAAAAGGAAAACAAATGAATACAAATTGGAAAGGAAGAAGTCAAAATATCACTATTTCCAGAATATATGATAGCATGTATCAGTGACCCAAAAATGCACCAGAGAAATCGTAACCATATATATGACTTCAGTGCAGTAGGTGAATATAAAATTAACTCAAACATATCAGTGGCCTTTCTCTACTCAAAGGAAAAAGAGGATGAGAAAGAAATTTGGGAAAACTCACCCTTCACAATACTCACAAATAATATAAAATAGCTTGGTGTGACTCTAACTTAGAAAGTGAAAGATATATATGATAAAAACTTCATGTCTCTGAAGAAAGAAATGAAACAAGATCTCAGAACATGGAAAGAACTCCCATGCTCATGGATTGGAAGGATTAATATAGTAAAAATGGCTGTTCTGCCAAAAGTAGTTTATAGATTCAATATAATCCCCATCAAAATTCCAACTCAATTCTTTACTGAGTTAGAAAGGGCAATTTACAAATTCTCCTGGAATTTGAAAAAAACAAACAAGCAACAACAACAACAACAACAAAAAACAAAAACCTGGTATAGGAAAAACTATTCCCAACAATAAAAGAACCTCTTGTGGAATCACCATGCCTGACCTCAAAGTGCACTACAAAGCAATTGTGATAAACACTACATGGTACAGGTATAGTGGTAGACAGGTAGATAAATGAAATAGAACTGAAGTCAGAGAAATAAACCTTTAGTCACTTGATCTTTGACAAAGGAGCTAAAACCATCTAGTGGAAAGGAGACAGCATTTTCAACAAATGGTGTTGGTTCAATTGGCAGTTAGCATGTAGGAGAATGTAAATTGATCTATTCTCATCCCCTGTGCAATGCTCATGTCTAAGTCGATCAAGGGACTGCACATAAAACCAGAGACACTGAAACTTATAAAGGAGAAAGTGGGGAATAGCCTGGAATACATGGGCAAAGGGGGGATATTCTTGAAAAAAAATACTACCAATGTCTTGTGCTATAAGATTAAAAATGGACAAATGGGACCTCATAAAACTGATAAGGTTATACCCAGAAGTTCAAACTTGTAATAAGGAAACATGCTTCACTTTGTCCATAGCAGCCTTTTGTATAATAACAAGAAGCTGAAATGAACCCAGATGACTCTCTTTAGAGGAATGTATATAGAAAATATTGCACATTTACTTAATGAATTACTACACAGCTATTAAAAATAATGAATTCATGAAATTTTTATACAAATGGATGGATCTGGATGATATCTTCCTAAGAGAGTTAACCCAATCACAAAAAACACACATGATATTCACACATTGATGAGTGGTTATTATCCCTGAAGCTCAGAATAACCAAGGTAAAATGTGCAAAACCCATGAAACTGAAGAAGGAAGACCAAAGTGTGGATATGCCGTTCCTTCTTAGAATGGGGAACCAAATAATCATGGAGGGAGTTACAGAGACAAAGATTGGAGCTGAGAATAAAAGAATACAGAGACTGCCTCACTTGGGGATCCATCCCATATACAACCACCAAATCTACTGAAGATGCCAACAAGGGATTGGGTGCAGGAGAATGATATAGTTGTCTCCTGAGAGGATCTGCTAATGCCTGACAAATAAAAAAGTGGATGTTCACAGACATCCTTTGGACTTAGGACAGGGTCCCCAATTATGGAACTGGAGAAAATACCTAAGGAGCTTAAGGAGTTTGCAGGCCCCTAGAAGAAAAAACAACATGAACTAACAAGTACCCCACAATTCCATGGGATTAAACCACCAATCAATGAAAACAAATAATGGGATATATGATTCCAGCTTCTTATGTAGCAGAGGATGGACTAGTCAGGCATCAATGGGAGGAGAGACACTTGTTCCTGTAAAGATCCTATGCCCCAGTATGGGGGAATACCTGGGTTAGGAATTGGTAGATGATGTGTTGGGGAGATGGGGGAGAGGGGAGAGGACAGGAGATTTTTTGGAGTGGAAACTAGAAACGGGGATAATATTTGAAATGTAAATAAGGAAAAGTTATAATAGAAAAAAAGGAAATAATTTATTTGCAAGTTTTATGAAATAAATTCATGTTTGGCAAACATATTATACGAACAATGTTCATGTCTTTTCTTGAGGTAAAATCAAGAAAGTTCTTCTCTCTCAACATATGCTGATATAGTTCCAAGAGTAGGTTTATGTGCTGCAAAACCTTGTATATAGGAATAGAGAGATATAGGTAAAATTAGAAATGAAGTATATGTAAACTCTTAACAAAGACTTCTTCCATTTCAGGTGACTAGGTAAAGTCTAATGAACTGCAGGACACAATTAATACTGGAAATGCGATACCTTCCGAAAGAGCCTCCTCTGAAACTTTTATGTCATCGTCCTCATCATCAAAGTCCAAAAGTAATAAGTAACCTTCCTTTGGTATCACCTTCAATTTCTTAAGAGACATTCTTCTCATAAGAACTCAGTAGTCTTCTTAGTTTAAAAAAAAAACAATAAAAATAAAAAGGAAAAAAAAAAGAACTTAGTTACCTGATTAAAAATTATCATTTAAATAATTAAAAATAACAAAAAATCAAATAATTATTTTAGCTCAATGAAAGATCATTTCTTTTTTTACTTAACATGTATATTTTTAATCAATTGCCTTTATCAGAGAGTTCTGTGTACATATTCAATATGGTGATGCATATATATATACACTTACCCGTACCATTTCCTCCGTGTATCCCATTTATCATGTCCCTCTCCCTCACAACTTGTTTTAAAAACTTCTTTAACTCACTTCTTTAAAAACCTCCTTTAGAACCTAAATTATTAGTCTGCCATTTCTCAGTTTAAAAAGAGACAAAAACTGGCCAACCTTCAACATATGAGTCCTCCCCTCCTCCCAAAAAACGATGAGCAACATCCTTTAACCTTTGAGGTATCTGAATTTTGGTCCTATCTCCCACAGAATATTTTTAAACAAAACATCAGCAATTCTGTTTACCAGTTTATCTCAGTCTAACGTAAACTCACAGTTCTATCCAGAAAGATAAAGAACATGGTAACTGTATATTCATATCAAAAAGATCCACCACTAAGTCTACAAAAAAACATGAACTACCACAACCACCCACACAGAAAGACCTTATATTGGAGAAATTAGGGATTTGGGGAAGCCGAGGATTTCAAACATCTGAAGATTGTAAGTTCAAGGCCAGGCCAAGCCGGGCCAGCTGAAACTACAAAGATAGATCCCATCCTACAGAAACTAAACTGAGAGAAAAAGCTGAACTTGGTGGTGCAAGTCTTTAATCCCAATACATGGGAGACTGAGACAGAAAGATCTGTGGTCAGAATCCATCCCCAATGACTTATGAATCTCTTACAATTATCTCCTCTTCTTCTTTTCATTCATCTTCCTATGCCATTCTACTGTCTGCAATGTTCATACAGTCTATACCAAAGGAACACACCATAGAGAAGACAATGAGGAGGGAGGAATCCTCAGTGTGTTTCTAAGGGATCCTGAATATCACACAGGACAATCGCCAAGGCATCTCACCAATGGCTCCCTGTTCCCTGACCCACAGTCCTGCAGCTGGTTCTCTGATCCTATCCCCAGGCCCCAAGCTTTTCTCTTCCAAGGGTTCCCAATTCTCTATGGCCCTGACCTGTTCGATCCTCTTCCATGAATACGGTCCTCCACCTTCCATTCACCCTCAGATTCCACAGAAAATGGCGATCAGGAGGCTTTTCCTCACATAGTGGCCTCCTGGGCCTGAGATTCCCCACCCTGTCACACCTCGATTAACTGTCCAACAACCCTGATCAGGGCAGACTATCACTTACAGCTCATCTAAGAGGAGAACACCTTCCAAACCGCACCCTTCTGTGCTTAGCTCCTCAATGGCAAAAAAAAAAAAAAAAAAAAAAAACCGTTGTCAGGGGCCACACCCAGACAGAAGCCTCAGAGGATCCTTTGTGATGCCAGCTGGAGCAAATAGGTCTCACCAAAGGACTGTGCTGATTGGCTGAATACACCCTGCGCATGCGTTCACGGAATACCAAGTACTTTGAAGGGAGATTTTAGAAGGTGGGAGTAATCTACTGGCTTTAAGACAAATGATTTCCAGTTTGTTGGTTGACAAGTGCTTACAAACTTGAAAATCCAGAACAAATATGTAACATATGAAATACAGCAAATGGCTCTACTTAATTTCAGCTGTAGAGGCTCTTGTAAGCATTTTTGGTTTTTTATTTATTTATGTGCATAAACATTTAATAATGTGGACTTCTGCATGTACACACGCACACCAGAAGAGTCTATGCTGCCCTAAGAGTTCAGAAGGGAACATGCAGATTTCCTACAACCCCTGGTACTCTCCTTTCTCTACTTTCCTAGTCCTCAGCTTGATAGAAGAGTGTGCTAGGCAGTGCAGGCCCTCTCTCTCTCACTTATGTGCTTGGCCGCTCAGGCCCTCTCTCTCACTTAGGCGTTAGGCTGGGCAGGTCCTCTCACTCTCTCTCTCTCTCTCTCTCTCTCTCTCTCTCTCTCTCTCTCTCTCTCTCTCTCTCTCTCTCTCTCTCTCTCTCTCTCTCTCTCTCTCTCTCTCTCTCTCTCTCTCTCTCTCAGGTGCTAGGCTTCACATGTCCTCTCTCTCTCTTATGTGCTAGACTGCCCAGGGCCCTTCTCTCTCTTATGTGCTAGGCTTCCCAGGACCTCCCTCTCACTTAGATGTTAGTCCTTGCAGGCCCTCTTCTTCACTTATGTGCTAGGCTGGGCAGGGCCTCTCTCTCACTTATATGCTGGGCTGCCCAGGTCCCCTCTCTCACTTATGTGCTAGGCTGAGCAGCCCCTCTCTCTCACTTATGCCTCTGTTGCCTACAGACGCTGCAAGAGAGCACTGTTTCTCTGAAACTGTGATTGTGCATATGTTATGAGCCACAATGTGGGTGCTTTGTGCCTGGTCCTCTGCATAGAATAGGTGCTTTTATTATTATTATTATTATTATTATTATTATTATTATTATTATTATTAAATTTCAAGACAGGGTTTTTCAGTGTAGCACTGTCTGTCCTGGAACTTACACCAGGCTGATTTTGAACTCAAAAATCCTTGTCCTCTGCCTCCCAAGTGCTGTGATTGAAGGCATGAACCACCACTGCCTAACCAAAAGTTGCCCTTAATAGCTAGTTTTTCCATTTTTTCAACTAGTCTAGTGTGTATTTCATGTACCCAAGAGCATTCCGCCCATTAACTTGCAGTGTTTTCCTACTTGTGCATTAGATTTCCAAGGCTGGTTTGGTGGAAAGAAATGAAAGGAAGTAGTTAGACACTTTAATAATAATAATAATAATAATAATAATAATAATAATGATAATAATAATAATACTAATAGAAACATTTTAATGTGTTTAAGTCTATCATTTTTAAAATGTATGAGTCCTCTTTTTATGGGTTCACCTTCATGAAAGAAGGGGTCATCAGATCACTTTATATATGGTAGTAAGCCACCATGTTGTTGCTGGGAATTGAACTCAGGAACTGTAAAATAATAGCCGGTTCTCATAACTGCTGAGCCATCCCACCAGTTCTAGAAATATATTTTGATTTAATTTTTATTGCATTATGATAAGAAAATATACATAATTTCAATTTATCTGAATTTGTTAACATCTAAAAACATATTTTGAGTAAACAGACTTACATCACATTCTTCTTTTTATTTTGTACCCCAACTCCTCCAGCTGATGCCCACTCAAAACCTATCAACCTTCCATTTTTTATCATGTTCCTTAATATTTATAAAATATTGTAACAATAAAAATGAATATTAAAAATGTTGTTTGATAGAAACAACAATCAATTTATATATTTGTCTGCAGCAATACTGAAAATTCTTTTTTCTCATAAATTTTAAATAACTGCAAATATATTAACTGTATGATATATTAAAATAATATATCACTATTAGTTTTTTTGGTGAACATAAATAGTCTTTTGGTTTGTTTGTTGTTTGTTTGTTTGTTTGTTTGTTGTGTTTTTAGGAGATCTTAAAATTCTTGACTTACAGATTATGCTAACAGGACCCTGAAGTTGTCTTGTGTGAGGATAGTCCAGTGACTGGCAAATACAGGAGTGGATGCTCACAATCATCTATTGGATGGAACACAGGACTCCCAATGGAGGAGCTAGAGAAAGTACCCAAGGAACTGAGATGGTTTGAAACCCTAAATAAGAACAACAATATTAACTAACCAGTACCTCCAGAGCTCATGTCTCTAGTTGAATGTGTAGCAGGAGATGGCCTGGTAGGCCATCTGTGGGGAGAGAGGCCTATGGTTTTGTGAAGGTTATATGCCTCAGCTCAGGGTACTGCTAGGGAATGTAGGTGGGAGTAGGTATGTTGGGGATCAAGGAGAGGTAAGGGGGGAGGCGGGAGGGGACTTTTGGAATGTAAACGAAGAAAGTATATAATAATTGTAAAATTAAAAAAAAATCTTGGCTTACTGTGATACAAAAAAAAAAAAAAGAAAAGAAAAAAAGAAGAACAATTTATGGACACTGGATTTCATTGTAATAAGGCTGTACTTGAATGTCCCTCACATCACCAAAGTATTTTACCTCCATAGTACTAAGGGTAGAGTTGTTATATCTGCTGTGGCAAGGAATGAACTGTAGGCATGATTTTTGGATACTAATTTCCTGCTATGTTCAAAGCTATTTGATTTGAGTGATTGTTGTCATTCTCAGGCCACATGTAACAGGGTACATTCACTTATGGAATGGGTGTTTATTAAGATGGTCTATCCATGAAGTCATTGATCAACTGTTTCAATGAAGAATTGTTCTGCTTGGAGAGTGTCACAGAAGTTAGTTGATGATAGAATTCAGTTTTATTGGATGTGATGTTTTTTCAAAAGCATTCACCTTAGAATAATAGTAACTTATAAAGTCCTCTTCAGAATTTATACAATAATAATAAATATCAAGCAAAGCCTTTAGTCTCACTCTTTGCTGTTCTCTTATAAGCCACCTCCCAAATTAATTGTCTACATTTATTTTGGTTTATAAAGAGTTTTGAAAAATTTAAGCTGTTCTGAAAACCATAGTATAGTGTAAAAATATCAAATAAACAATCCTACTAATACAGAGGCTGAGATAGGGGAACCATGTTTTCAAGACCATTATGTGGCACACAGCAATACAGTGTTATGTATAAACAAGAAGAAAGACTATATGGATTATACAATATTGGACTTATTAATCCTATTTACCAAATTAGGAACAACATAATGAAAAACGGACAATTTCTAATTCCTCATATTTTTGAATTTCATTCAATTAGGTTATGATGGTAATATTAATTTTCATATTAATAGATATTAAGGTAAAGTGATTGTTACTTTCTATTAGTTTTATTTTTAGAGGTGGAAGCATGTTTTTGTGGATTTGTTGTAAGATTACTTTCTTGTTTCTTCTATGGTGTAGTTTCACTCCTTGTGTTGTTGTATTCCACCTATTATTCTTTGTAGGGCTGGATTTAAGGAAAGATTATGTGTAAAATTGGCTTTGTCGTTGTATATATTGTTTTCTCCGTCTATGGCGATTGAGAGTTTTGTTAGGTATAGGAGCCTAGGCTGGCATTCATGTTCTCTAGAGGTGGAATAGATGCTGGGATTAATATATTTTATTATGAAAATACATCCATGAGTTGAGAGAGGAGGACTTCCACTGGCCTTTGTACCCTAGTGCCATGTTCTAGGTGCTGCTAGTGAATGGGAAAATAAGTGACACCCCAGTGACAACAGAAACCACCTCTTTCAGAATCCAACCTAAGAATGTCAGGCAGAGTTTATTTTGGCTGACTCATGGTAAACAGATCTTATATAGAAAGGGTGGGACTCATGTATCAGTTCAGAAAATGCTTTTAAGTTTAGTCTTATATATTTTACAGAGAAGGAAAAGAGAGAAATAACTTCATGAAGGATAACACCCAAGAAAGCAAATGATCAAGGCATCTTTATAGCAACACACAAATCTGCCCAACAGTAGTGTTTACTAGTGGTTTGTTGGTGTTAAAAAGCCATGGAGGCTACTGGACCATAGAGGGGCTGGAGAAAGTCAGATTGCTTTTTGTTATTGTTTTATTTTATTTTAACATTTCCCTTTTGAATTCAGGCAGTCTCATTTTAGATTTTTCCTGCTGCTAAGACCACTAGTGTTCTCTGGTGCATTCAACCTTACTGATCTCCAGGTGACTAGACTTGTCAGGATCAGAGTGGAAACTGGATATTTTACAACCAATTATCTGGTCCACTTGCCTACCTCTGGTTATCCCAGTTTCTCCACCTAAATTCGTTACTGATAATTTCCTCAGTATGCAGCCTGCCATGATTCACAGACAGGTACAACAACTGCTTCTGACTCAGTATTAAATTCAAGTCCTTTCTCTTCTTCAGGAATGTTAATATTTGACGATATACAAATGCATTTATCTGAGGTAGAATGGGCTATGCTAACCCATGGAAGAAGACACTCTACAGTGTTGTAATGCTGGCCATCTACAAGCTAACCACCTGACTAGTTTAACTGGTTAACTATAACTCCTTTCCTTTGTGTATACATTGTGTAACCTGGACTGTAACAGTGAAAAATATACTCTGGGAGATATTGCCTTTTGGATTATAATTGATTTAGATTGCTTCTTCACTGTTGAATCAGGAACTGCTACAGAAAAATAAAATATTTTCTATGTTATTTTTTGTTTTGGGGTTGTTTGTTTTCTTTGTTTTTTTAACATACAATTTCTCTGCATAACACTGGCTGTCCTCAAGATCAATCTGTACAGCAGGTTTACCACAAACTCACCTGCCTTTGTGTCCCAAGTTCTGGGTTTAAAACACACACCACCACCATCCAGCTCAGCGTGAAAGTTCTTAATTTTAGTGAGGATCAATTATTTCTCTTAGAATGAATATTTCTTCCATGAAATCTAGCACTCTTAACTCTCTTAATCATACATATACTCCAATTTTCCTAAATTTTTTTTGTTCTTACCTGCCCTTGTGAATTATTTTACATACAGTATGAAGTTGAGATTGAGTGTGAGGCTGACTCTTTTACCTATTATGTGTCACTGCTCTCGGGTGAAACAAAACATACAGCACAAATTATATATATGCATAATTTTATAAAACTATGGTGTATATATTATATATAATTTATTTTATATGTAATATATTTTATCATTTATAATATTTTGTTATATAATATACTGTAAATATAGTTTAAATATACTTTAAAGTGAATTACAGGGTGTGATCCAACAATAGCTGTCTACCAACTGATATTCTAAGAACCTCATAGTTATTCAGTCAATGAGGTGGATTGTCTCAGGTAGTCTCCAGTGTATTATGGAATACTGAAAATGGCCTGAATTGACAGTGAAGAAATGGGCTTCCCAATGAGGGCAAACAGGCAAAGAAAACAAACTTTCTTCTTCCATGTCTTTCATATAGGTTGCAGAACATTTATATAAGTGTGTGCCAGGTTTAAAGTGACTTTTCCCAATTGAAAGATTCAGATTCAAAATGGATCTTGCCATCTCAAATTACTAAGAAAAAAATCCATTAATGTCTTGCCCAGTCATTTGGATTTTAGTTAATTTTTGATGCAGTAAAGTTCAAACCCAAGAACACTCATCACATTGTCCAATTTGCTCCCCATCATTTATTGACATTTATAGCCTTCCTTCATTGAATTGCTTGTGTGTTTTGTTAAAAGTTACTTGGCAATTTGTATACATATGTCCAGACTGAGCTGATTGACTTTTTGTTGTTATTATTTAACTCTTAAACAATTATAGATAAGCCCTCATATCTATTATACAATATTTTTCTATTTTATTCATTCTTGTTATTCTTTGCATTGTGAAGAAAGAGATGGCTCAATTCTTAAACAGTACATGTTAAACTTCCCGTTCTGTTTATAGCACCAAATATAGTTTAACAAAAAAACTGTCTAATGTCAGGCAGTGTGGGAACAGGTCTTCAATCCCAGCATTTGGGGGGTGGGGGCATAGGCAGGCGAATTTCTGAGTTTGAGGCCACCTTGGTCTACAGAGTGAGTTTTTGGAAAGCCAGGGGTAAACAAACAAACTTTGTCTAGAAAACAAAACAAAACAAAACAAAACAAAACAAAAGAACAAAAAAAAAACGAATAAAAAACTACTTGTGTCTCTAAGTCTTCTGGTCTCTTTGGATTCTGAATATTTATCACACACACACACACACACACACACACACATGCACCCTCACACACAGAAAAACACCGTTCAGATTTTAAAATACATTATCTGACTCACTAAGAAATAAAACTACATCTGTGTTCCTGTTGCCAGAAAACCTTTAATCATAATACAAATTTAGTTGAACATGAATGATTTTATACAGGAGAGAATCCTGTTTAACTGTATTGAATGTGGGAGACCATTCCTTCAAAAATGTCACCTCATTAAGCACCAGCTGACCCACATTGCTGACCATCCCTATACATGTAACCTGTGTGAGAAAATGTTTAACAGATGATCAAGGCTTCTCAGACACCAGAATGTACTTAGTCAGAAAACTCAGACAGAATGGCCAAGCTAAGGAAAATTAGCATATTGCAGGGACAGAATGTAAAGAAGGTTTAAAATCTAGAAAATTTGGGAGAGTTATGTTTCATATCATAAAAAAAGATACAATAGAATTCTACGTTGTTTCCCACTGTCTTTCATTATCTGTGTTATCCACACATTTTTTTTGTATTAGTAATAAAAGAAATGAGTATTTGTTTGACATTTGTATCCATACCTATGTTTTTGTTAGACATCTGTGTCCATAGCAATGTTTTCTTAGACACTATCCTCTGGTTTCAGGTACCATGGACTATGATTTAATTCTTCACTTTTCTCAGAAGAGATGTAAAATGCTATTATGGCCCTTGAAGTCAGAAAGAATTAATATTCATGGCATAGTTTCAGTGGCTATAATGTTGACCGTCATAGAATACCAAAACAAAGATTCAGGTAAATTTATGAACAAGATGATAAGACTGTGTCTTCCTTCAGTGTAAGCATGGTAGTTGTCACCTCAGTTTCTCCCTTGACATTGTCTATTTTCAAGGAAGCTTGGGGAACACAAGAAGACCTGAAAGCCAGCACAAACCTAAGAAAGTTGTAAGCATTTGAAGTCCACTTACAGATCTCACTGTCCATACTAGTTATCCATCTCTGTGGAAGTAAAAGAGAGCAGTAAAGTGACTTTGATTATTTTGGCTTTTATTACACACACTGGAATTTTTAAATGATTGCATACCACTCCTGTGCCTAAAGGGATGTACAATTTGTGATTTCTTAATTTTAAATGAGTATAGCAGTTTTCTCTATAGAAAAGTTTGAGCATTAATTTATTGATAAGGTCAGTGCATGGGAGCTTCTGTACCCTCTCCAACATGGTATGCATCTGATACTCGAGGGTCTCATCCACTAGTAGTCTGGCAGAGAAACACATGTGGCTTATACATTTGGTCCCAATTAGAAGCAGGGTAGATTGAATCCCAGGTTTATGTTGAAATAACAACTGCTTGGTCAGGAGGATACTTCTTAAGATGGCCGTGTAGTCAGAGAAGTGAATCCTGGCTTGTGAGCTCATGAAAGACAAATTATATTTTGCTAGCTACTTTAAGCAACATAGTAGGTTCACACACCAAGACACACAGACACAGACACAAACACCAATACGAATTCGCTGTAGGATCTCAGATAATAAAATTCTCCTTAATAATAATTGTTGAGATGAGTTTTCTCTAACACCAGAAAATAATCTTTCCTGGAGCTGATTTTTTAAATTAGTTAATCAATCAACATCCCAAACCTAGTATTCCTTCTCTTCTCTGCTCCCTGACTTCTCCTCCACTCCTGCTACCCCAATCCACTCTTCCTCAATTTTTCTTCAGAAAAGAGATCTTCCATGATAACTTCTAGTTTTGGCTATTGTAGTTGCACATCCACTCATATTGATGATAGACAAGGCCTGGCAGAATTTCATTCCATTGGCTATGGAAATAGAGCTAAGTGGAAGACAGGCTATGTGAACAAATCTTAACAAAAATTTACTCTCATTAACCATAAAGTCTTTTTTATTTCTTTTTTTATTTATTAGGTATTTTCCTCGTTTACATTTCCAATGCTATCCCAAAAGTTGCCCATACCATCCCCCCACTCCCCTACCCACCCACTCCCCCTTTTTGGCCCTGGCGTCCCCCTGTACTGGAGCATATAAAGTTTGCAAGTCCAAAGGGCCTCTCTTTCCTGTGATGGCTCACTAGGCCATCTTTTAATACATATGCAGCTAGAGACAAGAGCTCTGGGGTACTGATTAGTTCATATTGTTGTTCCACCTATAGGGTTGCAGTTCCCTTTATCCCCTTGGGTACTTTCTCTAGCTCCTGCATTGGGGGCCGTTTGACCCATTCCAATAGGTAGCTGTGAGCATCCACTTCTGTGTTTGCTAGGCCTCGGCATAGTCTCACAAGAGACAGCTATATCTGGATCCTTTCAGCAAAATCTTGCTAATGTATGCAATGGTGTCAGCATTTGGAAGCTAATTATGGGATGTATCCCTGGATATGGCAATCACTAGATGCTCCATCTTTTCGTCACAGCTCCAAATTTTGTCTCTGTAACTCCTTCCATGGGTGTTTTGTTAACTATATTACAAGTACAGCTTTACATTTTTCTCTTTAATATTTTTACATTTTCTACATCTTCCAAGCCTGGTGGACAAAGTGCTCTTTTAGTCAAATTGTATTAATTCATACCAATATTGTCAGGGAAGTTTCTTGGTAAGCCCTTTAGAGCATCAGTTTCTTGCTTTCAGCTGTTCCTTCATCATGAGGAATAAAGTATAAACACAGTACATAGCCACAGTTTCTGTCATCGATGAGGACTTGGTCTGTGAAAGATACTATGCAGATTCTTAGCCTCTGAACTTGGCAATGGTTTACAGATGCTGATGTGAGCAAAATGAGGAACTAAAGGACAACTTTGTTAGGTCTCAGGTCTTCTTGTGCACACTGTTAACAGATAATAATATGGGGAATGAGATCTAGTTTTTTAGTGCAGAGTCATTTGCCCCTGGTCAATATTAAAAGTTTTAAACATTTCTTGAATATCATTTACTGAAATTGAATAAATTTTAAATTTAAATTATGTAATTATAACAAAAAGAAAAACAACAGCAATTAATAATAATAATAATAATAATAATAATAATAATAATAATAATAAACAATAATACAGTGAGACTGATGAGCCTTCAGTGACAGGACTTGAGTGTCTATGATAGAATTTGAGTCAGGCATTGTGTACTCACACATTAATTATGAGGATCTTGCTTAATTTTGTGTACATAGAACTGGATTATCACATGGATCTTTTCCCCCTCTTATATTCTGAGCATGTGAAGAAAAGTGATGTTTCTCTTTCTTATACAATTAAACAGATTCCATAAAAGCTTATCTTCTCCCACTTCTAAATAAGCATTTTCGTTTAATTTATTGCCATGTTGTATGCTTTAACTGTTTGGTAGTTGTCTGTTAATTTTTGGTTTATCTTACATATAAAGCAAGTTTGATAAAAATTTGGTACGGAATTTTATGCATTTTATAATTGTAAAAATATTATTTTCACTCAACTCAAAGTGCTCTGTGGTTATAAATTGGCCTCTCAGTTAGTAATACACAACACAAATTCAATTCCACTTAACCCTTCTGAAAATGAACTTGCATGGTATTGTCTGATTTGAAGCTAATAAATCTATTTAACTAAACCAGAGACATTTGTGTTAGGAAGGAAACTACTACTGTCTGTAGTTTAGAAAATGGAAAAGTTACTTCTACAGTAAAAGAAAGAAAGGAGGGCCTGCCTTCAGCAATTGTGGGAAGTCTGTGTTGCATGTGCATTTTTCAGTTCAGCAGCATCTAGGGCACTCAGAATACACAGAGATTTCTTCATATGTGGTGAGAAAAACCAAATCTACAGGAATCCCAGGCAAGTGCTTCAAGCGAAGTCTTAGTCGAGCAAAAGTAGATGTAAAACCTCCCTTCTGCATGGGAGGTTTGTAGGAAACAAACAAGCTCCAAATCCTATAAATGTAGTCTCTCTGAAACTTCCAGTAGGAGGTCTGCTTGTTTTTATATGATTTTATACATTTTAATGTACTTACATTATGGGTACATGTGTTTGATTAAGTACATATGTGTGTAACTGTGCACAAACCACTGCACATGTGTAGAGATTGCAGGACAGTGTGGAAGAGACAATCCTCTTCTTCTACCATGTATATTATTTCAGAGATGAAGTTCAGGTACGCGGTCTTGAGTGGCTAGTAACCTTACTTGAGTGGCTAGTGGGCCACCTCATACATTCCTTGAGCTTTAATTCTTTACATCCTCTGAAGATTGCCTGTTTATTCATCATGTCAAAACCCACAGAGACTATGAAGGTGGTCATGCTGCAAACCAGCATGAGTATAGAAAATGAAGCAACCAAGTTTAAATGAGCCATTGATATTTCTTATCATCCTATCACTCCCATAGGTCGAAGTGGTTAAAACTCTCACCCAAGGCCTTCTAGTATCAGTTGCATTGAACTAAAAGTGTCTGTAGCAGTATCTGTATGCACAGCGCCTGCAAGGTCTGAGATAGAAAGAGCCCAAGCAATGAGAGGGAAGGGCGTGCATGCCACTATCTTTATCTCAGAAGTTATTTCTAGTTTGTAGCTTGGAAAGGAAAACATTCAAATTTCCACTAGGGTATCACTGGGTATGCAAACCATGCTTAAATCTAAGTCTCTAGTTCAGCATTGCCTGGCAAATGAAAATCAAACTGGATAATAATCTTGGAGGTCCTTTATATAATAAGGTATTGGCAGGGTTCTTTAAAGAATACCTTAAGGGTCCTTTGTTTATATATTATGGTTTGCAGTCTTTTTTGTTTTTATGGGATTTCTGAGTGTTTGTGAACATATATGTCTCTGTGTCTACATGTATATTTCTTGTGCTTTTTCTTTGCCTCTTTTTCATTATGTTTGCTTTGTTCTGTTCTGGTTCATTTGTTTATTTTGTATCTTATTCTTCATTATTGTTGTCATTAGTATCATTAATAGTATCATTATTATTTAGATGCCTGTTTGTATTTTAATAAAGGGAGAAAGAAAAAGTGTGAATTTGGGTGGGTCGAGAAGTGGAGAGGTTGTAGAAGGATTTGGGGGGACAGTAATCTGAATCTATTGAATGAAAAACTGTATTTTCAATGAAAAGTGTCTTCCCAGAAATTTTCATCTTACTATTAGTACAAAGGAATCAAAAACTTATTTTTTAAAGAATCATATTGTATACAGAGGAAAAAAATGAGAGCTTTTCCAACTGAGAAATGTTTCATTTTGCAAGTATGGTAAGGACCCTAGAGGTAATAATCAAGAACACAGAGCACAACACAAAGCAGAAAAAAGTACAAAGCACACACAAATATACAGGCAGGAATCAAATTAGTCAATTTATTGACCTTTTTAATGGAGCACAAATCCTCATCCATTCTCCATTCGGACAAAACAGATTTGCTGTTGTCTCCAATGACTTTGAGTAGGAATTCATCCAGTAACCTTTCTCATCTATTTCATTAGAGCTGACTCATCCCTGCCAAGATTCCAGGACAGGAAAAATAGACTCCATCATCCACTTGGGTATGTGTGTTTCCAAGTTCCTTCATATATATTCTTCCTTATGCTTGGTGAACCCCTACATTAAATTATTTTTTCCTACCTCATAACTATAATTTCCTACTGTTATAAATCCTAACATACATACCTGACATAAAGATAGTATTAGACAACTCCAGATGATCACATGATTAGACAACTAAAATAGATCACATCTATCCTAGTACAGTTCTGGAAGGCAGAAAGTGTAAAAATCAAGGAGCTGGCTAGTCTTACTAGTATTTCCTGGCACTGTGAATGGCAACCTATAAGTTCTAAGTCCTTGTGACACTTTCATGGGAGTTGTCTAGGACTATCTTTATGTCAGGTATTTATGTTAGGATTTATAACAGTAGGAAATTACAGTTATGAAGTAGGAAAAAAATAATTCTATGTAAGGGCTCACCAAGCATGAGGAAGAATATATATGAAGGAACTGTAGCATTAGAAAGGTTGAGAACCACTCTCTGGATGCTTGAAAACAGAAAGCATAATGGAGTCATAGGCTGGTCTTGGCATCAGTCTGATATCTGCTTCAGACTAATATCTTGCTTCCTTTTGTTTCTTGTCACCATGAGGGGAATAACCTAGATAGTATAGTCAAAGGACAAATCTGAGGACATGTTCAGAATCCATTTTGTGAAAACATGTGCTGTTGTATCATTTGGACAGGGCTGTCTTTGGAACCAGTGCATGCACATGAGTGCTTTGGTGCTTTGCTCTTTCTTTCTTTCTTTCTTTCTTTCTTTCTTTCTTTCTTTCTTTCTTTCTTTCTTTCTTTCTTTCTTTCTTTCTTTCTTTCTTTATTTCTTTCTTTCTTTCTTTCTTACTATCTTTCTTTCTTTCTTATTTTTTTTTGAGCAGGTTTTCTCTGTGTAGGCTTGGCTGTTGTAGAACTCATTCTGAAAACCTGGTTGGCCTTGAACTCATAAATTTGCCTGCCTCTGCCTACCAAGTCCAGGGAATAAAGGCTTGCAACACCACACCCAGCTTCTTTGATTTTTTTTTTATTCTGCTATTAACTTATTGTTCCCAAGGTTTTTTATTTTATTATTTTATTTTATTAGATATTTTCTATATTTACATTTTAAATGTTATCCCATTTCAAGTTTTCCCCTCTAAAAACCCAATAACATGTCCCTCCTCCCCCTACTGACCAACCTAAGCACTCCTGCTTCCCTGTCATGCCATTCCCTTACACTGAGGTATAGAGTCTCTCAGGACCAGGATCCCCTCCTCTCACTGTGTCCAACTAGGCCATCATTTGCTACATATTCGGTGGCAGCGATGGGCCCCTCACTTTGCATTATTTGGTTGGTCTTTTTTTTTTAATTACATATATTTTAACTTACATTTCAAATGTTGTATTCTTTCCCAGTTTCCCACTCCTCCAGAAACCCCCTATCACATTCCCTGTCCCCCTGCTTCAATGAGGGTGTTCCTTCACCTGTGCACCCTCTCCCACCTCACAGTGTGGTGGCTAACAAGTTTATATCTCTGTATCCTTATCATTCAACACCATATTGGGGATCCTGCAGCTTATAGGGAAAAGATGTCCAGATTCTGAGAACTGCAGGGTACCATCCAATACATCAATCTTAAGCCACATGTGGGTACATCTTCCTAAAAAACGTGTCGTCCTGTTAATAGCTTTCAGTTGGATCTTTAAGTACCTCAGCGAAGATTGAGGTGACTGCTCCCTGCATAATCACTGCCCACTTCATTTTGGGGAGCATCTGTGCCAGGAAGTCAGGGTAGATATCCACATAGTTGATGCGGATTTCAGTGGCCTGCAGGCACAGATGGAAGTCATGCATGTCCAAGCCTTACACATTTGAGCTTAGGAGATAGTATGTGAGAAGTTTCATGTTGTCATTTTGGATTTCTGCATAGGACATATTGTCTTTCATTAATTTTGGGATTTATTTACATTTTAAATGATAGCTCCTTTCCCATTTTCCATTCAACAAATCCCCAACCCATCCACCATCTCCTCCCTTTCCTTTGAAAAAAGGCTTAGTTTGTATTATATTTCTATATTGCACTCCATCACTGAGTGAAATCAAGACAGGACACATGTAGGAGTATAGGCAGGGTACATGGAGAAAGGCTGCTTATTGGATTGCTTTCTCAGCACAGTTTTCTCAGCTTTTTTTCTTACAAAATTTAAAAGCTTTTTTTTAACTTTTATTTTAATAACATACCCACAAACACACACACGCACACACACCCACACACACACACACACACACACAAGACATAAGATCACTAAAGAACAAGCGAAATGATTGTAAAGCAATGTCCTAAATGTATTTCATTATCTCCAGTGCCACATTTATAAGTCAATTCTAGAGGCCTTATGTCTAATCATATTTGGCAAATGGATATAACCCATTATGCAGAATTTGGAAAACTAAAATATGAACATGTTTGTATCGATACTTGTTCAGGATTTCTTTTTGCTTTTTTCTGCTTCTCTGCATAAAGGAAAGGTTTCTAAAAACGTAATTGATCATTGCCCACAAGCATTTAATGCAATAGGATTGCCTAAACATATCAAAACAGATAATGGGCTATCCTATTCTAGTAAAAATTTTATTTCATTCTGTAAGGAATTTGGAATCAAACATAAAACTTGAATTCCTTATAAGCCCATGGAAACGGAATAGTTCAATGTGCTCATCAGACCTTAAAGAATTGGCCTTTTATGACAAAACAGTGGCAGTTATATCCCCCAAGGTCACCAAAGGCGCATCTTGCCTTTACTTTATTTGATCTAAATTTTTTGCAAACTGATATTAAAGGTCAGTCTGCAGCAGATCACCACTGGCATCCAGTTACTTCTAATTCTTATGCATTGATAAAATGAAAGGACACACTAACTAAGGAATGTAAGGGTCCAGATCCGATTCGAATCTGGGGAAGGGGCTCGGTTTGCATTTTTTCATAAGAACATGGAGCACAGAGGCTGCCCAAGAGATTAATTTGTTAGCTGAACACAGATCCTGAATCTTCTTATAAGTATCACTCTGAGAACTAAAATTCCTCTTTTGCATAGAATTTAGTTGGGGACTCAGCCTCCCAGAAAAGCTGTTTTCTTGCTACTCTCAGAGCTTTGCAATTTGCAACTGAATAAAGTATCTGGACTTCCCCAAAAGAAGCTTTGCATTGCTACTTTCTCATTGTCTGGCTCTCTTTTTCTTAAGCAGGTCAATCTACATCCTCCAATCAGACTGCAGGGGGAGTGCATCCCTGCAAACAAAGGCTTAAGGTGGCAACTGCTATTTTCATTCTAAAGACATTCTACCATGCATTTTGGCTTTAGGTCTGATTTGAAAAATAGGTTTATTAGAAGGGCTAGGAAGGCAGATATTTCAAATATTAGAAGAGATTTGTTTTTATTCTGATAGATGGTCTTAGTCCCTTTGCTGGTCTCTGGTTCTCCATCCTTGCTGTTATTGCAAGCTCCCCTAATTTCCTCAGGCTGTGGGAATAACAGAGATGAGGAGGATGACCTCCAGCTCCTAATATAGCCTAAAAGCCACAAATTGTGATGTTACCAGTGGTATAATTCTTGTTGAGGCCTTGCTAAATCTGCTGTTGGCAATACTCCTTTAGGAGATGCACAGTACTGAGAACTGTGCATACTGATTCGTGATGATATGAATACAGTATGGGTACAGCTTCGGTGCAGATATTTACTGTATAATATCATGGGTATTCAGTGTTCTTTGTCTAATATCCACGTAGCAGTGAGTGCATACCATGTGTGTTCTTGTCTTAGGGAAAGATGTTCCACATGTATCTGTTAAATCCATTTGGTCCATGACTTCTATAAGTTTCACAGTGTCTCTGAGTTGAATGGTAGGGATATAAAGTAGGGAAAGAATTTGTTCAACCCATATTACATGAAAAAAATTAAATTAATATATACTTTTTTTAATCCAAAAAGCATGCCTATAGACCCATCTAATGTAGGGAGATCCTATTTGATGTTTCCTCTTCGTAGGTGACTCTAGATTTTCACAAGTTGGCATAAGATTACTAGCACACTCAGATTAACATAAACGCATTTTCAGTCATGTCTAAAACCATCACACCAATCGACCGAGATATTCTCTGTACATTCCATAGGCTAAATGTCAGAAACATGTGTGTTTCACAGTGTGTCTCAGCTTTAAAGTGTAAATCCTGAAAGGAGGGCCATGGTCAACTTCCTACTTCCTGCTTCTAGGCCACTATTTGCTGCTCTGTGGCACTACAAAGGCTTCTTTGTTAATCAGGTACCACTGTGCCATAGATATCTTGAAGTGACAGAGTGTACAAGCATCCATGGGACCTAGATGCTGATGAGAACACTCTTACACCATCTCCTGCCTTCACAACATACTTATTAAGATGGTGAAATATTGGGAAAGTCATGGTAGAACAAATTCTTTAAAGCCCAGTGCTGTTCTCAACAGTCATCTCCTGATTTTCTATATGGACCTCATATGTTACACTTTGAAGTCAACCCACAATCTCATGTTTCTTGTGCAAGTCATTAGAGTGTCAATTAAATCTAGACTTTGGGAATATATCAATAAGTCTGCATTATCTTCATATTCCCTGCCCTTAATTATGGTAACCTTGCCAAGAATAGATGTCTCACCATTCTCACTGACAGTTTACCTGGTAAATAGATAGTTGAGAAAAAGACATTCTTCTAAGGCCCAAATAGCCTAGTAAATCAGTATATGAGAAGCAGGGCTGACATCACTCAGCACAAAAGCTAAAGAGAGTCTCTTGTTTTGTGGAGAACTGAGAGAACAGCAGGGACAGGGGCCTTAATGATAGTCAGTCCAGACCTGGAGGCTGGGTCTAACAGCATCCAAAGGAATACAGGCCAATTTCCTCCAGCTTCCTGGAGGAGCACTGTTTCTCTTCAAAATGTGACAGGAATGGCACCCACAAGGGGGAAGAATGCAGTGTGTTCTAGACTTATTTTGAGCCATCAGGGTAATGATCCTCCCACATTTCCCTTGCTATTACAAATGATCAACCTCAATAGGGGTCATGTAAGCTCTGCTGACACCAGAATCTCTAATTGCAAAACCCTTACAGGAAAGACCAGTTTTCCTCCACTCTAAGGATAAAAAGCAAGGATTGGGCTCATATGGCTAAGCATTTTCTGACTAGCTTTGAGAGAACAGCGTGGTCCAAGGCCCAGATTTCAGATTTGGTGATTACTGACAGTTTAAAAATAAGTACCTGTAACGTTTGCTCTGTGGTACTGAAAAATATTGTCCCCAAATGTATGAACACAAAACGGTGAGCATGTAGCCTAAGGAGCAACATTTCCCTGATTTAACACCAGGCACTTGGCATTCATTCTATACACAGAAATACCCCCCGAGTCTCCAGACCACCCTCATCAACTGTACATTACAAGCATTACAAGTTTTTGTTATAGCCAATAAGATACAAGTCTTCAAGAAAACACAATCAGACACAAGGCAGAAACAAGAACTCATGTATTGATCAAATTGCATTATCAATAAAAAAATGTCAGCAATGGGTTGACATTGCTTAGTGTCTGCATAAAATTGGTATAAATGGACCTAAAAGTTCTGTAACAGTTCAGGAGTACAAGAAAAACAAGATTATAATTTCTTAGTAATAAAGAGAGAAACACTTTCTGTTAAAGTATTCAAAACCCTGTCTAAGGTAGATTTGTCACTCAATGGTAGTATTTGATTTGTAACTTCAAAAGCTGACCCGTCCAGCAGGTCCAGTTATTCGAGGGTCTCGAGAGGACTTTCTCCTAAGAAATAAATGGGGTGTAGAGAGAGATGAGGATATTGTGCGAACAAAGATATGGAAATGTTCTGAATTACATCAGGACCCCAATGTATTAGCCATGACCAAGGTTTAAATGCACAAGCAAAAGGGGAAGTGCCTTTCAGCAGGAGAAATGGGGCAGAAGCAATGCACCTCAGCAGGAGGGATGGGGCAGCAGGGTGGGGGGGGAGAGGAAGTACTTCTCAGCAGAAAGGAAGGGGCAGCGGAAATTTTTCTTTTGGCGACTACTGGTGGAAGCAGGAACTTGGCGTTATCAGGGTACATCTTTAGGTCAGGACATCCAGCACTGACTTAGGGTTGGAACAATCTGTAGTTGTTCTCGGAGCAGTGAGTCTGTGGCCTGCTTTTAACCCTCTTTTCTTATCAGGGGGGGGAGACCCAATTCAGAGATCAGGACAATAGCGTTGCAGTAATAGCTCCCAACAAAAAGCATAGATGCACTCCCCACCACCAGAAAATTAAAAAAACAAAACAATACAAAACAAAACAAAAACAAACAAACAAACAAACAAACAAGCAAAAAAAGCAAAAGATACTCCAATGCACTGTATCTGCTTTGTTGTGAGTAAATCCACAAACATGAATGGATAGCAACACAGGAAGGAATTATGCACAGCAAGGCACACACACACACACACACACACACACACACACACACACACACACACACACACACACAAAAGTAAAAAGAAACAGTCCAGTCAAGAAGCTATTGAAGAGAGTCCTTTAAAATTTATGATAAAGAAGATGAAGTGTATTTCTTCACAATTGATGATTTCTGGTGGAGGGCAAGGAAGATTCATTTTTATACCTTGTGTTTGATATTATCTAGGTTCTTCTTTTTATACTCCAAAACACTAGATAGGACAGAAATAAAGGTAGAGAGAGGAATTAGAAAATCTCTGAATCTAATTTTTTTCGTAGTGCTTCTTCTTTAACTATGGATATGAAAAAACCACAACCAACTTGTGTAACCAACCACCAAACACCAGACAAAATGTACTAGCTTTGACACTCAATCTTGTGCAAAGTTAATGCAGCAGGAGTTTTTGACTAATGTATGTTGTATGTAAATATAGTATTCCACCAAACTTAGTAACTCTGTATTCCATACTTCCTGCATTCAGCTGTTCACTATTTTAATATTAGTCATACCTATTCCATGCTGTGCCATGTGTTTTGATGCAATTAAGTTTCATCTGGGGACCTCATATGAAATGCAAATATTGTGTGTAAATCTCCCTTAGTGTTACTTCATAAACATATTTCATCTATGGAGTAACAGTATTAATGCTTTCTGTTTGAAGTACACTTTCAGTGTGCATAAGTAGATACTCCTCTTTAGTATTTTATGATACACTAAATATAACATATAGTGTATACTTAGAAGATGAATCCAGTAAAGGATTTTTAAAATGTTGTGTGAGGGCTTTGTGATTTAAAAAAAAAGTGTTCTCAATAGTATTGGCTGAGATTCTGCAGTCTTGTGTGTGCTCTTTTCTAATGAATCATAATTAACGTTTATGCTGAGACTCGGGGAGGCAAGCTTATCAGTAGAAAGAAAGCTATTATCTTGGAATCTCTCCTTTTATAAGTACTCCTATAAGTATATAAATGTCTGGGTGGCCAATTAGACAGAATGATGTTACCCAGAGAGATGTAACCCAAATTCATAGGGCAACAATGTCTAGGTAACTGTCTGGCATTGAACAGTCACTCCACTGTTCTGAACAAACTGATTGTAACCAGTAGTTTAAGCACAGGCAGATAGCATAAGTGTAAGTATGCAAGCCTGTCTTGATTTCAATGTGATAAAGATCGGGGCCCAAAACTACAAAAGGAGGTAATGGGTTCTTTCTGTTTACAAGTCTCAGCTTGTAAATTGCATGATCTAGGAAAGTCAGGACAGAACTTGATTCAGAGCTGGTAAGTAGAGGCAGAAACTGAAGCAGAGATTATGGAAGAACTCTGGATTACTTTCCTCCAAGTCATAGGTATGAGAGGTCCTAGGGGATGCAAAACAGAAAAGAAAGAAAAAATAAGTACCAAACATATCACAATGGTTGACCTACATGCATACTTTAAAGTCTGCTCTTGATAATATTTGTATTCATTTGGAAATCAAGTTCTACATGGCAATTGGTAAACAGCATACTTTTCATTATTTCTATTGGATGGACATTTTTACCTGAAGGAGTGTATTTGTTGGATGTGAACATTCCTGGACTACATGGAGGTCCTAAGTTAGCTTGTATCAGATCCCCTGGAACAGGACTTACATGTGGCTGTGACACACAGGATGATCACTGGGAATTGAATCCCAGACCCTCTGCAAGAGCAACCAATGATCTTATACTCTGAGTCATGTAAAGATCTCCACATTTCTGGAGAGAGAAGGAAGGTGTAGGAAGAGAACATTACTCAAAATGTCCAAATTCATCTAAGAATAAATTAATGCTTGCAAGGGTCTGTCAAGATACACAACAAAAACAAGAAAAAATTAGAAGGTGTGTAAAAATTGAAAAGAATGTTTGTTTCTGCTCTGTTGTGTGTTCTGACCAGGACTAAATGAACACACTAAATGAAGCTGCACTGAGAAGCATAAAGAAGGGAGGTACCACACTCTGACATGTACTAAGGTTGTTTCAACTGTATTTGTGTAATCCTTCAGGGGCTTCTTGTCAAAAATAAACCCCCTTTATCAAATCCCCAACAGTAAATTCTGTGTGTCTCAATTGGAGACTGGGCAGAAGATATGTGAGATGCACCAGGAATGATTAAACTTTATGTTCTCTTGCTCAGAAACCATTTTCAGGGATCCTATGAAATCCAAATGTCAGCTCCAGACTGCATAGTATCAGGTTTTTCTTGGCCAATTCAAAATTAGAGCCAATATCTAAAAAGATGACTTATCTGTTACACAAAGTTGCTGCTACCAAATAGGAGGTGGCTATGATTCCCAACACCAACACTGTGGATCTCTCTCTCTCTCTCTCTCTCTCTCTCTCTCTCTCTCTCTCTCTCTCTCTCTCTCTCTCTCTCTCTCTCTCTCTCTCTGTCTCACTCTGTTTCTGTCTGATTGTGTCTGTGTGTGTTTCTGTGTGTGTCTGTCTGTTTCTGTGAGTCTGAATGTGATTGAGTGTGTGTGTTATTATAATGTAGCCCATTCTTAAAATAAGAAAGGCACTTTCACTGTGTGTTTTTTTTTTTCTTTCCATTTTGGCCAAATTGTATTGATTAGCACTGGCTGGCCTCAAATTGGCTATGTATGTATGGCTTTCTTAGAAGTCAAAAGAGATATGATATAAGACCCATAGTCCTCTGGTTAAAAGCAGGAATCACTGTGATACACTTCCATTTTGTAATATTATAAGGTTTGAACTATATGAAGGTATGTAAGTAGTCTTCAAAATTAATTCCTAGGTGCCAGGGAATGGGGGCAAACACACATTTAATCCCAGGACTTATTATGCTGAGGCAGGAAAATCTCTAAATTCCTTGTCAGTCTCCTCTATAGAGCAAATTCCAGTTCAGCCAAAGATATTCCATGGAATGCAGCCTGGAAAAAAAAAACTTGAAATGAATAAACTTCATAGTTAAGTAATGAATAATTAAAAAAAAAAAGCTGCGAAAGATGAGTGAAATATGCAATTATCTAGACATATAACAAATCCATAAGATAAACCATCTAAACAGCACCTTAACACCTTAAGAAATAGAACCAATCATGATAATCTCCCACCAAAACAACCCTGGGACTAGATGGCTGTAGTGCAGAATTCTATCAGACCATCAAAGAAGAACTAATACCAATTCTCATGAAAGTGTTCCACAAATTAGAAACAGAAGGAACAATACAGAATTCATTCTATGAAGCCACAGTTACACTGCATATTCTCCTGTGGAGATGGAATGGTCACTGCCTAATGAGGAACTGCTCACTTCTTCCTTTCATACAGGACTTTGTTTGAGATTATTTTTTGCTTCTACCATGGTTAATATTACAAATAGATTTTAAATACAGTTTTAACATAAATGAATTTTTGCTTTAGAAAATATCATGTATATTTAACAGGCTTTTAACAATCATAACTTATATTCACAACATAAAAGCAAAAGAAGTTACAACCTATTTAATCAATGAGAGCAAATTAGAGACTATTCTAACCAAATTGAACCAGGAGGAAAATAAGAACTGTACTGAAAAACTGATTTTTAGTAATAAAAATAACAAAAATAATGATAATAATAATAATAATAATAATAATAATAATAATGAAATACATTAGAAATTTAAAAAATGAATACATATATTTTGCTAGTTTAAGTAAAAAATACTAATGAATAATAAGAAATATGTTCACCTGATTTCGAAATCCCAATCCTCTCATTCTATGAAAATTTTGGTTGGAATTTGAAAGATTAGCTTTGTGAATAGTTGTCCAGGATATTGACAGATGCCCTTAGGTTATGTTGCTTTCAGTTGTTATGGAGACAATGCCTCAATTACACTCCTTTCTGTGGCTTGCAATTCTAGGTCCTCAGTCTGCCACTGCCTCCACCTCCACCTCCATTTCCGCCTCTGCTCTACCTCTGCCTCCTCCTTCTTCCCCCTTTCCTTGTCCATGTCCCTGTCCCTGTCCCAGTCCCTCTCCATGTCCCTGTCTCTCTCCCTGTCCCTGTCCCTGTCCCTGTCCCTGTCCCTGTCCCTGTCCCTGTCCCTCTCCCTGTCCCTGTCCCTCTCCCTCTCCAGCTCCCTCTCCCTCTAGCCTCCCCACTAGCACACAGATAACCCTCAGATTAGTTCAGTTTTAGTACTGATCTACTCTAGAATTTTTTTCCTTCATGTCTACTTCCTTCCTAGCTTGTTGTAAAGCTATTTAATTCAATTTGAATCTTCCACATAATAAGAAATTTATTCAAAATTCATAGGCCAACTATTGCTAAGTAAGTGTCTGGTGTTCATCAACCACTCCACTCTTCTAAAGGAAGTGTTTTGTAATCAGAATTTTAAGCACAGGCAGATATCTTTAGTGTTAGTGTAAAATTCTGTCTTGTGTTCAATGTGATAAAGATCAGGACCAAAACTGTTGGAAACCAGGCCTTACCTAACTTGAACTGTGTTTCACCTGGGAGGCAAACAGAGGCTGAAAAGAGAGGGGAACTATATAGGTGAGAGAAAAATGGAGCCAAGACAATTTTCTGATCTAGGCTCAAATATTTAATAAAAGTTTTCACTTATAAAGGGGGAAACCCATTCTCTGCCATGCCAAGTTTCTTGCTTTCCTGATACCAAGTTGTCAGCACAGCCTTTTAGCACTAAGTCACCAAATTCACAGATTGCAGTTAACTACAGAAAATCTTGGAGAACCAATTTGGCCTCATGGCAGATGGCAGGTAGTTTCACATCAAAGGAAACTAGCTGAGGAGCTGCACTGCAGGTGGCCCTGCCTCAATGGCATAAGGTCTGAACCTGCATAGGTTGGAGGAGGTTATACTCCCCCCCCCGTTAATAATATTTTAAAAAGTGCTAAACTGAGGCATAAAATGTATTTATGCTCTATAGTCTTGCCTGGGAGTTATGGTGACTGCAGGCCACACCTCCCTTAGGAAATCTTAGATCTTCCTGAAGCATCAAATTCCATTATGGATGCTACGTGCAACTAGTTTGTGTTATATATCACACAAAACATGGCTCTGTGTTGTGTTATCAACAGTCATGGATTTTGGCATGTACCTCTGTCTTAGATTGGTATGGTTCTGAGATCTGGATGTCTGTCATTAAATGTCCAGTCCTCATTATCACACCTTATTCCCAATTCAGACCAAAGTCATAATATGTACTAGAATGAAGATCAATAACTGCCACCTTCACTGTTGGAGGCAAGGCTGTACATCTGCTACAGTCAGGCTGAAGGACTTGGATGACCTGCTTGAGAAACAAAGTTGGGACAGTGATAAGCAAGAGTATGAAAGTTTCTTTGGAGAAGTCCAGGTACCCCATTCAGTTGCAAATTAGCAATGATCAAGCTTAGTCTTAGAGATTCTGGTGTGGGGAGGTGGCTTTGAGAATTGCAGAAAGGCTGCAGCCTCTCTGGGAGTGGAGGCTGTGCTCCAAATTAAATTTGCTAGCTAATTAAGATTTTAGCTATCTTCCCTAATTCTTCTAATACTGGAATTATTAATAGACCAGTCCAATATTGAATTAGGATACCTGGTCACAGTGAAGTTAGAAGATGAATCACTATAACTCTATCTTGAGACTAATCTTTCTAAATCAGATTACACAGTCTCTACTGTTCTATATCCCATAATTCTTAAAAACCTTGAAGTAAAGCATCTTAGCTTGTCCAAACTGGGAAAATGATAAACAAAGGTAGGTCAAAAACATATACCCAATTCAGCTTTCTTGTCACTACAGTCAGGGCACTAAGCAAACACACCTGTTAGTGTGTCACAAAAATTAGCGTTCATATATCTGCAGCATTCTGTGAAGAGAACCTATTCTTGTCCCTTTCCCTATAAAGTAGCTACTTAGGATCAAGCCATATACCAATAAGTAGATTTTTTTCATTTGACCTAGACATGATTATGTCTCCTATTTAAGATACTATCAGGCATTTTTAAGTTCTTTGACATCCAAATTTCAAAGTTCTTAAAGTGTGATTTAAATAATGTGCATGGGGATATAATTTATCTTGTCCTTTGTTTTTTTAAAAAGAAGAGTTTTTTAAAGTTCCACATTACCCTGTATTAGATAAATTAATAAATTGTTTACAAAACATTTCAAAAGCTTTACTGTTATAGTCAGTATTAATATAACAAGGCCAGCGACTAATTACACTTTCAATTGTTTATCTTGAAGAGCGGATTTAACTAGAAAGCTTTAAAATGTATTAATAGTCCCCTTCTTCCTTTCTCTTTCTCACTTCCTCCATTTCCAGCAGCAGTCTTCTTGCCTCTGCAGGTATTTTACACATGAAGTGTCCAAGCAAAATGGCATGTACACAAACAACCATACCCAGCATCAAAGTTTATAAAATAAAAGAAATGATGTGTAGACTATGATAATAATTTTTCTGGGAAAGGTAGTATAGGAGAGAGGAATCACTGTGTGTGGACTCACAAAGACACAAAGAACCCCCCAAATAGATCCAATTTACCACTCCTTAGAAACACAAACACCACAGTCAGGAGGAGGGATTTTGAATGAGGAACACTTTCCTTGTCTTTCCAAGTGCTTTGGTGGATGAGCACAACTACAGGAAAATGGTCTCACAGCAGGTAAACTCCCACCACCACCCCACACAAAGGCAAAGTCACCTTGGTGGAACCAGGAGCAAATCACCTGCCTCTGCAGGTTGTTTCTGTTTAGCTGCATTTGGAGAAAGCAGTTGGAGCAGTTGCTGCCTGCTCTTGAGAAGGGCTCTAAGGGTACAATGTATAGGTCTGTAGAATTGCAACAAGTTTGGACCCTAGAAAAGTAATGGGTTGGTGAAATGGTCCTGGACTGTGAATCTTAGGGTCTTGCTAGGGAATTTCTTAATCTACAGTGACATTTAGACATTGGAGCAAGCAGAGGTGCTTTGATCCTTATCTTAGGCACTCAAAGTTGTCCTGGAAGACAATCGTTGTGACTGTTTGTGAGGCTTTGCTGGAGGAGAGGGGATATTGACAGCCCTCTACACGATCTGCATGGCACACAACTAGAGCTTTGTTTCTTATGAAGCATAGAAGTGACTGAGGGCAAAACACCACAGGAGACAACTATATCAGCGTCCCTTAAGTAAAATCTTGCTGGTGTATGAAATAGTGTGCCTTGCAAATACTGAAGTGGGTGCTCACAGTCATCTATAGGATGGAATACAGGGCCCCCAATATAGGAGCTAAAGAAAGTACCCAAAAACTGAAGGGGTCTGCAACCCTATAGGCTGAACAACAATATGAACTAACCAGTACCCACAGAACTTGTTCCTCTAGCTGCATATGTAGCAGAAGATTGCCTAGTCGGCTATCATTGGGAAGAGAGGCCCTTGGTCTAGCAAAATTTATATTCCACAGTTCAGGGGAATGCCAAGGCCAAGAAGTGGGAGTGAGTGGGTAGGTGAGCAGGGGGCAGGAGGTATAGGGGACTTTTGGGATAGCATTTGAAAGGTAAAAGAAGAACATATGTAATAAAAAATGTGTGGGAAAATAAAGAGACGAGGTCGTTTCTACAATTAGGAAAAGTCTCATTACTTTATCCCATTAAATGTGCACATTAAAAAAAAAGTGGCTAATGGCTTTGAACAGGATCCTTGCTGAGGACAGGATCTTATAAAGGGTTCCAGATAGACAACTCATTTACAGTTTTACAAGCTAGTACTTATAAACAATTGATCATTGGGAGCCTCAAGCTGAGACACCCGATCACTGGGCATAAGTGTTGAGATAATTTGAAGATATTTCCATTGTTTTGAATAATCTGTATGATATTGGATACATTTACTCTATGGAAGGAGTATGTGTGTGGAGTCCCTTGTGTCACTGAAGTAGGAGTTGTAAAACACCTGTGGCGATGATGCAAGTTCATATCTATGATGTGTTTGTGATGTCAGTATTTATAAAGGAGGAGGCATCTCTGAGATGCAATAACACATTTAAAAAAGAAAACCACAAGACAAAACGGAAAGGGAATATTGCCTTATGTTGTTGTATTTCTGTTTTGTGTGTGTTGTGTGTGTGTTTTGTTTTTTGTTTTTGTTTGTTTGTTTGTTTGTTTTCTTATTTGTGTGTATGGTCTGATTTTTGGATTTTTTCGAGACAGGAATTCTCTATATGACCCTGGCTGTCCTGGAACTCACTCTGTAGACCATGCTGGCCTTGTACTCAGAAATCTGCCTACGTCTGCCTCCCAAGTGCTGGGATTAAAGCTGTGCACCACCAACACCCTGCAAATATTGCCATTTTTAGTGAGATATTTTTAATGTTTTTTTTACTGATTTATGTAAGATATTTCAAATGGTGTGTCCATTTTTTTTCACGTTGTTGCATTATTCCTTTCAAAGTTTGTTGATTATTGCTAACGAATACAGGATTTAACATCAGGACACTGACATTCTTCTTTTTCATTTCATTCCTCTCCTTTATTTCTGTTTAACTTATCTGGAAATGGATTTTTCTGTATAGTCCTAGCAATTCTGGACCTTCTTGTGCAGTTCAGTCCTGAATTCAAATCTACTGGATTTTATCACCAAATCCTGAGATTAAACCCCTTTCTAAGCAGACATCAACATTTTTTTAAATTTTCTGTCTCACAATACTTCTTTAGAAGATGTCCTCATTACAGTTCCCAAGTAATGCCTTCAGACACTTCTAACTTTCTGTAGCAACCTTACCATATAGAGCCTATGTAAGGCATCCTGTTGGGTAGCATTCTGCCTTAAGCTGTCCACATCCAAAGTGTTTGTATTCTTCACAGTGGCCTGTGAGGTTAGTGTGATAAATCTGGGATGAGCTGTCAGGTGAGGAATTATTCACCACTGCAGCCACAAAGCTTGCAGTTTCCACTGCTCCTGATCATGATGCTGCAGAAGGTTTCTTTGATTATCATAGACACTGGCTTCTTATTCCCAAATCTTGGTATTGGTACTGTATTCTGCCTGTCTGTGTAAACAATTAGACATGAACCTTGTCTTAGTATACTGGTTGAATCTTGAGAAGTTTGTTGTTCTTTTCTGCTGGATAGCCTGTTACTGGGGAAATCAGGCCATCAAGATTATTCTTAGCCTGGAAGGTACAGAGTCAGGGTCAGAGGAAGTGTGAAGTCTGGGTAAGGACTAGTTCTTAATCCAGATATTCCCTATGTATAAGAACCGTAATTGTCAACATTTCTCATTAAAAAAAAAACACTTGAGGTTTATATGTGTTATTCTCAAATGACAGCTGTAAGTTTTTTCCACTTAAACACACCCCTCAATATACAAGAACAGATATCTACAGGGTCCTTTATAAACTATTCAGAGTTGTGCATCCCCATGGTCTCTGGTCTGTTTCCATTGTGAAAGGACATATGTTGAGAGAGATTTGTTTACCTTTGTTCTAATGATGTCCCTGGTCTTAATGTCTCAGTATTCATCCTGGTGTGAATACTGTGGAAATCGAAAATGTTAAAGGAACCGTGAAGAAAAATGTTAATTGGTGTGAAAGAGTTAATGGGAACAGCCGTTAGTTTCCACTGACTGAAACTAAAATATTCATTACCTGTTATATTTCACAAAAACAGAATTATTGCTCATTTGTTCAAAGTGGACAGCCAGGTACAAATGAAATGATTTTATCCACTGGGCTGTTTTTTTTTTTCAAAGCCTGGGCATGCTTCAACAAAGGAGTGCCTGAGAGCACCTGAATGTTCAGATAAAGTTTACTGAGGTCTCCTTGGCCTGAGAGTGCCTGTCCAGCCGCACTTTTGAACAAGAGGAATGGGTGGGACATACTTTGATAGAAACAGCAGGAGCTTGGTTGCCAGTCAGAAAATTGTTGAAGAACAGCAGCAGGCTGTAGTGTTTGAGATTGTCAGACACCCTGTGAAAATTGCAAAACCCAAAGTAACTTGGAGCTAAAAAGTTAGAGATCTGATTAAGAGGTAAAATCTTGGATGTTGTAGTGAAGAGCAAAAACTTATAATTTTGCGCCTCATAGCATTGTGGTATGTAAGTTCAAGAAATTCAGGGCTGAAGAATAGACCAAGGCGGGTCCAGGCACAGCCAAACCCACCCTGTAGCTAAGAATGTCCAGCCATAAAAGATAAAAAAGAGAATGCAGGAACTAGCCACTGCTATCAGGGCGGACCAAATGGCCATCTGGCAGGATGGCACCTCCCTATAGATCCCCATAAATCATACATTGACCAGGTGTCCTGCTGACCTCGAGAAGTCCCAAGCCCTTGTGCCTCCCTACACCTTAGCATGCACATATTACCCTGTTAATTTGTAATCATCCCGCCAACATTTAAATAAGCCTATCATGTGTAATGGCCCAAATTCTTTTGGCTCCCCTGTTTTTGGTTTGTGGTTTTTGCCTTTATATGCCTGTAAAAAGTTTGGGCCGGGGTTGAACTTCCCTGCCCCCTGCGCAGTGTATGAGATTCGACCCCAGCATGCTGGCTTGGGCGCTCCTTTTTTGTTTGTGTGTTTGTGTGAGATTAAAGCTTGTATAGTTACAGCGAGTTCCGCCTCAGTGTCCTACTGGGTGCGCACCTCCCTGAAGAGGGACTCACTGAAGGGGTCTTTCATGTGGTGGATCGGCTGGGAGATGTGTGACCACCCAGGGGTCCTAGACCCACTTGGAGGTAAGGCCCTCTATCTTGTCTTGGTTTTGTCTCTATATTCTGTCTGAAAATCTTGTGAGATCACAGTTTCAGTTTTGCAAACTCTCTTATGAGACAGTGCTTCGAAGGGAGAGCAAAGTGGATAAGGACAGATGTGTCTAGGTGTCCACCATTTGTTCGCCCTGGGAGACTTTCAGGGAAGTCAGGGGGAGGGCCAGGGATGCCTAGTGAACCTCCTCGGGAAAAGTCAGGGATAAATTTTCTCCTTGACGATCTGTTTCTGAGACCTGTTCCTAGGCCGTCTGATTCTTATCAGGAACTCTGGTTGACACAGAGTAGGCGACTGGTTTTGCTTTTGAGTCTTGTAGCCTTTGTAATCGTTTTTAACATGTGTGTGACAGAGCTTAACATGGGAAAGACTGTGACGACCCCACTAACACTTACTCAGAACCATTGAACAGACGTTATGACTAGGGCCAACAATCTTTTCTTTGATGTCAAGAAGGGACCTTGGCAAACTTTTTGCTCCTCTAAATGGCCAGCTTTTGGTGTGGGCTGGCCTTCACAGGGAAATTTTAGCCTGCCTGTTATTCTAGGTGTCAAGTTATTTTTCAGACTGCAGGAGGGCATCCTGATCCGGTACCTTATATAATTGTGTGGCAGGATCTGGTACAAAATCTGCCACCCTGACTGGGTTCCTGGACTTCCGGAGCTGAGGCAGCGATGGTGGCAGTAGCCATGAAACCGAAAATGATGCATGCGGGTCTGCCAGAGCACGTTCCATCGGCCCCCCTGAGGATCTATCCTGAAATTGATGATGCCTTTTTCATTGACTCCTTCCCACCCCCTTACCCCCAAAGAACTTCTAATCCTGATCCCTCACAGCTGCCCACCCCAGCAGACCCCAGGGTGGCCTCTGTGACAGGACCGTTGGGAGGGACTCCTAGCTGCGAAGTCCATAGTTCAGAGGGAAGTGAATCTAAACCAGATTCCACTGTTGCTTTGCCTTTAAGAGCTTATGTAGGAGGACCTGCCCATGCCCCGGGGCAGTTAGTCCCATTGCAGTACTGGCCATTTTCATTGATAGATATGTTGGCAGATATGTATAACAGATATGTATAACTAATCACTCCTTTTCTCATAGAATCCCTCAGGCTTAACAGGACTCCTTGAGTTCCTAATGTTCTCCTACCAGCCCACTTGGGATGACTGCCAGCAACTTTTGCAGGTCCCCTTTAGAACTGAAGAGAGAGAGAGGATCCTGCTAGAAGCCAGAAAAAAACGTCCCAGGACCAGATGGGACCCCCACTAATCTCCCCAACCTTATAAATGCAGCTTTCCCCTTGGCCCGTTCTGCCTTAGAGTTCAATACTGTGAAAGATAGGGAGCGTCTCACAGTCTACTGATGGACTCTAGTGGCAGGGATAGAGCGGGCTGCATGGTGACCCACCAATTTGGCCAAGGTAAGAGAAGTCCTTCAGGGTTCAATGGAGCTGCCCTCCGTTTTCTTAGCACGACTAATGGAGTCTTATAGGAGATAGCCCCATTTGATCCCTCTTAGGAGGGACAGCATGCAGCTGTAGCCATAGATTTCATTGGTCAGTCTGACTCTGATATTATGAGAAAGTTACAGAGGTTAGAGGGTCTCCAAGATTATACTCTGCAAGATTTAGTAAAAGAAGCTGAGAAAGTGTACCACAAGAGATAGACTGAGGAAGAAAAGCAAGAGAGAGAAGAGAAAGAGGTAGAGGAAAGAGAAAACCGGCATGAACGCCAGCAGGATAGGAACTTGACTAAGATTTTGGCCGCAGTGGTAGGTGGAGAAAGTTCAGGGAAGGGTCAGTCAGGGTACCTGCGCAACAGGGCAAGAAGACCCCCAGGAGAACAGAGACCTCCACTTGAGAAAGACCACTGCACATACTGCAAGAAAAAAGAATATTGGGCCAGAGACTGCCCAAAAAAGAAGCAGAGGGGCCCCAAAGTATCTGCCCTTGAAGAAGACAAGGGAAGTCGGGGCTCGGTCCCCCTCCCCAAGCCTAGGGTAACTCACTCTGTGGAGGGGACCCCCGTTAATTTTCTAATAGACACAGGAGCTGAATATTCAGTCTTGACTGAACCTTTAGGACAATTAGGATCAAAGAAGATTTTAGTTATGGGAGCCACTGGTAGCAAGCTTTATCCCTGGACAACCAAAAGGATTTTAGACATAGGAAAAAATAAAGTGACGCATTCTTTTCTTGTGATACCTGAGTGCCCAGCACCCCTGCTAGGCTGGGACCTTTGTAAAAAATTGAAAGCACAAGTCCAGTTTACTTCTGACGGACCTGAGGTATCATGGAAGAAGAATCCAGTGGCATGCTTAGTTTTAAATTTAGAAGAAGAATATCACCTCCACGAACAGAAGTCTGAGACTTTACCCTTAAAAGAACGATTGCCAGGTTTTCCAGAGGTTTGGGCAGAGCAGGCTGGGATGGAATTAGCTAGGCAAGTGCCACCCAACATAGTCGAGCTAAAAATGGCTGCCAAACCCATTTCAGTCAGGCAATACCCCATGAGTCAAGGGGCTAAAAACAGCATTCGACCACATATCCAGAGACTGCTATAACAGGGTATATTGGTCCTGTGCCAGTCCCATTGGAATACCCCCTTCCTGCCAGTGTGTAAACCTGGGACAAATGACTATGTGCCTGTCCAGGACTTAAGAAAAGTCAATAAGCGGGTACAGGACATTCACTCAACTGTGCCCAACCCTCACAACTTGCTGAGTTCCTTACCACCTGAACGGTCCTGGTACACTGTCCTGGATTTGAAAGATGCCTTTTTCTGTCTCAGATTACACCTGAACAGTCAACTTCTGCGTGCTTTTGAGTGGCGAGTCCCTGAAGGAGGATATACGGGTCAGCTAATTTGGATTAGGCTGCGACAGAGGTTCAAAAATTCACCCACTTTTTTTGATGAAGTGGTCCACCACAACCTTATGCCCTTTAGGGAACAGAACCTCCAAATTTCTCTCCTGGAGTATGGAGATGATTTAATCCTTGCAGCTTCAACCCAGGAACTGTGCCTTGACAGGATCAAGAAGCTTCTAAATGAAAAAAGTGAATTGGTGTACTCCTAAGAAAGCTCAGCTATGCCATATGGACTTGACCTACCTAGGATACTCCCTCCGAGAAGGAAAGCAGTGGTTCTCCGAAGCTCGAAAGAAGACTGTGATGCAGATCCCAACCCCCACCACTCTGTGACAAGTACGTGAGTTTCTGGGAACGGCAGGCTTTTGTAGACTCTGAATACCAGGGTCCACAATGTTGGCGGCACCTCTGTACCCACTCACTAAAGAAAAAGTCCCGTTCACCTGGACAGAGGAACACCAAAAAGCCTTTAACAGCACAAAGGCTGCTCTGCTTGCAGCCCAGGCTTTGGCCCTGCCAGATTTGACTAAGCCTTTCACCATATACGTTGATGAGCCAGCTGGAGTAGCCCGCAGAGTCCTGACTCAGACTCTGGGGCCCTGGAAGAGGCCAGTGGCCTACCTGTCTAAAAAATTGGACCCAGTTGCCAGTGAATGGCCCTCCTGCCTAAAAGCCATCGCTGCAGTAGCCCTACTTGTTAAAGATACTGGCAAGCTTACTCTGGGTCAGCATGTGAGTGTAATCACTCCCCATGCGTTAAAGAGTATTGTATGACAGCCCCCTGACCACTGGATGACAAATGCCCGGATGACCCACTACCAGAGCCTGTTGCTAAATGACCGAGTGACTTTTGCCCTACCTGCCATCCACAATCCTACCACCCTCCTCCCCAAGACGGATGCCTCTACCTGGGTACACCAATGTGCTGATATCCTGGCTGAAGAAACTGGATCGAGAAAGGATCTGACTGACCGAACTTGGCCAGGTGTGCCTGACTGGTACACAGATGGTAGAAGCTTTGTGGTGGAGGGAAAATAAAGAGCAGGAGAGGCAGTGGTTGACAGAAAACATGTAATTTGGGCAAGTTAACTTCCAGAAGGAACTTCGGCTCAGAAGGCTGAGCTCCTGACGCTAACTAAAGCTCTGCGGCTGGCAGAAGGTAAGGCAATCAATATTTACACTGACAGCCACTATGCTTTTGCCACAGCCCACATTCATGGGGCCATCTATAGACAAAGGGGGCTACTTACTTCGGCAGGCAAGGAAATCAAAAATAAAGAAGAAATCTTGGCCCTCCTAGAGGCTATACACATGCCCAAGAAAGTGGCCATCATCCTCTGCCTTGGCCATCAAAAGGGGCAAGGTGCTGTAGCCCAGGGAAATCAGATGGCAGGTTGGGTGGCCAAACAGGTGGTACAAGGCATCCCTGCGCTGCCTGTAGAGAGTATAGAAGAACCAAAAGGGACCCCAGAGATCAGTTTTGAATACACCTCCAAAGATTATGAGATGATTGAAGATCTTGAAGAACAAGGGAAGTCCAAAGGATTTAGCTACCATGGGATAGCAAGAACAAAAGAAGGAAAAATTATTTTGCCCTATAGAGAAGGAAAGGCATATGTAAAACGCATCCATCCCCTGACACATCTGGGAGCAAAGAAATTGTGTGATTTAATCCAGTCCTCAAACTATTATGTGCTCAGGCTACTAGACGAACAAGTAACTAAATCCTGCAAGTGTGTTCCCTAATTAATGCTGCACGCCCCTTTAATGAACAAGGAAAACGACAACTGGGGGATAGACCTGGAGTTTACTGGGAAGTAGACTTCACTGAGATCAAACCAGGAAAATATGGTAATAAATAGTTACTAGTTTTCATAGACACTTTCTCAGGATGGGTAGAAGCCTTCCCCACCAAGTCTGAAACTGCTCAGGTGGTGACCAAGAAGATCGTTGAAGAGATCCTACCCCAGTTTGGGATCCCCAGGGTAATATGCTTGGATAATGGGCTTGCATTTGTTGCCCAGGTAAGTCAGGAATTAGCCACACATTTGGGGAACAATTGGAAGTTATATTGTGCTTATAAACCCCAGAGATCAGTATAGGTAGAAGGAATGAACAGGACTCTAAAAGAAACCCTAACTAAATTAGCTTTTGAGACCAGTGGTAAAGACTGGGTGACCCTCCTTCCCTTTGTGCTCCTTAGGGCCCGAAACACACCTGGGTGTTTCGGCATTACTCCTTATGAAATTCTACATGGGGGACCACCCCCCTTGACCGAGTCTGATGGGATATTGAATTCCAGTGCTGACTCTTCCTCACCCTCTTCTCTGTTTACCCATTTAAAGGCCGTAGAAGTTGTCAGAACACAGATCTGGGACCAGATTAAAGAAGCCTACACACCAGGGAGCAGTGCAGTGCCCCACAGGTTCGAGGTCGGGGACTCAGTTCTGGTCTGACAACATCGAGCTGGCATGCTTGAGCCACGGTGGAAGGGACCTTATCTAGTGCTGCTGACCAGCGCCAAGGTAGCAAAGGTAGACAGGATCGCTGCCTGGATCCACGCATCCCACATAAAAAAAAAGGCATCCAACCAGGATGAAGACGACCTCAGAGAAAATTGGACAGTGGCCACTACTGATAATTCTCTTAAACTGTGCCTTTGCTGTACACCAACCTTGGGTAATAATCCTCACACTCTTATGACCCTGACATGGGAGGCCATCTCTCAAGCTGGAGATACTGTATGGAGTACTTCAAAGCCCCCCCCCCTTATACATGGTGTCCCCCTCTGTTTCCTGAAATCTGTGCCCTGAAAGATGGATTAGATGCCTGGGATATCCCTGAAGAGTCACATGAAACGGTGCCCCAAGATGAGGTAATCTATCACAAGCAGCCATATCACCAGGGGTTAAGTTCCCAAGGAAAGTACATTGCAGATATACCAGGCTGTAGTAGCAGGTCTCAACAGAGGAGACTTTGTCAGGAGCCCTTTTATGTCTGTCCCAGGGATAGGGCAAATAAAAAAGAGGCTCGCTGGTGTGGGGGAATAGAGGGCAACTTCTGTAGTCAGTGGAGATGTGAAACCACTGGTACCACTCATTGGGACCCTTCCTCTAGCTTGATATTATTATAGTATCCAGATGAAATAAGGGCCATGATTCCTTAAACATCACTTTTACTCAAAAAGCAAAAGAGACAAAAAAGATTGGATAAAGGGAAGACTGTGGGGCCTAACATTTTATGTGACAGGGACGGGCCCTGGATTCACATTTAAGATACGGCTAAAGATGAAGTGTCCCCCAACCCAGGCAGTAGGACCTACCCCCGTTCTTGTTAAAAAACCTCCAATGCCCCTTCCCAGACCTACTTTTCCCGGACATACCCTAGTTGGTCCAGCTATTCCAACAGAAGTCTATACCCCTTCCTCAGACCTGAAACTTACATTGCCCCTACTCCCCCAGATACTGAAAACCATCTGTTTAGTATGGTACAGGGGGCTTTTTGGTACGCAATTGTACCAATCCCAACATCACTAAGTCTTGTTGGCTGTGTTATGCCTCCAATCCCCCATATTATGAGGGAGTTGCTCAAGTCAAGACATACAATAAGGCTGAGGACAATTCTCAGTGTCCTTGGGGAGAAAACAGAAAACTAACATTAGCAGCTGTCTCGGGAAATGGACTTTGCCTGGAACAAGTCCCACATGACAAACGGTAACTCTGTAATCAGACTCATCATCTCCAGTCTTCCAGTAATAGAGGTCAGTACTTAGTCCCTCCCTTAGTCACAGTATGGGCTTGCAACACTGGACTCACTCCCTGTGTATTTACTTCTGTTTTTAATACTTCTAAAGATTATTGTCGTTTAGTTCAGAGGGTTCCTAGGCTTCTGTATCATGATGACAGTTTTTTGTCAATGGATTCAACCACTGGACCCGGTATAAAAGGGAACCCATTACCATGACTTTAGCAGTGCTTTTGGGTCTAGGAACAGCACCTGGGGTCGGCACAGGCACAACTGCCTTGATACAGACCCCCCACTATTTTCATGAATTTCACAACCGCTATGGATGCAGACCTAGGAGCACTAGAGCAGTCCATCACCAAACTTGAAGAATCTTTGACCTCGCTACAGAACAGGAGGGGGCTAGATCTACTTTTTCTCAAAGAAGGTGGACTCTGTGCCGCACTAAAAGAAGAGTGTTGTTTTTATGTAGACCATTCTGGTCTTATCAGGGACTCCATGGCTAAGCTCAGAGAAAGGTTAGAAAAATGAAGCAAAGAAAGAGAAGCGTATTAAGGATGGTATGAAAATTGGTTTAACAGGTCTCCCTGTTTTACGACACTGATTCCACCCTGGCAGGCCCTCTGATTATTTTTTTCCTCCTGCTTTCTTTTGGGCCATGTATTTTAAATAAGCTGGTTGCTTTTGTTAAAGATAAAATAAACACCATACAAGTCATGGTCCTCAGACAGCAATATCAACAAGAAGAAAGGTCGTTCTAAGATTAGAGCTATCCACTAAAAGAAGTGGGTAATGAACAGCAAAAACTTATAATTTTGGGTCTTATAGCATTGTGGTATGTAAGTTCAAGAAATTCAGGGCTGAAGAATAGACCCAGGCGGGTCCAGGCACAGCCATACTCACCCTGTAGCTAAGAATTTCCGGCCATAAAAGATTAAAAAGAGAATGCAGGAACTAGCCACTGCTATCAGGGCGGACCAAATGGCCATCTGGCAGAATGGCACCTCCCTATAGACCCCATAAATCATACATTGACCAGGTGTCCTGCTGACCTCGAGAAGTCCCAAGCCCTTGTGTCTTTCTCCATTTTAGCAGGTACATATTACCCTGCTAATTTGTAATCATCCTGCCGCCATTTAAATAAGCCAATTATGTGTAATGGCGCAAATTCTTTTGGCTCCCCTGTTTTTGGTTTGTGGTTTTTGCCTTTATAAGCCTGTAAAAAGTTTGGGCTGGGCTTGAACTCCCCTGCCCCCTGCGCGGTGCATGAGTTTCGTCCTCAGCATTCTGGCTTGAGCGAAACTTTGTTGTTTGTGTGTTTGTACGCCATTAAAGCCTTGTATAATTACAGTGAGTTCGGTCTCAGTGTCCTACTGGGTGCGCGCTTGCCCGAGAAGGGACTCCCCACGGGGGTCTTTCAGTAGGTTTTCTGAATAAGTTTGTATTACATGGCAAAAAAAAAAAGATTTATTATATTCATTTCCTTCCTTCTCATGGTGTTTAAGGCATATATAATGCAATTGAATACTGCACATTCGGATTATTAACAGTTTTATACCAAGTTCCAAATTTAACATACCACGAAATGAGAAAGCATACAATATATATTCCAATCATGAATAAGCAAATGAATGTAGGGAAATAGTTTTCAGGTACTAAGATACATAGCTATTAAGACATGATCAGAACAATTTAGATCAGAGGATATTAGCCTAACCCCTATGACTTAAATTTCCCCTTGGCTGTATACTCAGAGCTCTGTGTCCTGTCTGTTGCTGATTGGAACAATGCTTTGTTTTTCAGTAGCTTCCTGCATGAATTTAACATGGTCATACACTATAGACCGTCTTAGCAGGAATCAACTTAATGTGGATCTAGGAATCTGTTACCTGTAGAGAAGGGCCTCTCTGTTAAGAATGATCAGTGAGCATTGTACCTCATTGTTTCTACAGAGGATCCTAAAGGGTGCATAACCTGCTGTGAAAAAGATCTAGGCCCTCTAATCCATGACACAAGCCTAGTTTCCATTTGTTCAGTTATGTCAGATTTTGTACTAATATATTCAGGTAAGGAATTACTGTTATATATCTGTTCTATCCAAGATTTTAATACTATTGGTTGCTATTTTGCATTGAATCCTAGAGCTGATGAACCAAGTAAAGAACACTGGGAAATCACCTAGATAAAAGAGATAAAGTGTGTGATGGTTACACCTTGTAATGGCAATGACTCTTTGAATTAAGAGGCCTTAAAAAGAAATGAAATAGAAACTTGAGTTTCTCAGTAATGTGAGTCACTCTGGTATCAGGTCTCTTTAGCCTGAGGATACAAGAGAAGACTCTAACCAACATCATTGACAGTCTTGGTCTTAGGTCATCATGATATCCCTTTCTATGATCCCAAGTGTATTACAATATAATAAGTAGACCCACCAAAGGCAATAAAGTAAAGACAGCACTAATCACTGAGTCCTAGGCATGCTAAATGCTAGGCAGTCACTCTGTCACCTGAGCTATGTACAGACTCTGTTCCCAATATTCACAGATTTAAGTTTTTTCCAATGAAGCTTAGAAGCTGCTTTCGAAGGAAGATGTGTTCTATGACTATGTCCTAGCACAGTCTGCTGGAAATGGCACCTCAGTTTCTGGTCAGTACTAGGAGAGCAACAGCAGGGAGGTAAAAGCTATTCACTATTGCGTCCCGCTCGACCGGCAAGAAAGATACAACAAACTAGAATCTTCCACAGCAAGAGCTTTATTGCTTGCTTATCAGGAAGATCCCGAACCGGGAAAATGGCGCTGCTTTTATAACCTGCAGCGTGACATTTCAGCACCTGATATGGCATGACAGCTCCTGATTCATTGCTTGCCCATCACCTGACTATTTCACCCCGAGAATGGGAGTGACTAGGAGTGAATTCACTCTCGCACCTTCGTACAAGGCTTCTTTACTAGTTAGCCACAGCGGAGGCCCGCGCCATCTTATAATGGCGATTGCTCGCGGCACACACGGCTCTCCTCAGAGATTACTGGTGGCATGCACGAGATTGCTCGCAGTACGTACCTGCTCTCCACATCTTCCCCTTTTTATTTTATTAAAACTTGAGGCTGGTCTAGGCCTGTGTAACTTTGCCCATCCACTGTGGCTCCTGTCTTAGGTCATTCCTCCAATGTCACAGCCTTTCCTGTCATAGGGTAACCCTATCGCCACCGGGCCCCGTGTCTTAGGTTGATCTGTGCATGAGGAAAATTGCCCGTCCCTGGATACCACAGTGCTATGTGACATTAACTACTAAATAAACTAGGGCGAACTCTATAAAAGAGGACAGCCACCAATGTCAATTAATTTTTGAGCATAGATAGCCAGATTTCAGGGAAGGCCCCTTGCTTGATGGCAGCAAGTGCTTGGGTTATCAAAACCTTGTCACGTGTTTGTTGGGTTCTGAGCTTGCAAACCAACCAGAGCATGACCACAAGTCCACAGCAGGTGGCAACGCCAAATAAACCTACCCCCACCCATTCCTTAAAATAAGAAAAGGCAGATGAAATCCAGGAGGAGAGGGCCTCTGTCAATGACAGGTCCACTCGTGTTGAGTTGATCTTTAGAACGGCCGCTCTAAGGACCTCAAGGGTCTCATCGAATCTTTCAGACCAGTTTCCTGCAAGATATAAAGAAACCTGTCTAGACAAATTAGCTGCATAAGTAAAATTTCATATTGGACACTGGTAATGCACAGAGCTTCCAGTTTTCTTTCACAACCCAACTGGGCCATCTGGTATAGAACACCTATCTGTTCTTCCGCCAGGTCAAGGCACTGATTCAAAGTCATCAGCCCTCCCTTTAACTTGGTACTAGCAGAAGTTTGGACAGTGATGGCATCAGCCAGATCTGCTGAAAGCTGATTTAATTTTGTGCCTGATTGAACCGCACTAACCATAGCATACCCTGCAGCTGTAGCAGCAGCTGCACTGGCTGAAATTGCTATGATCACGGCAGCAGTAATGCCAAAATCTCTCTTTTTTCAAAACATAGATAAGATGGAGGGTGTATCCACCAGAACAGGGATCCAACGTGGGATCCGTGCCACCATGGCACGGGTGTTCTTTGTTACATCCCAACATTGAGAAATCCAACAATTATCATTGGAACAGATTTCAAATGAATCATTTGAAAGAATAAACAAGAAAGCGGGGTAAACACAGACTGTGGTAGATGGATAATTAATCTGTTTTACCAAAGTTTTATTAAACCCAGTGATCTCTGCACTGGTATTACTATATCCATAAGAGTCCAGGGAGGCATCATGTATTCCCCAATACTGAGCAAATCTTGAGATGCCAGTAAAAGAAGCCTTTCCAACTGCTCCTCCCTGGATAAAGATCAAAGGATTGAGTTCTGTACAACTGCCATTGACTCCACAAAGCACCCACTTGTGAAAGGGATGCATTCTAATGTCCTGTATGAAAAGTCCCTTTTTCATAACAAATTCCTTCTCTGGGTTATCTATCATGTTGGGAGAAAAGGAAAAGGTTTTACTCTGATCTGCCCAATGAGTGATGGAGGATTGACAATCAGACCAAGGCAGGATCAGCCCTTAATCTTCCAAACTACAATGAGGGGCTATTTTTGGTTGGTGTGGACGTTTTTTGTCTGAAAAGTTAGGTGGTAGAAATGTACCATTAACCTAATTTACCTCGTGCCAAAAGGTCCGATTTGTAAAGGTTATCTCTACATTGGAAGTATCTTGGGTTGTGCTCACGCAACCTCCTCTATGCTAATTAAACTTCCCCAAAGCTTGGGCTGTGAGGTAGATACAATTTCCTGGTCCATTAATTCGAAAACATAAAGAACCCTGTTCTAGTAAAGTGCGATTTTCTCCTAATGGTGCTCGGGTTGGGATCATAGGGTAAATATGGCAAATCCACTGTTTTATCAGTAGTAAAGAATTTTGGAAAAACTATAGCATCATAGCGAACTGGCATTGGTTTAGGGAAAGTTGAGAGAATAGCCCATCTCTGCTGGCCCATTATACTAGGAACCTGAGACAAGTTCAGCATTGTCAGGATCAGGAACAGTCCTCGGGAGGTCAGCATCTTCTGCACCATCCTTGATGAATATCCTGGGGATGAGTCATTCCGGCAGCCAAAATGGGTTGTCTTCACTCTGTGAAAAAACACAAACAGCTCCCCAGGATCTGATTAAGATAGGATCCGGGCCTTTCCACTGACCAGTTAAAACATCCTTCCCTTTGACCATTTCTTTTGGTCTATCAGGGTCTGAGCTATGTCGCTCAGCTGCAGAGTGTCCCTGCTCGTCGAGATTCAAAAAATTAAGTGTAAAGAGTGCCATAGATACTGCTACTCTTGGCACTGAGGGCAGAGTCTCATCAACTCCCCCTTTCTGTTTTATAAGATTTGAGTTTGCCGTGGGCACGTTCCACAATGCCTTGTCCTTGAGTATTATAAGGAAGGCCAGTCAAATGAGTGACATCCATTTGATGACAAAATTGTTGAAATTAAGTAGAATTATATGCTGGCCCATTATCCGCTTTTAGAATTGTGGGCTTGCCCCACACACTCCACGCTTCTAGGCAGTGCTGTATAACATGAGAGGCTTTTTCACCTGTTAAAGGTGTGGCAAATATTACACCAGAGCAGGTGTCAATAGAAAGATGTAAATATTGATTTCTCCCAAAGGAGGAAATATGACTGACATCCATTTGCCAGACCTGTAATGTCCTGACGCCACGAGGATTTACCCCTACATGAGGAGTAGGTAAAAATTGACAACAGTTTTGACATTGGGTGACAATGTCACGAGATTCTTTCCTGGTTAAATTAAAACGGTGGTGTAATATCTCAGGTGTCACATGAAAGCATTCATGAAATTCTCTTGCAGCCTCTGCCTGTGAGGACAAAGCAGCAGCCACGATTCTAGTGGCTTTGTCTGCTAAGTCATTTCCATGAGACATGAGGCCAGGAAGGCCAGAATGACCTCAAACATGAGTAATATAGACAAGATGTCTTTTGTATAACAAGGCTGACTGAATCTTTTGAAAAATGTGAGCAAGCTTACTAGTTGGTTTAATTAAGCCTGCAACTTCAAGCATATTAACTGCATTGAACACATATAAGGAATCAGATACAATATTGAGCGGTCCCAGGAAAGTTTCAAGGACTTCTAGAACTACCAAACACTCTACAACATGGGGTGATGAATCATTATATTGTTTAGATGTTACTTGGCCATTTACTACATATGCACCTATACCAGATTTGGATCCATCTGTATACACTACTACCCCATCCGGAAGTGGGTGTTTGACTGTTATTATTGGAAACACTATAGCTTGGCTTAAGGCAAATTGTAAAATTGTATGTTTTGGATAATGGTTATCAATTTGTCCTGAATAGGAGGCAACCAAGACTGCCCAATCGTTGGTTGTTGCTGCCAGGGTTTGAACTTGAGCAGAAGTATAAGGTACACTTACTATATAAGGTTCTTACCCGAAATAAGTAATGGCTGCTTTTATCCCCCTAAGTGCAAGTTGAGCAACTGCATTAGGATACCACTCAATGATTTTTGCAGGGGAAGCATTAGGATGGACCCACAACAAGGGCCCATTTTGCCATAAGACCACTGTTGGTAACTGTGCAGTTTTTAATATGCACAATTCAAATGACTTTGACTCGTCAATGCGTTGTAATTGAGCATCTTGTAGGGCCTTTTCTACAATTTGTAAAGCTTGACATGCAGCTGGGGTAAGTGCTCTGTGGGAGGAGATATGGGTATCTCCCTCTAATATGTCAAATAAGGGCTTTAATTCTGCTGATGGAATTTTCAAAAAGGGTCTCAGCCAATTAATATCTCCTAACAATTTTTGAAAATCATTCAAGGTATGTAGTTGATCTTTGCGAATCTCTAATTTTTGAGGAACAATTTTGTCAGGATAAATAAGTGACCCTAGGAAGGCTCCCATTCGAGCAACTTGCACCTTTTCGGTGGCCACCTGCAATCCCCATTGCCCTAACGTTTTTATTAATATAAGGTATGCATCTTGCAATAACTCTGAATTTTTATGGCAAATCAAAATGTCATCCATATAAATTATCACCTGTAATGATGGAAAATGTTCTCTAACTGACTTAAGTGCCAATTGTACATACAGTTGACACATGGTGGGGCTATTCGCCATTCCCTGAGGTAGGACCTTCCATTGGTATCTTTGATCTGGCTCTAAGTAATTAATGGCTGGGATCGTAAATGCAAATCTTTGCTTATCTTGAGGGCATAAAGGTATAGAGAAAAAGCATTTTTTAATGTCTAGGATTATAATTTCCCAATTTTTGGGTAAGGCAGAAAGTAATGGTAGCCCTTGCTGAACTGGTCCAAACAGATGCATTTGCGCATTAATTGCTCTAAGATCATGTAATAAGCGCCATTTGCCAGATTTTTTTCTTAATTACGAAAATAGGTGTATTCCAGGGTGAGGTAGAAGGCTCTAAATGACCCAAGTGTAGCTGTTCAGAAATTAGTTTTGTGGCTGCTTCTAATTTTTCAGAGGAGAGAGGCCATTGGGGAACCCATACAACTTCCTCTGTAAGCCATGGTATGGGCATGGAACCCTCAACAGCTGTCTCTAGAAAAAATCCAAACCTTGTCTCCCATTATTACCTTTTTGAGGGATAGGTTCAAGTTTACCCTGCTCTCCTTTTCCTAATCCCCTTCCTTCTTTATAGCATATTTTCTTAATCATTCGAACAGCTTGTGGCGAGCATGCATTAGTTAAGGTCAGTCCTAGTGCCTGTAAGATGTCTTTCCCCCAGAGATTTACTGGGAGTGGTAAGACATAAGGAGTGAATCGTCCCATTTGACCTTCAGGCGCTGTCCAGCTCAAAGAACGGGAACTAATTGTGGGACAGGACTGATAACCGAAACCTTGCAAAGAATGTGATGACTGAATAACTGGCCAAGTTTTCGGCCACCAGTGAGAAGAAATAATACTTTTGTCTGCTGCTGTGTCTAAAATCCCCTTAAATTGTTTCCCTTCTATAACTAACTCTAAAGAAGGCCTGGAATCTATAGGCATTATTAAATAAGCCGAATCATTTCCAATAGAACTAATCCCTCTGGTAGCTTGAGGGACACCAGAAGAGGGAAAACAGCCATGTAGGCTTGGCTGAATTACTAACTGAGCTATTCTATCTCCTTGTGAAATAGAAACGACACCCTGAGGACAGGAACAGAGAACTTGAAGTCCCCCTTCATAATCTTGATCTACGTCTCCAGGGTGAACAATAAGACCTTGTAGTGTAAGGGAAGCCCTGCCCAATATTAGGCCGACACTCCCAGATGGCAGAGGTCCTTTATAGTTAGTAGGAATAGGCTGCACTCCCATTTGAGGGATCAGCATGAATTGGGTGTTGCCCTGCGGACTGTGGGGTCCACCTTTCGCCTGTCGAGGTCCCATATGTTTTCGGGCCCTGAGACCTGAGGGCCCTGTACTGGTTTTTTGAAATGGTGTCATTATCTACTGCTTGAGGGAATCCTGGCTGCAGGAGCCTGCCTCGAATGTCCCGGATTGAACGACAAGCGCTAGTCAAATGATATCATTTTCCACACTTAGTGCACAATCCTGGTGCTCTCCTTTTAACAAGGGCTCTACAGTCCTTTTTTAAGTGTCCCGGTTTGCCACGATTATAGCAGAGTTTGAGCTCAGCCATGTCAGTGCATTTTTGCACTTGTAGAATGGCAGCTGCTAAACCTGCATTAGTGAGTGGCCCACCAAGTTCACGGCAAACCTTCGACCAGTCCTGCAGTCCCTTGCTTTTTCCAGGTGTAATAGCCGCCCTGCATTCCTGGGTAGCCTGTTCATATATCAACTGTCCAATTAAAGGCATAGCTTCTTTTGTATCTCAAAATATTCTCGTGCTGCCTCTGTCATTCTAGCCACAAAATCTGAGTACGACTCCTGGGAGCCCTGAGTGATCTTGGTCAAATGCCCACTTGCCTCTCCCTTCTTAGAGAGTGCCTTCCATGCCTTAACAGTGGCAGCTGAGATCTGGGCGTATGCTCCCCAATGATAATCTGTTTGGTTAGCAGCATGCTGTCCCTGACCTGTAAGCAATTCAAATGTCCATGTCCTTTGGTTTCCTTCCATGGTGGCATTGGCCCTTGCCTGCGTCTGACAGGAGTCCTGCCACAAAGCTTTCCATTCAAGATACATCCCCATACTGGGGGCTGCAGCTTTTACTACAGTCTGGCAATCACCAGGAGTCATAGTGTGAGTTGCAAGCCTTTCAACTTGTGCTACAGTGAAATTAGCTCTGACTCCATAACACGGACTGTTTCTGCAAGCTCCTTAATCTGTATATATTCTACTGGAGCGTGAACACGCCCTCCCTCAGCTCTTTCAAAAACTGGAAATGCCTGTTGTATCTTCCTCTGTTCCTCTTTTGGTATAAATGAGTCTGAATGATACCTCTGCACATAAGGCTCAGAATGGTGCCTCTGCACATAAGGCGGAGGTGCACTAGAACCCTGAAGTTGCATATCCGAAGACCGCGCAATGATTTGACATTTGTCTCTAGCTGCTTCCATGTTATTCTGTAACTGATTAACTTGTCTTTCATCTGACTGGTATCTTTCTCCCTCACAACCTGTCGCTTTCTTCTCTAAGTCTGTTTCCTCATAGGAATAAGTTCCTTATCTGATTCTGAGCTACTGACAGCTAGCTGCTTAAACTCATCTATTGGTGGGTAGAGGCTTCTTTCCTTCTGTGCCTCTCCAGCTCGATCTCCCTTCTCTCCCTTTCCATCCTTTTTTCTAATCTCTCCCCAGGTATTTTCCCTGACATTCTCTTTTCCTCGGTCTCAAGGCTCATGGAAAGGCCTAAATTCTTCAGTGCACTTTGTTTCCTCTCTATTTTTCCTCTCTCTCCCCGCTCTACCTCTGATAGACTTTCTTGAATTTCGTCCAGAACTTTCTGCCCCGCTTCTACCATTTGCTGACAATCCTCATCTGTTAAACACGATTTCACCAATTTCATAGCGGCATAATCCCTCCTTTAAGTTTGCCTTTCTGTTGTTCCCTAACTAGATCTCCTTTCAGTTTGTCCCAAGAGGCGACAGTTAATGACAATGAGCAAGCATACCATGGTGCAACACGGTCTATCTCTCTGACAAATCCCTCTTAGGTCTTAGTGGCGATTTTTAGGCCACACTGCTTCAGGACTGAGCGTAGGCCCACTACTATAGAATGGGAGATTCCCATACTGCCGCTGTCCAGGCCTGACCGGGCCTGAAATTGGTTGCTGTCCAGGTGCTGTCCAGGCCTGACTGCGACTAAGAACCAGTCAACAGTTCCAGTGGTGGAAACAAAACGAAACCAAAAGGAAAAGTGTAATCGCCATGCAAACAATCAAAAGGGCTTCTAACTCTGGAGAAACTTCAAGATTGTACGTACCTTGTAGAGACTTTTGTCCCACAGTTCTGATTCTGCCCCGTGAATGAGGGATCTTCCTTGCGCTGGTGTGATGACAGTTCCCGGGTTTTGGCACCACTTATTGCATCCAGCTCGACCAGCAAGAAAGATGCAACAAACCAGAATCTTCCTCAGCAAGAGCTTTATTGCTTGCTTCTCAGGAAGATCCCGATCCGGGAAAATGGCACTTTATAACCAGCAGCGAGACGTTTCAGCACCTGATATGGCATGACAGCTCCTGATTCATTGCTTGCCCATCACCCCACTATTACACCCCGAGAATGGGAGTGACTAGGAGTGAATTCACTCTCGCACCTGCGTACAAGGCTTGTTTACTAGTTAGGCACAGTGGAGGCCCGCACCATCTTATAATGTTGATTGCTCACGGCACACATGGCTCTTCTCAGAGATTACTGGCAGCACGCACGTAATTGCTTGCAGCACGTACCGGCTCTCCACAATTCACCACGATATCTGCAGTCCCTTCTCTGAATAGTCTGTTGTAACCTGGAGAGTTCTGGTCATCCACTCTGATACCACTACTGTTGTAGCAACTTGAACTTCTCTTAAACCAGTCAGTCCCTTTCTATAGAGATGATTCATCCCTGAAGTATCTACATGGGAGAGAGAATGGGGAGCATAGAAATCAGAGAGAGGCAGAAGTAATCTAGACTTCAAGCTGAGAAAAGAAAAAGTGGTCCTGGGGAAAATACAGTGATTTCTGGGTAGAGAATATGGAGCATCCCAGTAAAGGTAGTTCTGAACTGGCTTGTTTATCTTGAAGGCAGACTTGGGCATTGTATAAAGCTCTCTTGTAAGATCTCATACACAAAATTTTGCTCAATGTCTGACTCAGAAGTAATATTTCAGCAGTATCTAGGATTCATGCTGGAAAAAACTGGAGAAAAGAAATCAGGATTTTTGTGGGCCAAGGTCCATGACATAAGGCTTCAGATATCTAAATTGGCAAAGCTCATGCAGCCAAGAGAAACTTTTACACAGACACCTAGAGTCTTGTGGCAATGAGCCAGGATCAAATTCACCATAACTATCCATATTTTAGCATTCCTTGTGCTATGATAATAAAGGACACAGCCTGAGTTCATATAAATCATTAGGTCTGCTTTTATTGGGTTCTAACTTCCTGGGGCCGGGCTCTAAAGCAGGACAAATCTTTCCTCTGATCAGCAGAAGACATAACATGACCTATTCATGTTATGTCATGCATGCAGAGCTTAGAGAATGAGAACCCTGAAGGGGCATAGAACCTCAAGAGATCAAGAAATAAATTGACTTCTGTTTGGCATTTGCCTGTCAGAGAGAGAAGCACTTAAGGCAGGGTCATCTCTGCCTTTCATTGTTTCAGGACTCAACACTCTGCAACTTTGTTTCAATACCTTCTTTCTGTTAGCCATTAGCTTGCCTTTAGCCTCCTAGACTCAGTGTTGCTGAGTGTGAAACAGATTATACTCCTGACAGCCTCAGGAGCATGTAGATGTGTAATTCACACACAAGTACCAATTCAAATGTGTTGTGTCTGGCCAGCGGCTCACATGTCTGGGTTCTAATCTGGAAAGGAATCTTGGAAACCTGGAAGAGAACAGGGAGCTAAGCAGAGAAGAGAAAGTTGTAGCTAAGGCAAAATTCTGAACAAAGCTCAATTTTACTATTTCTGAAACTCATTTATGAAGCAGAGGTAGGGACCTGATTCCCGCCAAATCATCTTGGAGTAAAGTTGCAGGTGAACACGTGATGGGTCCAGAAATGCTAGTTGGAAAGCAGCAGCAGTGGGAGTGGCAGGGTTATAGAGCTGCAAGCTCTGCTGAGATGCTCTCTAATACTGAAACCTGAGCAGATCAGCTGAAAATGAAAGGAAGCTTGTTCAGGTATAAGACTAAAAATAAGGGTTCTGGGCATGGAGGAACAACACTTGGGAAATATCAATCTGATATATAAGGACAAACAGAAATAGACTAGCAACAACCAGTCCCAGAGAATAGAGGGAGATAGCTTACGAGGTTAGTCAAGCACCATTTGCTCTTTGGAATGCCTAACTGCTCATCCATCCAATTTTGCTTGTAACCATCTCCTTTCTAATCTACCAGCCAGATAATATGCAAAGCCTGAGGGACCTTCTAACATTCAGTCCTACAAGGGAGGTCACCATCAAATCTCCACCTCAGTGTTCAGGAAACACTGTAATAAAAGACAGAAACAGTGTAGGATCATAAAATCTATCTTGATTGTAACTACTAGAATTTAGTCCTAGCTACACACTTTTATTAAAAAACTGACATCAATGAAATTTATATTTTAGAGTTGTTTCTACAACAGAACAAACGATCTACATTTGGGGTTGGTCTTCCTATTTCACATAATCAAATCAGGAAAAAAAATTCCTCACAGGTGCCCCAAATTCCCAGAGTTTTAGTGAATTCCTAATATTATCAGGGTTACAACCAAGACTAGCCATCATAAGTATACCTCTTGTCAATAAGACATACAATCATATCTCCTTATATTATATTAATTTCCAAAGGAAAGCAATAGTTATGCCTAGCACAGTATCCTATATCCAATATACAACTGCAAATAAAGTATATGAATTTTCAGGGCAGAATCATGCTTAACATGAGATAAAATTCCATATACAACTACAATCATATTTTATCTTTTAGAATAGATTACAATTTCTTAATTGTAACACCATATAAAATCAAATTCAAAGCATTGTTTACTTTCAAAGTACACTAACATGATTATACATTCTCATTCAAAATAAAAGGAAAAGAAACATAAACAGGAAATATTGGGAAAATCAAGTTCAAATCTAGCTAGACAAACCCCAAATCCTAAATTTATGTACATTGTGGCTTAAAAAGCTCTTCCTATCTAGTTTCATGACTACAATATATTTCTTTGTCTTGGAATGGTTCCATTCTTTGTGTGTAGCTTTCTTTGAGAGATATCGCACAGCTGTGGACCTTCTTACATCCTGATTGCTATATCACAATATAGGCTTCCCTTTCTTACCTTCACTAAAAGCCTCTCTAGGCATCTATGCAGGGACTTCGCTGCAACCTGGATGCCCTCAGTGGCTTTCCATAACCACGTAGGAAGACTCCATGGCTCTTTTCCTTCTGTATCCTTCATTAATCTGATGAAAGAACTACATGGTGGATGTTGCCAAGTTCTTTTGCCTGCTTTATATAGAACCTGCCTGCTTCCTTGAATATTTTTTCATAAATTTGATATGTTGTTTTTCTGCTATAAACAGATCAATCCTTGGGACATTTCTTTGCACAAGTTGCAGGATTAGCTTGGTGGATACTCACCTCGAGGAAACAATTCCCTTTATTACATTACTCCTTATATCTTTCAACACTAGCTATGGCTCCCACAAAAAATTTTCTGGTGCTCTTTTTTTCTCCAAACTTAAATTCTAGCTCATCCCTTAAAGAATGAGTACAATCAGGAAAACAAAAGTCAAGAAGCATTAGCGATGTGGGAATAAAGTACAGCTGTACTGCTGGTGGGTGCTTAAGTTGGTACATCCAGGATAAAATCAGTGTGGAATTTGCTAAAAATATCTAAAAATAGAACTAACTGGTGACTCACCTATATCACACTTGAGTGTAGAAAAGATAGCATGGTTATCTATTGATACTTGCTCAGTCATTTTTGTTGATTTTGTTTTCAAAAAAGGAGATGCAATCAGCTGTAACTAAATTTGCTAGAGAGTATATGGAATTTGAAAATACTATATAATAAATGCGTTAAGTCAGGCCTATAAAGAGAAATGCTACGTGTCTGTAATCACATTTGGTCTAGCTTCAACTATTAGATTTTTTGTTTAACTTGGAGTAACTGTGGAGATAAGGAACCCCAAAGTGGCACATGGCATGGAAGAAAGGATGAAGCCTTTAGGGAAGGAGGGAATGACAGAACACATGCAACATAGTAGGAGGAGGAAACATTAGAGATTACAAGTTTAGGTAAGCATGAGTATAGGATTATGTCTGTTATTCCATACGGAATGTCACATTTTAGGAAGTTTATTTAAAATATTACATTTAAGTGGCATTACTCTTGGTTACAGTCCAAAACTTGATACTACAACTCTTTCTGAAGAAACCACATACTCGAGTAATAGAACATGAATAAATAAAGTTATAAACAATCTTGAAATTTAATTCTTAGGGCTTGCTGTTATATAGTGGCAGAATGTTCTGTTTATGCTACTAGCAGAGAAAGTAATCAAGCATATTACACATCTGTGATCCCTGACAACAAGATTAGTGACTCATTTGAAATATACTGTGTACATATATATCATCTAGGTTTAAAGTAATATATTCCTGTTGTCTATTTTTCTGTGTTTACTTCTAGATCATAGGAACTATTTTACTGTAACCTAGAACTGATTTTAGAACGAGGACAGAATACTTTGTCTTAATAATTTCATGCCTACCTAAACATAAATACACAATATTGTTTAAAAAATAGTAATTATGAATATTTTCTACCTGCATTGGGTAGTGCCATAATAAGTTCGTATTTCAAACTACTGATTAATAATATGAAACAAAAAAATGTTAAATTTTAGGATAGATAGTTATAATACTTCAGAAAGTTGTCAACAAATTACACAGGGAAGGAGAAATAGAATACATCGTTTTCTCCACCTATGGTTATTGAGATTTTGGCCAGGTATAGTAGCCTGGGTTAGCATTTGAGTTCTCTTAGTGTCTGTATAACATCTGTTCAGGCTCTTCTGGCTTTCCTAGTCTCTGGTGAAAAGTCTGGTGTAATTCTGATAGGCCTGCCTTTATATGTTACTTGACCATTCTCCCTTACTGCTTATAATGTTCTATCTTTTTTTAGTGAATGTGTTTTTTCTGATTATTATGTGTTGGGAGGAATTTCTTTTCTGGTCAAGTCTATTTGGAGTTCTGTAGGCTTTTTTTATGTTCATGGGCATCTCGTTCTTTAGGTTTGAAAAGTTTTCTTCTATAATTATTTTGAAGATATTTGCTGCCCCTTTAAGTTGAAAATCTTCATTCTCATCAACTCCTATTATCTGTAGGTTTGGTCTTCTCATTGTGTCCTGTATTTCCTGGATGTTTTGAGTTAGGATCCTTTTGCATTTTGCATTTTCTTTGATTGTTGTGCTGATGTTCTCTATGGAATCTTCTACACCTGACATTCTCTCTTCCATCACTTGTATTCTGTTGCTGATGCTTGCATCTATGGTTCCAGATATCTTTCCTAGGGTTTCTATCTCCAGCGTTGCCTCACTTTGGGTTTTCTTTATTGTGTCTACTTCCATTTTTAGGTCTAGTATGGTTTTGTTCATTTAAATCACCTGTTCGGATGTGTTTTCCTGTTTTTCTTTAAGGAATTCTACCTGTTTGGTTGTGTTTTCCTGTTTTTCTTTAAGGACTTGTAACACTTTAGCAGTGTTCTCCTGTATTTCTTTAAGTGAATTATTAAAGTCCTTCTTGATGTCTTCTACCATCTTCATGAGATATGCTTTTAAATCCGGGTCTAGCTTTTCGGTTTTGTTGGGGTGCACATGACTAGGTGGAGTGGGTGTGCTGTGTTCTTGATTTCTGTAAGTACAATTCTTACATTTGCCTTTGGCCATCTGGTAATCTCTGGAGCTAGTTTTATAGTTTTCTCTGGTTAGAGCTTGTTCCTCAGGTGATTGTGTTAGCCTCTATCAGCAGACCTGGTAGACTACATCTCTCCTCTGAGTTTCAGTTGTCAGAGCACTCTCTGCAGGCAAGCTCTCCTCTCACGGGAAAGGTGCACAGATATATGGCCTAAAGACCTCCCTCCTGGCCGAAGAAGAAGGCCCAAAACAGGACCTGTCCTGAAGCTGAGTTGCTTTGGCCTGTCCCAGAAGGTGTTAGCTTCTGTATTCTACACTCTCACACGTCCAGAATACACTCTGTGGAGTCCTGGAACCAAGATGTCTGCAGCTGATGCTCAGGCAAAGCACTCCTGCACTGGGCAGACCCCTTTCCTCTGGCTGGGAAAGTGGCCAGATGTCTGAAGCCTGTGCAGAATACTCTCGGCTGGGTCCCGGAACCAAGATATCTGCTGCCGCCGATGCTCCGTCAAAGCTCTCCCGCACTGGTCAGACCCCTTTCCTCTGGCCTGGACATTTGCCAGTTGTCTGGGCCCGAAAAGTGGGCTGCCTTAGAAGCTCTGTGGCTCCCACGTCTCCCAGAAGCTTTTGGTTTCTGTATTCTGTACTCTCACCTGTGCAGAATACACCCGGTGGGGTCCTAGAACCAAGATGTCTGTTGCCAATGCTCAGGCAAAGCACTTCTGCACCCGGCAGACCCCCTTTACTCTGGTTCGGAAAGTGGCCGGATGTCTGGGGCCTTTGCAGAATACACTTGGCAGGGACCTGGACCAGTCTTGTGCTTCTTCAGAAAATTGACATAGTACTACCAGAAGATCCAGCAACACTTCTCCTGGGCAAATACTCAGAAGATGTTCCGATGTGTAATAAGGATTCATTCTCTATGATGTTCATACCAGCCTTATTTATTTATTTTGTTAATATTTTTTATTATTACGTATTTTCCTCAATTACATTTAGAATGTACATTTAGAAAGTCCCCCATACCGTACCCCCCACTTCCCTAACCACGCATTTCCATTTTTTGTCTCTGGCATTCCCCTGTACTGTGGCATATAAAGTTTGCATGTCCAATGGGCCTCTCTTTCCAGTGATGGCCTACTAGGCCATCTTTTGATACATATGCAGTCAAGAGCTCCGGGGTACTGGTTAGTTCATAATGTTATTGGACCTACAGCATTGCAGATCTCTTTAGCTCCTTGGATACTTTCTCAAGCTCTTCCATTGAGAATCCTGTGCTCCATCCAATAGCTGACTTTGAGCATCTACTTAAGTATTTGCTATGCCCCAGCCTTGTCTCACAAGAGACAGCTATATCCGGGTCTTTTCAGCAAAATCTTGCTAGTTTATGCAACGTTTTCATCGTTTGGAGGCTAATTATGGGATGGATCTCTGGACATGTCAGTCTCTAGATGGTCCATCCTTTTGTCTCAGCTCCAAACGTTGTCTCTGTAACAGTCTGGCGGTTCCTCAGAAAATTGGACATGGTACTACTAGAGGATCCCACAATACCTCTCCTGGGCATATATCCAGAAGATGTCCCAACCAGCAAGAAGGAATCCTACTCCACTATGTTCATAACAGCCTTATTTATAATAGCCAGAGGCTGGAAATAACTCAGATGCCCCTCAACATTGGAATGGATACAAAAAATGTGGTACATTTACACAGTGGAGTACTACTCAGCTATTAAAAAATGAATTTATGAAATTCCTAGGCAAATGGATGGATGTGGAGGGCATCATCCTGAGTGAGGTAACACAATCACAAAAGAACTCAAATGATATTTACACACTGATAAGTGGATATTAGCCCGGAAACTTAGCATACCTGAGATATAAGATACAATTTGCAAAACACATGAAACTAAAGAATGAAGACCAAATTGTGGACACTTTGCCCCTTCTTAGAATTGGAAGCAGTCACCAGCATTATTTATAATAGCCATTTGCTCGAAAGAACTCAGATGTTGCTCAACAGAAGAATATATGATACAGAATGGATACAGAAATTCTGGTACATTTAAACAATGGAGTACTATTCAGCAGTTAAAAACAATGAACTTATGAATTTCTTAGGCAAAAGCATGTATCTGGAGGATATCATCCTGAGTATGGTAATCCAATCACAAAAGAACACATATGATATGTACTAACTTATAAGCCGATATTAGCCCCCAAACAGACTACTCAAGATACAATTTGCAAAACGCATGAAACTCGAGATGAAGGAAGACCAAAGTGTGGATACTTCATTGGTTCTTATAATGGGGAACAAAATACCCATGGAAGGAGTTACAGAGACATTTTGGAGGTGAGAAAAAAGAAAGGACCATCCAGAGACTGCTCCACCTGGTGATGCATCCCATAGACAACCACCAAACCCAGACAATATTGCATATGCCAGCAAAATTTTTTGACAGGACACTGGAATAGCTATCTCTTGTGAGGCTATGCCAGTTCCTGGCAAATACAGAATTGGATACTCACAGTCATCTATTGGATGGTACACAAGGCCCTTAATGTGGAATCTAGAGAAAGTACCCAAGGAGCTAAAGGGTCTGCAACCTTAAAGGAGGATCAACATTATGAACAAACCAGTAACGCCCTGAACTATGTATCTAGTTGCATATGTGGCAGAGGATGGCCTAGTCAGCCATCAAAGAGAGGAGAGTCACTTGGTCTTGTGAAGATAATATACCCAAGTACAGGGGAATGCCAGGGCCAGGAAGCAGGAGTGGGTGAGTTGGCAAGCAGGGTAGGGGAAGGTATAGGAAACTTTCAGGATAGCATTTGAAATGTAAATGAAGAAAAATATCTAATAAAAATGAGTTAAAAATATTAGCAAAACCTTATATTAGCACGTTAACAGCACATCCTAAAGATCTCAAACACAAAGAAGAAATGACACCCAAAAGATGTGGTGGCAGGAAATAGTAAAACTCAGGGTGGAAAAAAAATAAAATAGAAAGAAAAATACAAATAATTTTTGGAACAAATATTGGTTCTTTGACAAGATCACTAAGATCAACAAACTATTATTCAAGTTAACTAAAATAGAAAAGATAATATCCAAATTAGGAAAATCAGATATTAAATGGGGGGACATAACAACAGACACCTGATAGGTCAGAAAGTTTCGCAAAGTGCTTCTTCCTCCTAGAAGCACACTTGCTCAACCATATTAATTGCTGCTGTATTCATAATTATCTGCAACTGGAAACAACCTACATGTCCATAAACTGAAGAATGTATAACATATATGTTATATTTATACAATGGAACATTACTCAGCTGTTATGAAATGGATGGAAACAGAAAAAAATAAAAAAAAAAAACTAAAAACAAAAACATAACCTGAATAACGTATCCCAGTCCCAGGAAGATAAATATGCTATGTGTTGATTTATATGTTGATATTGACTGGGCTGGATAGTTTTTTGTCAACTTGTCACAAAGTAAAGTCCCCTGAGAGTAGGGAATCTCAATTGAGAAAATGTCTCCATAAGATTGGTCTGTGCAGGCAGGACTGCAGGGCAGTTTCTTAATTAATGATTGATGGGTAGGATTTCTGCCAATTGTTGATACTGCCATCCATGTGCTTGTGGTTCTGAGTTGTCTATGAGAAAGCATGAAACCATGGGGAACTAAAAACTAAGCAGAATGCTGCAGACACTCTGGGCCCCTTTGTCTGCGTGGAACGGATCTCTAGTCACAGGTGGGCAAAGCGTTGGATGAAATGATAGACAGATACACAGAGGAGAGGTTGTGTAGAATCTGAATGTAATGTGTCAAATTGAGCATCAAACTTTTTATACAGAAGAGAATAGGAAAGTTGGGTGACACACAAGCAAGGTACAAAGAGGTTACTGGATTCTTACAGAAAACGGAGGAATACAAACTCAGAAGTTCTCACAGGAAACACCTGGGATAAAATTCACTGTTAACAACTGGGATCAAAAAGAGCTCCACCAAATATCCACATAATCTTAGAAGTCAGGGTCAAGGGCTTCGTGCCCTTGCTATAGTTCCTATTTTAGTCTATTGTATAGACCACCTTCCCCCTAGGCAATTGTAAATACGTGTATATGGGTGGAACTCAGCTATCTATAGTTCTAAGTATGTACTCTGCTTCCTCCTTAGATCTCAAACTTGCTTCTTCCTAGATGATGATAAATTCTTGTGTAGGGCAGTGACTTAGCTTTTATTCAAAGTGGTAGTATAATACCAGAGGCAATTCTGAATGCCACTGAATAGACAACATTCTTACTGAATTCTAAGCCCATGGTCAGCTCAAGGACTTTCTAGGATATTGGAACACTGGCAAAAGCTTAGCTATATCAGAATTCAATCTTAAAAAGAACTTATAATAAGATAACACTAAAAGAGAGCATGTGGATCCATACACCAGACTAACGCGGGAATAGGGGATGAGTATATGGGTTAATGAGAAGGCCAAAACTCCAGAACGTGAGCTTCCGTGAAACTCTTTGCCTCATGAGTGCTCCCAGGCCTCTCGGCCTGTCAAGCTGACTCGACTGGTGTGCGTGGCAGCAGTACCCATCCATGGTCTCTGTATTAGCTCCTGCCTCTAGGTACCTGGCCCATTTCAGTTCCTGTTCTGTCTGTCTTCAGATGATGAATAGCAATGAAGAAGTGTAAACCAAATAAGTCCTACCCTCCCCAACTTGTGCTTGGGTTATAGTTTTTGGTGACAGCAATACAAAGATTAACACATTCTACATTACATATGTGATGGCCTGTCTACAATCTGTAGATCCAGTGAAGTTAGGTATAGAGGAAGGACTTGGGTGCATACATTGATGCCCATGGTATGGGGATATAGAATGGATTTTATTAGTGGACAAAGGTGGACAAGAAAGAGAAGATCAGGTGGCATAGTGGAGGGAGATGGGGTTGAATAAGGAAATGCAGGAAGAGATATTTGAAAGAGAAGTATTTGATGAATGATGACCGAAAGGTGGAGGAACTGGAGAGGATGGGAGGTAGTGAAAGAACCTTGGAGAGTAAAATTTGGGGGGACTGTAAGCAGGGTCTATTAAATGAGAAGTTAATATTATTTTTAATTTTACTAGAATATTAAGCATGGCAGAGGGGCTCCCAGGAATGTACATTTTACCTCCAAAATACTGGGCTTTGATGGATTCTTGGTGAGGTGAACCACTTAAAAGCTCTTACCACTCTTAAACACTTAAAAGCTGGTACCACTCTGTTACCACTCATGCTGTTGTAGAGTTTCTCTCTACTTGCTGCCCTCACATCACATCCCTCATAATCTATGGATTGTATGAAAATTTAAGGGGGGTTCCAGCCCCTCACTGGGCAATATCATTGCCACCAACAGTGTTAGTTAGATCTAACTTTCTCAAGGATTGCAGCTGATGCAGATTAATACTTAAACCACGATCTTGGAAAGAATTACTACGAAAAGCATGCCTTTTTTTTTTTTCAAAAGTCAGGCTGGTGTTCAGATGATTATTATTTCTTTGTACCTATTTCCTCCCTCTAATTCCTGATATGATTTAAGAAAAACATGGTTAATGAACAAATGTGCACCCTGAGGATTCAAAGTAGAAAGGGATGATAGGTTTTTACATAAAAGTTTAGTTTTGTGATTCTTTTAAGATTTTTGAAGGATTAATTTTTGAGATAGATAAAAACTAATCCTTTATGTATAACAGCAAATTTCAGTCTACCAGTAAGAGAAACTGGCTGAAAAAAATACCTTACTTGCTTACAACTTGTTAATCTATAACAAGTTTTTTAGTTAGAAATGTGTGTTGGTTCTTGGGGATAATATTGGATATTTATAAACATAATTTATAAATAGCTCATCATAAAAGTATAGTGAGAAGATTCTTTTCCTTATATATTCTCATAATTATTCACTAGAAGAAAATAGAAAGTAACCAGTATAAATTTTATACTAATTGAAAGATTGTGCAGAGATATATAAGCAGTGTGAGAAAAATAAAGTTGGTGCTTTGTTCCATCCACCAAATGTGAGTATATATGGAAAGTGGTTGAAGCTTTGCATTGTCCAACAAATGTGTGTGTGTGTGTGTGTGTGTGTGTGTGTGTGTGATTGTTTGTGCTTCTTAAAGATTGCTTCATCTACCATGTATGTAAATGTGTCTTGCCTGCTTTATATGCCATCTAACCAACATCCCCTCCTTGAATCATTGAACACTCTATCACAGCTACTCTTGGAAAGGCAAACAGACAGCAAACACACAGAACCCTACTGGGCATAACTTGAACATGTATGAGACCACCCACCTCTTCCAGTGACACCCTTCCTCCAACAAGGAAACACCTAGTCCAACAAGGTTACTCATCCGAATACAGCCTATGGGCCGATGGGAACCAATTCCATTAAAACTACCACACCTACCTAGCTACATGCATACATATATTCATGCATAAGAGATAAACAGAGAAAGAGGGTGAGAGAAATAGAAAGAGAAAGAGTGATTGGTAGATGATAGAGAAATAGTTGCATACATATCTATATAAATACATTCAATCATTACTTCATACATACATACATACATACATATATACATATATAGATGATAGACAGATAATGATATGTGTTATTAATCTAAACACTAAAGACATGGTGCCCTTTAACTCACACACACACACCCTGAGCATTGTTTACAATCCTCAATTAAGACATAAAGGTTGGACATTCGAACTACAAAGACATATAAAAACAAATCCACAAAACTCACAATGTTCATTTGGTGTGCATAGATTTGATTAATATCTAGGATTTTCTTTTTTGTGTATATTATGAGAGATTACACCCTAAAATCTTTCTCAAACTTGTCCATTATTTTAGTTACTACCGTGTACAACCTGATACTTATAATCCACTAGATAGTAACGTTACAGAAGTTATTTATTGTGCTGAAGATATTCAGTCATACCCCTCAGCTCCAAAATATATCTTTTAAAGACACATAGTAAGGAACGATCTTCCAAATGACCTGAAATGAAACTGTCACCTGGTGGAAAATAACACAGCACAGGAAGAAGTTTACACATAAAATTTATATTCATGTGAATATTGGTCAAAATGATTACAATTGTAAAGTTGAATTACATAGTGGTATGTCTTTGAAACAATAGGAAAAAATGATGTGCATACATTGTGCTTTCCAAAAAGAGTAGGAAATGTAAAACATTTAAGCAGTGGCATGTTGGTTTCTAATGCCAGGAGATGACTAACATAGCAACAGACTAATAATGTATCCTCTTCAAAAGTTAAAAGAAAACAGCAACAACAAGAAGAGAACAACAATCACAAGGAACCATGTCATCCGTGGCATCTTCAGGAGGATGTGCAGCACTCTGAACATGGTTCCAAGGACTTTAGTAGATGTCTATTGCATTGTCAGCCTGACAAGTTTGTGTTCAACCATCCATGTCTGTATACTAAGGTTGGGAACAATCCATCGGTGATGAGTGACCTAAAGATGATGAGTTCTACTCCCCACTCTCCTTGCTGCTCTGGAGACTTCAAACCTGAGGGGAGGAATGTTATATTGATGAGTATGAGAATGCTCAAATCCTTTTTGTCTACATTGCATAAATGTGGCATCTCTTTAAGTGAAATGTAAGAACTGCTTGGCCAGAAGGTACAACCAGAGGCCTGTTGAATAAAGATGCTACTTTAGAGACCCCATGTAATGAGAAAGGTCTTTCTGAAGTACCCTTGGATAGAGGTGGAATTTAAGATCCAATTATTCAAAAATGGCATGTAGGCACTACTGTTGGCCTTATTGTTATACCGAGAACATCCCCAACACTAATCAGAGATGTATGGCTAGTGGTCAGAGGTGAGTGGGTAATGGACATTGGGAAGAAATGAGACCCTGTGAGCCATGAAAAATAGATAGGACCCCAATGGTCAGAGGGGAAATACACGAGGGCATCTTTGTGAGAATTTGGAAATCTAAAACCCCTTTGTACAGGTAAACTAGTATGTTTGGTTGGGTAGAGTTTAAATTTGCATGTTCTTTCCTTGACGTGAGCTCAAAGACTGAGCCTACCTCATGCAGTGGAGCCCATTCCAGGTACTTCCTTACAGCTAGCAACTCCTCATCAGAGACTAGAGCATCTGTCCACTGTAGTAAATGTGGTGCCGGATCAGGAAGCAGTCTGAGCACTCACCAAAAACCTGGCTGACAGTTCCACACTAGTTCTTCTTCTCAGGCATATGTTCTTCTCCTGGGTCTAGGTATGAATCGTGAGGAGTACATCATTTTAGTTTCTGCATTGAGGAAATGAGCTTTTGTTCTGGGCTGTAATGTTCGGCTCAGGTAATTTAAGCTTGGGTGGTCTGGAGGTCCATTTGGGAGTTAAAATTAGAGGAGGGGTTGACTAAGTGTCTCCATCAGAGGAGAACATTGCAAGGTCGTTATTAGTCAGAAAAGCATATTTGATGACCACTTGGGGAAAATGAGATCTGAGGCCCCTGGTAACTCAGAGTCAGTAGATTGAAAACATTTTGGTCAAAGCAGAAGGATCTGAGGCCCAATTAAATAGACTTAGTAAGTTTACTCCCACAGGGGCATATTTAGAATGTCTGAGAACCCTTTGGATATTGGTGGACGGTAGCTCTCTATTAGAACAGGGAGGGCTGGTAGATCTTTTGGTGAAAAGTGGAATATTTCAGGTATAGTCTAAAAGCAAATTCAGTAAAAAGACAGTAATTGGAATACTTTGGGCAAGGAGAGACATATGCAGTATCCCTATGTGCAGGAGAAGAATTGTTTCTGCCCGTCTCAGGATTGGTGATAGATCTAAGATTCTCTAAAATAGGAGGATGGTTATAGGAGCTTCATAGGATTGTATAGAATAGTTTTATCCTGTTATTCCTATGTCTGCAGCACTATTGATCAGAAATTGAACACTGATTGATACCTTGAGAATTCTAGGACATTCCAGGTACTTACTCCTTCATCAGCTCCAAACATGAAATCACAATCAAGAATACACATCATCTGAATGTCAGTGGTAGGCATGACAACAATCTTAGAAGTCTTTTAAGAGGGTGTAATGTAGTATTTTCTGGTTTAGTGTCTTCCTTAAATATATGTCTATCCACACATTCCTCTGCATGGAGGCCAGGATGTCTCTGTCTAAAGTAACAAAACAAAGATAGTAAACTGATTTACCCTTACCTTGATACTCTTCTGTTTGGGATTTCAGTCCAGAGTGTTCAGAAATCTCTTAGGTCAGAACAGTGCTTCCCAGACCACGGAAATTAGAAGTTATAGGTAGGACATACACTGGGAAGATGGAGAATCTGGGGGATTTCCTCAAACACACTGTGCTCCACACAGGTTGGAGCACTCTCTGTTGTGAATGTCTAAATATTCCTAAAGGAAGATAGGGGAGGAGCTTGGGCAGTTTTGCACAGAAGTAGAATGGTTGTGCCCTTCATCAAAGAGGTAATGTGGCAAACTTCATGAGAATAAGGAAGTTGAAGCATTCTGGTCATAAGCAGCATTTCTGTGACACTTTGCAAGTGTGAAATTCTAAACCTACTTGTAAGAAGTGTAAAATCTCTGGCTATTTTCAATAAATAAGAAATACCATTTCACATTGGTGAAAATGCAAATACCTTCTGGAGAAGAGGGAGTCCCAGTATTGCTTGATTTGCTTACAAATCTTTTTTTGTAGAATTTAGGATATCCACATATTTTATGTAGTGTGTGGAAAGCAGGCAGCAATTGTTTCAGTATTCCAACAGGTTGGATGGTTATTTTTGGTCTATGAAACCTTTAGTCAGATGACATAAGAGCAAGGCCACTTTTCTTGAATGGAGGAATGTCTCCGAATATTTGTAACAGGAAGAAGTTTGGAAGTAATCTTAGACAGTTGTAATATAGCAGGCACACATAGTCAATAAGACAAGATCTATTTACACTTTACAAGAGAGTGTAGGTATGTGTCCACCACTGAAAAAAAAAGGAAATATTTCAGTCCAATATGGGCATTCGAGAAGGCTTTGTTGCCCAATAGACACAGGGAGAAGAGGAAATATTTATGACTAGATGTGGTGTGTCTGAGGCTCCCATAGGGAGAGGGAGAGGCACTGAAGCCCTGGTATGACTGGATGACATTTATAGACCTCTTCGACAGAGGATGTGAATTTGAGAACCACTGGAACAAAAAGAGTCATTCTGGTGCCTCTTTCAAATGAGGAGTTCGATGTGAGACACAGTTAAATGGAAATTTTTGCCCTCCATCAGATAGAGAATAGTTTGGAATTCTTTCTGATCAGAGAGGGTAATTATTGAAGACCTTTTGGACTGGACGTGAAGTTTGGGGCCTGGGGCAGGTAGAGATGATCTCAGGCCTGTCAGGCTTACAAGACAGATATTGGACCCTCATGTATACAGAGGGTGCATTTGATATATAATGGACACAAATTAGTGGTCTAAGTATTGATGTTTAGGAGTAGAAGATTAAAGCAGAATTAGAGTCTGCTTAATGTCCCCAACCTCTTTAGGGTTAAGGAAGTGGCCTAGCCTACCTTAAGCAGGAGAGGTAGGACTGCTTCACAACTTAGAAGATTCCCATCTTCACATACACCTTGGTAAGCCTGGCAGCAATACAAGTATTATGCACCAGGCATGACTGTAAGTCTCTAAGCACTCTTGAAGCTTATCATCAGTTATATGGGTGTTTGCATGAAGGATGGTACGAAGGATAGATGACCTAAGTTTCAGGCTCTGTTAATGCAGGGCAGAATTAAGTGAAGTATAATTTCCTAGAGACCATCGTTGGAGGGAAATGATCTAAAGCTCATGATTGGAGTGTTATATTAGAGGCTCATATGTATGTAAGGATGCTCTTAGGATACCTGAATTTTGGTACCCTTGGGAAAAATGAAAATTCTGAGATTCCAATAGTAAACTCCAGTCATAATTATAACTGACCTTGGGCAGAAATGGAAGGTTTTGGGTATTGTTGGTAACAGCAGTAGGTCATGAAGGCCACCTATCCCAAGTGAAATTCTGATGACCCTTCATCCAAAGGTGATGGTATGAGATACCTTGAAAACAGGTTGAGTAGCATGTGTTCATACCTACAACTTCTATGACCTTCCGGATCCATTTTGCTTAAAAAGAAAGAACCTGGGGCTGGAGAGATGAATCAGTGGTTAAGAACACTGACGGCTCTCCCAGGGCTCCTGAGTTCACAAACATCTGTAATGGTATCCAGTGCCATCTTCTAATGTGCAGGCACACATGCATAGAGAACACTGTATATATAATAAATAAATAAATACTTAAAAAAGAAAGGAACAAAGGAATGAAGGAAGGAAGGAAGGAAGTAAGGAAGGAAGGAAGGAAGAAGGAAAGAAGAGAAAGAAATTTAGGAGGGAAGAAAGGAAGGAAGGAAGAAAGAAAGAATGAAAGAAAGAAAGAGAAAGAAAGAAAGAGAAAGAAAGAAGGAGAGAAAGAGAATGAAGGAGGTAGAGAGAGAGAGAGATAGAAAGAAAGAGACAGAAAGCAAGAGAGAGAGAAAAAAAAGAAAGAAAGAAAGAAAGAAAGAAAGAAAGAAAGAAAGAAAGATAGAAAGAAAGAAAGAAAGAAAGAAAAAAGAAAGAAAGAAAGGAAGGAAGGAAGGAAGGAGGGAGGGAAGAAAGTAAGAAAGAAAGAAAGTAAGAAAGAGAGAGAGAACGAAAGAAAAAGAAAGAAAGGAAGGAAGGGAGAGAGAGAGAGAGAGAGAGAGAGAGAGAGAGAGAGAGAGAGAGAGAGAGAGAGAGAGAGAGAGAGAGAGAGTAAGTTAGTTAGTTTCAGGCCATGATTAACCAAGTAGCAGGATCAAGTCACCACATTGTGCAAAAGGGAAAAATCTAGTTTATCTTGGGTAGAGGGAGAATAGAATGGTAGTGCATAGTTTGCTTCCATGTAGTCTCCCCACCTTCCATTATCCATATATTGTATATACTGTTGGGAAGAATACAAGGAACAATCAGCACACTCTTCCAACAGGGAGAGTGGTTGTCTGACCTGAGGTTGTATTTGTCTGTACCTATCTATAACTGAGAGACAGGAACACACCATTTCTGACACCTAACTCTAGGAAGATCACATGCATATTAGTTTTCTTTCTATGTTCTGCCCTCTGCCCTACACTCAGAAACATGTAAGAGCCCACTGAGAAGTTGCAATTGTGTTTGCCTTGCAATCTTTCTAATAGAGAGTGGCACTGAGGTAGTATGAGTTTAAGTCAAGTTTAAGGTGCCCTTGGAAAGAATACTCTTGGGCATCCCAAGAGGCTATATCTGAAACTCCTATGACTACAGGTATAATAAATGAGACCCTCTTGGCCATAGGATCCAAACCTGAGGTCTCTGTCATCATTGCTCCATGACACATACACCCTTGGCAAGCAATTATATGTCTATGTTCCTTGAGGTTGAAGGAGGTAATTATAGCCCCCTTTTGTACTACAATGAACTGTATGTGAGTGGACATCATTCTACTTTTTTTGTGGGAATGGCATAAAGCTTACTTAGTCTGGGGCATCTTTTTTTTTATTAGATATTTTCTTTAATTACATTTCAAATATTATCTACTTTCCTAGATTGCCTTCTGAAAATTTTCTATGCCTTCTCCCTCACCCCGCTCCCCAACCTACCTACTCCTGCTTCCTGGCCCTGGCATTTGCCTATAATGGGGAATAGAGCCTTCACAGGACCAAGGTCCTCTCTTCCCATTGATGAACTCCTAGGCCATCCTATGCTACACTTGTGGTTAGAGCCACAAGTTCCACCATGTGTTTTCTTTGATTGGTGGCATAGTTCCAAGGAGCTCTGGGGGAGGGGTACTAGTTAGTTCATATTGATGTTCCTTCTATGGGGCTTCAGTCCCCTTCATGTCCCTGGGTATTTCTCTGGCTCCTTCATTGAGGACCTTATGCTCTGTCCAATGGATGACTGTGAGCATCCACTTTTGTATTTGGCAGGCAGTGGTTTGGGACATCTTTTGTCACAAGAGAAATGACTGAGTCCCACATTCAACGAAACTGAAAGTTTGAGGGTATTTCTACTAAATGAGTACTTTAGACAATCTTGGGCAAATAGAGAAGGTCTGCAGGAGGCTTAGTCATAGGAGGAATGTCTGACATTCTCTTCAGTGAAAAACAAAACAAAACAAAGAACTGAGGTAACTTGGGAAGAGAGGAAGTACTGGGCACTTAGGAGTAAGAGAAAATAATGAGACCTGGTTGGTACAATGGCATGCATTAGAAAAACCTTGGAGAGGGGGTAAGTGCCATGCAACATCCTGTTATGTATGAATGTCCCTTTTACCTTGATCAGTAAAGGAAGTCCCTCCACTGCTCTTCAGCTTCCAAATCTTCCTTAGTTGGTAAAAGTTCCACATCCTGTGTTTAGTCTGGGGGAGTTCAGATAACATTCCAAGCCTTTTCAAACAGCCTGGATGTCTGTCCCTGGCTAGGTTGCCACCTTCAGTTTGTCTTAATATGTACATATATAGGCAACAACAATTCAATTGGATTGCAAAGCATAACATAGGATCCAGTCAATACTTATATATATATATATGACCTGGAACCACAAACCAGAGAAAAACAATATATTTCCCCTGTCATCCTTATAAAAGGGAAAGGCTTGAATCTTACTTAATTAGAGAATATACATTTGATATAGTTCAAAGTCATAAGTGAATGCTTGAGGATACAAGGCACCATGCATTATTATTCAAAAGAGCATATCTAATGGCATTTTAGGAATAAAGAATAGTGTGACCTTCCTTTGGTCAAACACAGTGGTTAATGCCCCCCTCCCTTGCAGAAATGGACAAGATCCAAGGCCATATTTTGAGGGAAGGAAAAGACTGAACCTCACTCAGCCTCACCCAGGTTAGTTCTCTTGGCTACTTCAAAAAACAAGGAGTGTGAGAGGAATCTGTGGAACATAGGAGTTATGAGAACCTCTTCACAGAATGGTAAGTTCCAAGACCACCTTCAACAGAGAAGAAATCGTGAATGTCTTAGTTCCTAAAGTAGAGGTCCCCCGTCATATTTTGCAGGTCAGAAATATCCAGTTCACCCATGGTCAACAGGGTAAGTTTCTAGGCTTCATTGGGTACTGGAGGAATGTTCAGACTCTGCCTCACTAGCTTCCAAGTATTTCCCCCATATGCATAACCTGTGTAACATCTTTGAGAGTCCAGTCAGTGGTCACAACAATCTCCCAGCATAAGTAGTTATGCAAGCATTGATGTTTCCTCGAGGCTGTGTTCAGCTGCACACATCTGTGAATAAGAGATAGGAATGGTGCATTTTGATGACCATTTTTGAGGCACAGGATATGAGAGCCAATTTCAGATTTCTATTTTCTGTCCTATGATCTAAAAGGATAGAAAATGTGAGGTGTCATTGGTCATGTATGTATTGTATGGATATGTTTAAAGCAAACTTAGTTAATAGGGGTATTTGCGAGGCACAGCCAGAAGAGAATCTCTGGTGGTTCAATAATTGCACAGATGGACCTGAAGTGTCCTAGTACAGAGAGTAGGTGTATGAAATGCCCCTTTGACACAGGAGCTAGTTCTGAGAGCCCTTTCAATAGTCTTTGATTTCCCAGGACCCCCTTTGTAGAAACTGAAGTTCTAAAATCCACTTGGTGAATTGAAGTAGACAATAGGCCCAGATTCCTACTGGGAAGACAGGGAATGTTAGATTCTCTTTTATGTAGAATGAGTGGTATAAGTCTCTTATGGTCTGACATCCCTTTAAGGAAAAATGATTCAAAGCTACTTGGTAGGATTAGGAATATTCCTTATAAGGCATAATACATGTTTTAGGCGACATTTGACCAATAGGGTCTAAGGCAATGTTAGCCCTAGGAGAGTTTTGACATTCTATTTAGTGTAGTGAGAAAAAAATGAGTTACCATGGGGAAATGTGGGCCCCATGTAAAAAAGGAAATCTCGAAGGCCCTCCTGAAAGAGGAGGGCAGACTCCTCTTGAGGCAGAATGTGAAATTGCCATATACACCTCTGTCAAAGGTAAAGGTCCCTGGCACCTTATAGAGTGGAGAATGTTTCCAGGCATGATCATAAGTTTCCAATTCTTATTCAGTGTTTTTATTTTCATAGTTTGTGTTCATTCATGAGAGACATGGCAGCAATATATATTTTTTTTTCCAAAGGCTTTCAATGACTGTTGCTGGCTAGTATAATTCTTTGACTTTATTCATCTATCCAGGTCTAGGCAGAATTAATGAAGTTATTACATTTCTATTGACTTGCCTAAAGGCAGATGGCACAGGTACTTTGCTCTGATTTGTAACTTGGACTATGGGACCTCAAACCAGACTGGACTAGGGTACATTGTTTACAGAAGGAGTCACTTTTGGAAATATGGCTGACCAGCTAGGTATAAAACTACTTTGAAGTATACATTCACATATATACTTCATATATTTGAATGACATTTTTGAGAAAGAGAACGAGTTGGGTGGATAAGGAAGAGAAGGAAGGTCACAGAATCCCTCAGACAAAAGTTTACCTTGGGAATTGGAAGATGTCAAAAATAACTTATCAAGTGCAAATGTCCTCATAGTCCAGAATACCCATGTGTTCTGAGACTTTGAGTTTTGTTTGCCAACAATCAGAGCAGTTTTCTTTCAAATTGTTTGGTAAACTCTAGCTCTATGTTCTCCATAAGCTGTACAGCAGCATCCCAGGCATAGGCACCAAAATGGAATTGATCCATTTCAAGTGACAGGCTTAAAATTAAAAATTAGATTAGAGTTCATATAATTACTGTCATGTCCCAGGACATCATTTCAGAGTGTTTGGCATCCCTTCTTTTATTTGAGCATGCCTGGCCATCCAGGTCTGAAGGGAAACTTTAGGACCTCCTAGAGGAATAGACCTCATGGTTCTATGGATAAAAGTGGATTTTCTGAGGTAAGCATAGTCAAGAGAAGTTGATTTAAAGTTTCCTTGAGGATAAAAAAAAGAAAAAAAAAAAGAACATTGGCTTGAGTTTTTCATGTCAGTGGCTTTTCTGTAGGCTCCATAAGCAGCAGAATTTGTATTAATCCCCAGTCAAATATAAGGGTGATTCTATTTTACCCTAATTCAAAGATAAAATGAAAGATTCTTCCTTGACACAGTATCTACGTCAAAGATTCTTCATTGAAACCTTTTTGAACCTAGAGTTTACCTTGAACTGAAGGAAAAGTCTCAGAAACATTAGGAAAAACATCTAAGGTTCAGTAAAAAATATCAGCAAGCTCTGTGGGATTCCTCGACCTAAATGAATGTCCAAGCCTGCTTCGGACAAACTGGTATGATCTGAGGCTCCCTTTGCTTCAGTGGGAATATGTGATGCCTCCTTAAGTAAAGGTAGAAGGAGTGAGTAGCCCTGGGGAGAAAGGAGTTGCTGATATCCTTGTAACAGGAGAGATGATCAGAGTATAAAATTCCCCATAATATTTTGAGCAAAAATTAAATTGCTTACCTTAGCTCATGAGGTCCTAGCATTGCCACAACTTCTGACAGTTCTTCACAGCCTGGGGTATCCATATCCTTAGCTGTATTAGCAAGGCACCAAATATAGATACCATGATTCATGAAAAGCTTCGGATTGTATCCTCAGCATGATTGCCTCCTAAGAATTATGTTCAACCAACCAGAACTGAGTTATAATGATGATTTCACACAATGTCATGTGACTATACTCAAGAAAGTGGCATAAGGTTCCAGGATTGGCCTCCTCCTCTTGATTTCTGTGAACTTTGAGCAGAGGGAGCAATTCTCCTTGGTCAGAGGTAAAATATCCCATGGGTTCCTGAACGGAAGGGATTTTTATGATTGCCCATTGCATCAAAGGTGTACATTTTATGACCTTGATCATCACAGGAAGGAAAATACTATAGGTTTGGAAAGTAGAAAGTCCCTCAACCCTGTTGGACAGTAGGGGAGTTGCCCTGTTCACCTTCTGTAGAGGAGTTTGTTCCAGGCACTCCAGGCCTCCACATCTTCAGAGAACTCTAAAAAATTCTTATCTCTTAGGACTACATGAAGATTTGACAGCAATCTGAGGTTTCTTCTGACAAGTTGGTTCAAAGTCCCTGGATTTGTTGCCTATTAAACTTACAACAAAGCACACAGGTGTGGGTGTAGTGTACAGTTACCTTTCTGATGACCAGCTTAAAGAGAGCCTTGGATCCAGGCTGAGGTTTTTATACATTGGCAATGGGACTTGACTCTGGAGTTCTGTGAGGATTGTTTTGTTTGTTTGTTTGTTTTTGGTGGTCAAAAGTGTATTCCCTAACCAATAATGTCTGAGGGAGAAGCTCTTAGTTGAGTGGTAGACCTGATTCCACCATGAACAAAGACTGAAGCTCTTGCGTATTCTTGGTACCAAGGATTCAGCCTGAAGCACACTAGAGCTGAGCCTGAATATTTGAGATAAACTTCTCACTCACAAGGTCAGTTCTATACCTTGCTTCATCAGAGAGGCATGTCTCAGACCCTTCCAGTGCAGAAGGAGGAAGAATAAAGCGTTTTACTCAAGGTCAGCTGACCCCTTTGGCATACACATAATGTCAGGGGATACTATGGTTAGAGGAAGCAAGGTTTAGGTGCTCTTCAAAAGATAAACCAACTGGGTGTCAGCCCCCTTGAAGTTATGGGATACTTTACATCGAGGGGGCCTGACGTGATGGAGTTGATATTTATGCTGGAGGTATAAATTATCCTGGGTCTAGAAGGGTACATCTGAGTCCCCATTGTAACTTTATCAATGCTATTCCATGCTGATAGTAAAAGAGCCAACTTTGTGGCTTTCTTAAAATGTTGTTGGGGTCTGTTGATAAGTCCTTTGCTTATCATGTCATATGTATCAGGGCATCTTCAGTTATTGAGGACCTATGTGACACCTTTGTTCTGAAGTGGTAATTCTGAGGGAAATTAACGAAATTCTGAGGTTTCTGGTTCTCATATGATAATGCTGCCTTCAATACTCGGGAGTTTCTAACATATTTGATTTCGGGGGTTACATCTGAATCCCCCTTGAGTTATTGGTGTAAGTTGTGAGTCACATAGGTTCTATTTCATGTATGTGGGTATACTGTCATTGTCTTCAGACACACCATAAGGTGGCATCAGGTCCCATGACAGATGGTTGTGGTACAACAAGTGATTGCTGAGAATTGAACTCAGGACCTGTGGAAGAGAAGTCAGTGCTTTTAACTGCTGAGCCATCTCTCCAGCCCCAGCACATTGGTTCTAGACAGGTAAGATGAAGGTCACTTAGGCTATTGGGGATGATCTGAGGATCCCTGGTTCAGAATGGGCATATCAGAAGTTCCCTTGGTCCATACAGTAGTTTAGAAGATCTGTGGTTCTTAAGCTGTAGGTCTGAACCTTACCAGAGAAGAATGCCTGGAGTGTTTTTGAATTCCTAATTTAGACAAAGTGTACCTGATGACTCCTTGAGCCACTGAGAGTGATTTAAGCTCCACTTCAAGAATGGGGGGACAGTGTGAGTCTTTTTGGTGCTGAAGGGATAATTCTGAGGTTTGTGTGTCAGAAACAGGACTTGGAGGACCCAGTGACAGAGTGATAATGTTGATGTATCCACAAACAATCTATAAAGGATGCCATCCTTTAGAGGCAGAAAGGTTCACACCATGTTGGGGAAAGTAAAATGCCAAAGACTATTGTATCTGTACAAGATCAAGGGTCGATATGGAGAGGAGAGAAGGCCTGAATATTTCATGATTGAGACGTCCTGGGAACCTAGAACACGCAAATCATGCAGGCCATGCAACAGCTTAATCAATCTCCAGTGTGCTAGGAGACATTTCCCAGCTAGTTCTCCTGATAATTCTGCTGCCTACTTCTAAAAATGGCAAGGCTTTCTCATTTTTGCTGGTCAGCTTAATGTCTATGTCTTGGGTTCATTAACGTGCTGGCTACTCTTAAGCTCTGAGACTTCAGGAACCCGGGTCCTGATCCTTGGACAGGGGTAATTAGGTCAGAGGATCAGAATAAGAAGCACTTGGTGCACCTTAGATCAAGGGAGTGGAATTTTCATGGACTAGATCAGATCTAGTAGGTAGGTCTAGGTCCTCAATGTTCAGAAGAATCACATAATACTCTCCATGAGGTGAAAATTATATAGCACATTCTTCTGGATACAATTGTGATCCAATCTTAATCAGAAAGGGGATTCTTGTCCTGCTTTTAGTCACAGGGGCATAGATGAGGCTTCAATGTGCATCTGAGGCAGCTAGGAGTGGAAATTGTAAGTTTGATAGACAGTTGATGAAAAGAAAAAGTTCTAAATTCATGTTGTTCATAAGGGGCATAGAAAGGGAAAATATGAGGGCAGCTTCTGTATCAAAAAAGAACTGAAAATGCCAGAGTAAGAGAGAGTAGGGCCCAGGCCACCCTCCTGAGATGGACTGCCTTACAGGTTCCGTTTGGCAGGCTGGGAAGCTCTGGTGTGTCCCTGGGCAGAAGGAGGAAGTCAGAAGCAAGGAGTAAGTCGTAAGCCTCCTAGAGCATTTTCGATATCTCTTTTGTCATAAAAAGCACCGGTGAGGCCCAGTTTCTTAGATGGAGCATTTGAGGGGCCACCTATTTCAGCCTGAAGCATTCTGAGCCTTTCTGAAACAGGGATCACAAAGCCAGTGTCCCTTTGGTGAGAACTGGAAAGTCTGAGTCCACATTGGTCTGATTGAGAAGGTCCGACACCTCCTTTAGGGAAGAGGAAAGAACTACAACTCCCCTTTTGCAGTGCGATCCTGTTGAGATTGATTTTCAAATGATGTGTATATTTGTGGCCTCCTAGGACAGAATGGTCACAAAGGGGGAACCCAAATTTATATTGTAATGATGGGTCTCTCCGAGGACAGGAGAGAGCAGGTACCACATCCTCTGCTTGAGATATTGTATGTTTGTCATATCTTCGCATAACAGGGAATGTTCCAAAAGGGAATGTGGTACTCCCTTTTGGTGGTATGAATGCCCATAGGATAGGCACAAAAGCTATGGGCTCCCGTTTGGCACTTCTGGAAGTTTTCTCTCCCTCTTGGACATTAGGAATATGTTTTGAGTCCTCCTTAGTAGAAAAAGAATGGCTGATATCCTCTTGGGGTGATGATGAGTGTTGCACACCTCTATGGGGACTGTCTCCATCTGGAGATGAATCAATGCATTCTTGATCTGTAGAGGAAGCTTGCAGGGCTTTTTGGGTAACAGAGGCTTTCCTCTGTTTTCTCTTGGTAGAAGTAGCGTGTCTGGGAATCTCATGAGGAAGGTGGGATGCCTGAGGCTGTCTTCATGAGAAAGAGTGGTTCGCATGCACTCTTCTGTAAGGATGGAGGATGGCTTGTCAACCTTATGCTCTGAATTGGAAGCTTTGGTGTCCCATTGGTCTGAAGGGGCTTTTTCTGATGGGGTTTCAGTAGACTTAGATGGTCTGAGAATGCCTTGGCTTGGTAGGGGACTTCTGAGGCCCACCTCATGAGATGGTGAGCATCTGCAGGCTCCTTTAGCAGAATCAGATGTGGCGAAGTTTATGTTAGTCATAGTTTTAAGCTTTACAACTCTTTCTTAAATTTGCAAACTCTTACCCAAATTTTGGAAGAATGGCAGTGTTTCCAACCCGCATGTTTTGAGCGCACATATTTCAGGCCCTCTTGATCTACAGAGGAAGGGCTTGGTCTTGTTTTCCTCAATTTAGAAGGTGTGGGGCAATCTCCTGGAGGAGGAGAATGACTGAGACCTTTTTTACAAAGAATACTAGATCTGAAACTCAATTGAGATGATTTTAAGGGGGAGATGCTCCTTTGAGGAGTAGAGGTAGGACTGGATTCCTTTTCTGCATACTTGGAAGATGTGAGGCTACTTACGGCAGAAGAGATACATTTTAAGGCATCAAGTTCTGAAAGGCAGTATCTGATATCCCTTTCAGGAATTGGGACATGTTTCAATATCCTTTGGTTAGATTTCAAACGTCTAGGGTTCTTTTTGAGATAAGAGAAATTTCTCCATCCATCTTCATGAGGAGGGGTACGCATAATGTCCCCTTCTGCACAAAGGGACAGTCCCTGAAACTCTGTTGAAAAGGAAGTATCCACGGTTTCTTGGTGAGATGTCACAGGTTTTAGAGGCCCCTGGGCAGGTTGAGAAAGTTCTAGACTTTCCTGGGGAAATGCTGGTGTTCTCAGGATCCCTTGTTCAGATACTAAAGGGCCCAGAGCACCTTCATTGGGTTTCAAAAGACACAGAGACCCTAACACAGATGCCAAAGCTTCTGGAGTCCCTGGCACAGATTTTGAACTCTTAGAAATGGATTGTGTATATGTCAGAGGTTCTTCTGTCTCTGGACTAAGTGGTGAAGGAACTGGTAATTTGGGAGAATCTTGTGTGGCTGACAAAGATTCTATGACCTCTTGGGTGACAGATGGTATTTCTGTACTATTTTGCATACATGCCCATATTTCTAGTGTGTCCTGGGAAGAATCAGAAAGTCCAAGATCTTCAGGATTGGATGGTAAATATCCTAAAGCCTCCTTTTCCAACCAGTGTCCTGGAGGCTCTTGAGGTAACAAGGAAGTTTCTGTAAGCCCTTGGGAAGATATTGATGTTTCTAGTACACCTTGGGCAGACATGGAAGGTCTCCAAGACATTAAGACAGAATGTTACTCTTTCAAATCCAATTGGACAGATGGAGAAGGTCCTGGACTCACTATGGTAGATGCTGAAATTTCCAAAGCTCGTGATGAAGCATTGGATATTCCTGGATTGCCATGTGTACAGGTACAACCTTCCAGGTTCCCCTATAAAGACAGCCAAGGGCCTCCAGCTTCTTGAACAGATAACAAATGTCCTGGATTCCCTTGAGCAGATAGGGACAATGTCAAAGGCTTTAGGGCAGATGATATAGATCCTAGTGTTCCTCGATCAGATAAAGAAATTACCATGGGTCCTTTGGAAGAATGCATAGATCCTGAAGGATCTGAAGTAGATGGATCTGTTTGTTGAACCCCTTGTAGAGAATTCAAAGACTCATTTGGTCCCTGGAATGAAGTTAAAGGTCCCTCTGTAGGTTTAGAGAGGTCTAAAGGCTCTTCTGTGGAAAGGGAAGATCCAAAAGGCTTAGGGAAGAAAGTGAGGAACTAAGTTGGGCAGAAATTGCAAGTTCCAGAGGTGAGTCATTAGATATCACATGTCCTGGGGTAGCTGTTGAAAATTTTTGTGCTCCTCATGCAAATGATGAATATCCTAGAGCCCCCTGGGGAGGCAGCAATGTTTCTACAGAGCCTATGTATTTGCTGAAATCCTCAGAGATCCCTGGTCAGATCTCAAAATCCTTGCTGTATTTTGAGCAGGGTGGTTATATCCCTGACACACTGGTAAAGATGGTGAGTCTGCTACTGTGTAGTGTGTAGATGTGGAGTGAGTTCCTATACCTTGTGTATGTAAAGAAGGACTTGAAAACCTTTTGGAAGATGTAGAATGTTGGGTAGACCTTTGTGGACATGTGGACAGATGTATGGTCCCCTTGTGCAGAGACTGGGACTCACACCTCCTTGAGCAGAATCAGAAGATCCTGGAGTCCTTTGTTCTGAGGATGAAAGACCCAGAGGATTATGAGAACATTCATAGCATTGTGATGTATTCATCATTGCCTGGGCTGAGATAGAAAGTTTCAGAGGCCCCTGGGCAGATTGCAAAAGTGCTAGATACCCTTGACCAAATGGGAAAGTCTTTGCACCTCCTTGGTCAGAACAGGAATGTCTACCAGGTGTTGGCGATGATGGTGGCAATGTTCCTAGATTTGCTGAAGTAGACTGAGAAGATGCTACAGCCTGCCTCACTTGTGGAAAAAGGCCTAAAGCACTGTGTGACTCTTCATATTGTGCAAATATCCCTGTGGCATCTGTTGAATTTTCTCGATTTCTTTGTTTGGGGAAAAAAGAACTTTGCATGAGCAAAGTTCCCTCTTGTGCCCTGGAAAATTTCTTGTGCTTTTGAAAAGATGACAAAGCTTCTAGAACCTCTGGAGTAGATACAAGATGCTCCTGAACACCCAGTACTGATGGTGTAGGATAAAAGGTTTCTTGAGATTTCTGGCTAGGTAGGAAAGTTCGAGTGTCCCTTGGTCAACCTGGGGATCTTTGTGCAAAATGATGGGCAGTTGGAGAAAATCCTACTTCTGTCTGACAAGAAGTTGGGGGATGCAAAGTATCTTGAGCAAATGAAATACTTTGTGTATTCCCCTGTTTAAAATTGGGCTTTTAGATACCCTTGGGAAAAACAGAAATGTCCAAAAGCCTCTTGGAAAGATGAAGAACCTAGGGTTCCTTGTGAAGATAAACAAATTCCCAGAGACATCTGCTCAGATGACACAGATTCTGGTCGCACCTGAGTATTTTGGGTAGACCCCAGATGTCCTGGAGTGGGAAGCAAAGCTCCCACAGTCTCCTTTGCAGACAGGGACTTTCCTACTGTGGCTTCTGCAGATAAAAAAATCCCCTCAGTGCCCTGAGCAGATGTGGAAGACCCTAGAGTTGTTTCTTTAGATTTAGTCACTTCTAGATGGCATTTTTCAGTTGAACAAAGTCCTAGAGTTCCTTGCTCAGATCTCAAAGATGATGGTGACAACTGTAGTGATGTAGTAAGATCCAGGAGCAGTCCAGCACATCTGAAAGTGTCTGAAGTCCCTTGGGTAGATGGAGAACATTCATTTGTTTCTGAAACTGTTGGGGAAGGAGTTGAATGCAGTAGAGCCCCTTCAGCATATCCAGAATATGGGTCATTGCCTGGGCTGAGCTTGAAAGTGCCAGAGGCCCCTGGGCTGACTGCAAATGTGCTAGGGTCCCAGGACCAGATGGGAATGTTTCTGCACCTCCTTGAGTAAAAGATGAATGTGTACCAGGTTCTCGAGGTGATGGTGGCAAAGGTCCTAGAGTAGACAAAGCAGATGTAGAAGATTCTGTATTCTCCCTCACTAGAGGCAAAGGGCCCGAGGTAGTCTCTGTGTGATTACATTGCCCCAAGCCCAATATCCCTGAGGAATCTGCCGAAGGTTCTATTTTCCTTCGGGTGGATGACAAAGAACTTAGCACAGACAAAGTCCCCTTTGCAGCTGTGGAAAAGTCCTTACACTTTTGAGAGGTTAGCACATATCCTTGAGAGTCTTTACTACATAGAGGATGCTCCTGAGAACCTAGTACAGATGGTGAATGTGTTACATATGCTGGTGAATATGGAATGGATTTTTGAGATTTCTGGCTAGGTAGTAATGTCCCAAAGTCCCTTGAGGAAAGTTGGGATCTTTGTCTAGAATGTTCAGAAGGGGGAGAAAATCTCATACCTTTCTGGCAATAAGTTGGATGTTGCACAGTCTTTGGAGAAAATGGCACAGTTTTTACACTCCCTTGCTTAGTTGTGGACAGTTTTAGAGACCCTTGGTCAGAAAGGGAATTTCCAGAAGCCTCTGTGGAAGATGAAGAGCTTAGAGTTCCTGGTAAAGAGGAAGAAATTCCCAGAGGCTTCTGATCAGATGGAAAAGACTCTGAGACCACCCGAGTGATTTGGGTGGACCCTAAAGGTCCTGGAGTGGGTGGCAAAGTTCCCACTGTCTACCTTGCAGACATGGACTTTCCTGTTTTGGCTTGTGCCAATAAGGAATGACCCCTAGTGCCCTGAGCAGATGCATAAAACCCTACAGTTGTTTCCTTAGATTTAGTCCCTTCAGGTATGCAGGGTCCCAGAGATCCTTGCTCAGATCTCAAAGATGATGGTGACACCTGTAATAATGTAGTATGATCCAGGTGCAGTTCAGCACATCTGGAAGTGTCTGAAGTCCCTCAGGTAGAAGGAGAATATTCATTTGTTTCTGAAACTGCTGGGGAAGGAGCTGAATGCAGTAGAGCCCCTTCAGCAGATCCAGAGATATGAGTCATTGCCTGGGCTGAGATGGAATGTGTCAGAGGCCCCTGGGATGATTGCAAATGTGCTAGGTTCCCGGGACTAGATGGGAATGTTTCTGCACCTCCTTGAGTAAAAGATGAATGTGTACCAGGTTCTCGAGGTGATGGTGGCAAAGGTCCAAGAGTAGGAAAAGAATATGTAGAAGATCTAGTATTCTCCCTCACTAGAGGCAAAGGGCCCGAGGTAGTCTCTGTGTGTTTACATTTTCCCATGACCAATATCCCTGTGGAATCTACGGAAGGTTCTAGATTCATTCGTGTGGATGACAAAGAACTTTGCACAGGCAAAATCCCCTCTGCAGCTGTGGAAAAGTCCTTACACTTTTGAGAGGATAGCACATATCCTTGAGAGTTTTTACTAGATAGAGAATGCTCCTGAGATCCTAGTACAGATGGTGAGTGTTTCCCATCTGCTGGTGAATATGAAAAGGATTTTTGAGATTTCTGGCTAGGTAGTAACGGCCCAATATCCCTTGAGGAAGCTGGCGATCTTTGTCCAGAAGGTTCAGAAAGGGGAGAAAATCTCATACATTTCTGGCAATAAGTTGGATGTTGCACAGTCTTTGGAGAAGACGGCACAGTTTGTACACTCCCTTGCTTAGTTGTGGACAGATTTAAAGACGCTTGGTCAGAAAGACAATGTCCAGAAGGCTCTATGGAAGAAGAAGTGCCTAGAGTTCCTGGTGAAGAGGAAGAAATTCCCAGAGGCTTCTGATCAGATCCGAGTGATTTGGGTGGACCCTAAAGGTCCTGGAGTGGGAGGCAAAGTTCCCACAGACTGCTTTGCAGACATTGGCTTTCCTACTGTGGCTTGTGCAGATAAGGAATACCCCCTAGTACCCTGAGCAGATGCAGAAAACCCTACAGTTGTTTCCTTAGATTTAGTTGCTTTAGATGAGAAAGGTCCCACAGTTCCTTGCTCAGATCTCAAAGATGATGGGGACACCTCTAGTGATGTAGTAAGATTCAGGTGCAATCCAGCATAACTGGGAGTGTCTGAAGTCCCTTGGGTAGATGGAGCAAAAAATACAGCAACTCATTCATCATCTTTACTTTGTGCTTGCAGGCTGGTTGCAATTATCTTGTAAGCATTAAAAATCAGTCTAACATACTGCCTATGTTCCATAGGGTTTCATTGATGTGAGGAGACATCATGACTCAGGCAACTCTTATAAGGAAAATTTAAATGATGTTGTCTTACAGTTTCAGAGGGTCAGTACATTATTATCTTTGTAGGAAGCATGGCAGCACCCCGGTAGAGGAGGTGCTGGGGAAGGAACTAAGTGGTCTATATCTTAGTCTGAAGGCTACCAGAAGGAAGCTTGTGGCCACAGGTAGCAAGGAAGAGGATTGATTTTTGTCTCTTAGCAGAGATTGAGCACTACAAAAAAGCAAGCCTACACAAAGATACACTTCCTCTAACAAGCCAACACCTTGTAATAATGCCACATACTATGGGCAAAAGATATCCTAATCAACACATTGCGTCATAGGACATAAAGAAAGATACTGCATGATTGCATTCCTCTAGTCACAGGTGCGACATACCTACAAGCTTATATGAACATACACACACACACACACACACACACACACACACACACACCAATCAGATATGCATGTGCATACATATATATTTGTCTATTTATTTACTTACTTACTTACCTACTTACTTACTTACTTACTTACTTACTTACTTACTTACTTACTTACTTACTTACTTACTTACTTACTTACTTACTTACTTACTTTGTTTTAAATTTGTTGGGTAAGAACTTTCTACATACACATAAATGAGTTTTAGCAAATTCATCCCTATCTTCTCCTCCTTGAATTGTTACCCATTTCTCCTGTATCACTTTTATCCTTAATTACATTTTCATTTTTATATAGACGGCTGTGTAGTGCCATGCCCTGAGCAATCGTGTGCATGCCGCAAGCAATCACTGAGAAGAGCCGTGCATGCCACGAGCAATCGCCATTATAAGATGGTGCTGGCCTCCCCTGTGCCTAACTAGTAAACAAGCCTTGTACGCAGGTGCAAGAGTGAACTCACTCCTAGTCACTGCCCATTCTCGGGGCATAATAGTGGGGTGATGGGCAAGCAACGAATCAGGAGCTGTCACGTCACATCAGGTGCTGAAACGTCATGCTGTTGGCGCCATTTTCCCGGATCATGGTCTTCCTGATAAGTAAGCAATAAATCTTTTGCCACAGAAGATTCCGGTTTGTTACTTCTTTCTTGCCGGTCGAGTGGGATGCAATAAGTGGCACTGAGGAACCCGGGAACTTTATACCATCACACCAGTGCAAGGAAGATCCCTTGTTCGCGGGGCGGAATCAGAACTGCGGGATGAAAGGCTCTGTAAGGTACATACAGTTTTGAAATTTCTCCAGAGTTAGACACCCTTTTGATTGTTTGCACAGCGATTGCACTTTTCCTTTCAGTTTCGTTTTTCTTCCACTGCTTCCACTGCTGACTGGTTCTTAGAGACGGTCAGGCCTGGATAGCGCCTGGACAGCGACCAGTTTCAGTCACGGTCAGGACTGGACAGTGCATGGACAGCGTCCATTTTCAGTCACAGTCAGGCCTGTACAGCAGCAGTATGAGAATCTCGCATTCTATAATAGTGGCCTTACACTCGGTCCTGAAGCAGTGTGGCCTAAAATGTGCCACTAATACCTTAGAGGGATTTGTCAGGGAGATAGACCATGTGGCACCATGGTATGCTTGCTTAGGGTCATTTAGGCCTTTTCATGGGCCTTGATCCCGAGGAAAAGATATAAAAAGAAAAGAATGCCTTGGGAGAGATTAGAAAAGGGATGGAAAGGGAGAGAAGAAGGGAGATCCAGCTGGAGAGGCACATAAGGAAAGGAGCCTCTAGGTGCCACTAGATGAGTTTAAGCAGCTAGCTCTTAGTAGCTCAGAATCTGATGAAGGGCTTAGCTCCTCTGAAGAAACGGACTTGGAGGAGGAAGCAGTTCATTATAAGGAAGAAAGGTACCTGCAAGATAAAATGCAAGCTACTCAGTACAGAAAAAGTCCAACAATGACTGGTGAAAGCCAGCTTGCTGCTCGGCCTCGGGATTGTTGGCTTCAGTGTCCTAGTGAACCTCTGCCTTATGTGCATAGATAGTTGTCAATTTTTGCCTACACCTCATGTAGGGGTAAACCCTTGAGGCATCAGGCCATTACAAGTCTGGCAAATGGATGACACTCATATTTCCTCCTTTGGGAGAAATCAGTACTTACATGTTTCCTTTGACACCTGCAATGCTGTAATGTTTGCCACACCTTTAACAGGGGAAAAAACCTCTCATGTTATACAGCACTGCCTAGAAGTGTGGAGTGCTGGGGCAAGGCCACAATTCTTAAAACGGTTAATGGAGTAGCATATACTTCTACTAAATTTCAACAATTTTGTCATTAAATGGATGTCACTCACTTGACTGGCCTTCCTTATAATACTCAAGGACAAGGCATTGTGGAATGTGCCCACCACACACTCAAGTCTTATCTTATAAAACAAAAAGGGGGAGTTGATGAGACTCTGCCCTCAGTTCCAAGAGTAGCAGTATCTATGTCACTCTTTACACTTAATTGTTTGAATATTGACGAGCAGGGACGTTCTGCAGCTGAGCGACATAGCTCAGACCCTGATAGACCAAAAGAAATGGTCAAACAGAAGGATGTTTTAACTGGTCTCTGGAAAGGCCCGGATCCTATCTTAATCAGATCCCGGGGAGCTGTTTGTGTTTTTCCACAGAGTGAAGACAACCCATTTTGGCTGCCGGATTGACTCACCCGCAGGATATTCATCAAGGATGGTGCAAAAATGCTGACCTCCTGAGGACTGTTCCTGATCCTGACAATGCTGAACTTGTCTCAGGTTCCTAGTATAATGGGTGAACAGATATGTGCTATTCTCTCGACTTTCCCTAAACCAATGTCAGTTCGCCATGATACTATAGTTTTTCCAAAATTCTTTACTACTAATAAAACAGTAGATTTGCCATATTTACCCTATGATCCAACTCGTTATTATCATTAGGAGAAAATCACTCCTTACTAGAACAGGGTTTTTTATGTTTTCAAAATAATGGACAAGGACATTGTATCAACCTCCCAGCCTGAGCTTTAGGGAGGTTTAATGAGCACCGAGGAGGTTGGGTGAGCACAACCTAAGATACTTCTAATGTAGATATAACCTTTACAAATCGGACCTTTTGGCAGGATGCAATTTGGGTTAATGGTACATTTGTACCACCTAACATTTCAGACAAAGAACGTCCCCACCAACCAAAAATAGCCCCTCATTGTGTCTTGGAAGATGAAGGTCTGATCCTGCCTTGGTCTGATTGTCGATCCTCCATCACTTGTTGGGCAGATCAGAGTAAAACATTTTCCTTTTCTTCCAACATGACAGATGACCCAAAGAATGAATTTTTTTATGAAAAAGAGATTTTTCATTCAGGACTTTAGAATGCATTCCTTTCACAAGTGGGTGCTTTGAGGAGTCAATGGCAATTGTACAGATTTCAATCCTTTGATTTTTATCCAGGGAGGAGCAGTTGTAAAGGCTTCTTTTACTGGCATCTCAAGATTTGCTCAGCACTGGGGAATACATGATGCCTCCCAGGACTCTTATGGACATACTACTATCAGAGTAGAGATCACTGGGTTCAATAAAACTTTGGTAAACCAGATTAATTATACATCTCCCCCAGTCTGTGTTTACCCCCTTTCTTGTTTATATTCTTTCACGTGATTCATTTGAAGTCTGTTCCAATGATTCTTGATGGATTTCTCAATGTTGGCATGTAACAATAAACACCCATGCCATGGTGCCACGGATCCCACTTTGGGTCCCTGTTCTGGTGGAAACACCCTCCACCTTGAAAGTAAATGGGAGAAATGCCCTAAAGATACATGAAGTACACACTAGATTAGTTGAAAAGTGGAAAATTAGCTGATAAGAGCAACTGTTGTTTGGGCAGTGGTGCTTTATGTCTTTAATCCTGTCACTTGGTTGGCAGAGGCCAAGAATGTCTGAGTCTGAGACCAGCTTGGTATACAGAGTGATTTCCAAGACAGCCAGGTCTACACAGAGAAACCCTCTCTCAAAAAATAAACAAACAAACAAACAAACAAACAAACAAAAAGCACCTGTTCTATGAAGAGGACCTGGCACAATGCACCCACATAGTGGCTTACAATTTATGCACAGCTACAGTTTTAGAGAATCACTGCTCTCTTTTAGCCTCTGTAGGCTATAGAGGCATAAGTGAGAGAGAGGGCATGAGCAGACTAGCACAGAAGTGAGAGAGGGCATAGCACATAGGTGAGATAGAGGTCCTGAGCACTCTAGCACATAAGGGAGAAAAAGGGGCTGGGCATCCAAACACATAAGTGAGGGAGAGAGGGCCTGCACATCCTAGCACACTCTTGTAATCAAGCTCAGTACTAGGAAGGTGGAGGTGGGAGTTTACCAGGGATTGTAGGGAATCTGGATGTTCTCTTCTGATCTATTAGGACAGCATGGACTGTTCTGTTGTGGGTATGTACATACAGAAAAAGTACACACATTTTAATTTTTATGCACATAAATAAATAACAAAAAATATTACAGTTGAAATTAGTAGTGCCATTTCCAGTACTTTCATGTTACACATTTGTTCATGTTTTTTCAAGTCTGCAAATGCTTATCAACCTAGAAACTGGAAATCATTTGTCTTAAAGATGGTAGCTCATTTCCACCTCCTGAGACCTCCCTTCTAATCAATGGTGCCTGGTACTCCATGACAGCATACACAGGGTATATTCAGCCAAAGGGTGAAATCCCTGGATGAGACCTGTTTTCTCCATCTGGCATCACAAAGGGTCCTCAGAGACATGTGGGTCTCTCCTGATAACGTTTTATTTATTTGTTTGTTTGTTTGTTTGATTTTGTTTTGTTTTTTATTTTTGTTATTGTTTTGTTTTTTATTTGTTTTATTTTTGTTTTGTTTTTTGTTTTTGTTTTTGTTTGTTTGTTTGTTTGTTTGTTTGTTTGTGTGTGTGTTTGTTTGTTTTTCCCATTGAGCAGACAAGCAAGGAAATGTGCGGTTGTGAAGGAGTTCACTTCTGAATGACCTGGAAGAGATAACCAGCTCTGATTAGGGTTATTGGACTGTTAAAGGATGTGTGACTGGAAGGAAATCTCAGTCGCAAGAGGCCACTATGTGAGGAAAAACCTCCCGATCTGCATTTCCTACGGCTTCTGAGGGTTAAATGAAGGAGGAAGATCATATTTATTTATTTTTCCTTTTTTTTTAACTAATAAGACATTATAGTTTTTAAGAGAAGAATGGCTCTTAAGAAAATAATGGTGATTCCAAAGGAAGATTACTTATTACTTTTGGACTTTGATGATGAAGAAGATGACATAAATATTTCGGAGGAGTCTCTTTCTGAAGGTTACTGCATATTCAGTGTTGGGTATTAATTGTGTGTTGTGCAGTTCACTAGACTTTTACCTAGTCACCTGAAACGGAAGAAGTCTTTTCTCAGAGATTTTATATAGTTCATTTGAAATTTTACCTATCTATCTATATCTATATATTCCTATACCCGAGTTTTAGCAACACATATAACTACTCTTGACATTGTAGTCACAATATGTTGATAAAAAATAACTTTTTATGATTTTGCCACCGGAAAATACCTGAAAATTGTTCCAATAATATGTTTGCAAAACTTGATTTTATTTCAAGAACATTACAAATAATTTATTTCATTCTTTTTTTTTATTATTTATTTTCTTTTTTTCTTTTTTTTACATTTCAAATGTTATTCCCTTTTCTGTTTTCCCCTCCAAAAATCCCAGTCCTCTCCCCTCTATCCCTGCTTTCCAACACACTTACTCCCAATTCCTGGCCCAGGCATTCCCAAAACTTGGTCATAGTAACTTTACAAGAACAAGTGTCTCTCCTCCCATTGATGACATACTAGTCCATCCTCTGCTACATATGCAGCTGTAGGCATAAGTCACAACTTATGTTTACTTTGATTGGAGATTTAATCTCAGGGAACTCTGGGAGTACTTGTTAGTTGTTTTTCCTCATAGAATGTTCCTTGTGTACTTTCTCTAGCTCCATAATTAGGGACCCTGTGCTCAGTCCAATGGATTTCTTTGAGCATCCACTTCTGTATTTGTCAGGAAATGGCAGATCGTCTCAGGAGACAACTATATCAGTCTCCTGTCCCTAAGCTCTTGTTTGGCTGTTCAACAGTATCTGGGTTTGGTAGTTGTTTATGGTATGGATCACAGAATGAAGCAGTGTCTGGATTCCTTCAGTCTTAGTTCCAAACTTTTTCTCTGTAACTCTTTCCATGGATCTTTTGTTCCCAATTCTGAGAAGGAACGACATATCCACACGTTGGTCTTCCTTCTTGTTGAGTTTCATGGGTTTTGCAAATTTTACCTTGTTTTTTTTCTGAGCTTCAAGGATAATATCCACTTATCAGTGAGTATATATCATGTGCTTTCTTTTGTGATTGAGTTATCTCACTTAGGAACATATCATCCAGATCCATCCATTTGTCTAAGAATTTCATGAATTCATTGATTTTAATAGTGATGTAGTATTTCATTATGTAAATGTACTATATTTTCTGTATTCATTCCTCTGAAGACAGGCATCAGGTTTATTTTCAGCTTCTTGGTATTATAAATAAGGATGCTATGAACATAGTGATGCATGTATCCTTATTACAAGTTGGAATATCTTCTGGATATATGCCAAGGAGGACTATTGCTGGATCTTCAGTAGAACTATTACCACTTTTCCGAGGAAACCCCATCTGCTTTCCAGAGTGGTAGTACCAACTTGCAATTCCACAAGCAATGGAGGAGTGTTCCTACTTCATCACATACCCACCAGCAACTATTGTCATCTGAGTTTTAGATCTTAGCCATTCTGACTCTGTGAGGTGGAATCTTAGGGTTATTTTGACTTTCTGTTGCCTGATGATTAAGGATTTTGAACATTTATGAGGTGCTTCTCAGCCATTCAGTGTTTCTTAATTTAGAATTCTTTGTTTAGAACCGTCCCCATTTTTTAAAATAGTGTTATCTGATTTTCTGGAATCCAGCTTCTTGAGTTCTTTGTATATATTGAATATTAGTCCCTTATCTGATTTAGCATTGATAAAGACTTTTTCCCCGATTTGTTCTAATGATAGTGCCCCTTGCCTTACAGAAGTTTTGCAATTTTTGAGGTCCCATTTGTCTATTTTTAATCTTATAATAACAGCCATTGATGTTTTGTTCAAAAATATTCCCCATTTAACCTTGTCTTCGAGGCTCTTCCACACTTTCTCCTCTATAAGTTTCAGTGTCTCTGGTTTTATGTGCAGTTCCTTGATCCAATTAGACTTGAGCATTGTACAAGGAGATGAGAACAGATCAATTTGCTTTCCTCAATATGCTAACTGCCAGTTGAGCCAGCACCATTTTTTGAAAATGCCATTTTCTTTCCACTGGGTGGTTTTATCTCCTTTGTAAAAGATCATGTGACCACATGAGTTTGGGTTCATTTCTCTGTCTTCAGTTCTGTTCCATTTATCTACCTGTCTAACACTATTCCTGTACCATGAAGTTTTTATCATAATTGCTCTGTAGTACAGCTTGAGGTCAGGGATAGTGATTACAAAAGACATTCTTCTATTGTTGAGTATAGTTTTGGATATAGTAGGTTTTTTTTTTTCAAGATGAATTTGCAAATTGCCCTTTCTAACTCAGTGAAGAAATGAGTTGGAGTTTTGATGGTGATTGCAATGCATATCAGATTGCTTTTTGAAAGATAGCCATTTTTACTATATTAATCCTGCCAAATCATTAGCATGGGAGATTTTACCATCTTCAGAGATCTTCTTTGATTTCTTTCTTGAAGAATCTTGAAGTGTTTATCATACATATATTTCACTTTCTCAGAGTCACACCAAGGAATTTTATATTATTTGCGACTACTATGAAGCACGTTTTTTCCTAATTTCTTTCTCATACTATGTGTCTTTTCTGCAGAGAAATTCCACTGTTATGTTTAAATTTATTCTAAATTCAGCTCCTAAGCTGAAAATGTGTATCAGGATTAGGTTTTCTCTGTTGTAATTTTTGGGGTCATAGATACATGCTATCATATCTTCTGGAAATAGAGAAATTTTGACTTCTTCCTTTCCAATTTGTATTCATCTGTTTTCGTTTTGTTTTGTTTTGTTTTTGTTGTTGTTGTTGTTGTTGTTTTGTTTTGTTTTGTTTTGTTTTGTTTTGTTTTTTTGTGTAATTGCTCTGGCTAGTATTTCAAGTACTCTATTAAATAGGTAGGGAGAAAGTGGGCAGCCTTGTCCAGTCCCAGATTTTAGTGGGATTCCTTCTGGTTTTTGACCATTTAGATTAAAGTTAAATCTTGGGCCTTCTTTTCTTTTCTTTTCTTTTCTTTTCTTTTCTTTTCTTTTCTTTTCTTTTCTTTTCTTTTCTTTTCTTCTCCTTCTTTTTATTTTTTTTTAGGTGTATGCCTTGAATTCCTGGTCTTTCCTGGACTTATTATGAATGGCCATTGTATTTATCCAACTATTTGCTCAGCATCTAATCGAATAATCATGGGGTTTTTGTACTTGAGTTTTTTTGTTTTGTTTTTGTTTTTGTTTTTTTTTTTTTCTATAATGGATTTAATTGATGGATTTTCGATATTAAACTCTCCCTGAATCATAAGAAGGAGGCCAACTAGGTCATGATGGTTTATCATTTTGATGTATTCTCGGACGCGTTTTGAAAGGATTTTATTTAGTATTTTTGCATCGATATTCATAATGGAAATTGGAATAAAGTTTCCTTTCTCCATTAGGTTTTGTATAGTTGTAATCTTGCTTCATAGAACATATTAAATAGTGTTCCTTCTCTTTTAATTTTGCATAATAGTTTGAGGAGTATTGGTATTAGGTCTCCATGAATATCTGATAGAATTCTGAACTAAACCCATCAGACCCTGGGCTTATTTTTGGTTGGGAGACTATTAACGATTGCTTCTAATTCTTTAGGGGTGTTATGACCCACACTACAGTCTTGCCAGAAAGAATTCCCACAGGACACTCGGATCCTTCTGCAGTAAAGCTTTAAGGCATCTCGAGAGATAGATGATCAGCTTCAGGACAAGAGACCCAGAGAGCAGAAAACCCCTCCCTTATATAGGCTGTGAAGACAGTTAGAAGTATGGTTGGAGATGTGCACCACCGGAATTGTCTGCCCACCATCAGCCTGATGATGCCATTGGAGAGACAGGGCTCAGGTAATGGAAAGATACCCCGATGCCTGTGCACACTCACCACGAGCAATAGTGACAATGGTGTTGTGAGCACCATCTTGTAATGGTGGCCATGAGGACGGCTCCTCACATCTCACCCTTTTTTTTATGTTAGAAGCAACAGGCCACACAGTATGGAGAGTGGAGATAGAGGTCAAATTCCGAGTGTGCAAGCATAGGGGCCTTACACAAAACCTCCTCCCAGGCTCGTCACCCAGAGGGGTCTTGGTCAGCTCCCCTGTCGTTTTTCCTGGGGGAAGGACACTAGGACACTCAACCTTCTTGAAAGATGACATATCTCCCAGAAAGACGCTCAAATTACACCACAACGCCATTCCAGTGCAGTGCTTAGCCCCAAAACTCTCCTGGGCTGTTAAAGCACACCCGCTCCAACCCATGCAGCAAGACTCGCCTCAGGGTTTTGTGGAGCTGGATGTCCAGCAACCTTATTGCTTGAGCATCATCGATATTCATATATTGGGGGAAACACCCTGCTCCAAAGCAACATGTGCCTGGGTTACTACCATCCTGTCCCTCCTTGTTTGGGATTTAAGTTTGCAGATCATCCATAGTAGGAGCAGTACTCCACTGTACACAGCCACTCCAAACAAACCACCCCCACCCATTGCTTGAAGTAGGAGAATGCTGCAGAAATCCAGGTAGAAAATCCTTCCATCAATTACAGGTCAAGACATGTCGAATCGACTTATAAGATGGTGATCCTCAGCTCCCGGAGTGTCTGTTCAAATTCTATGGTCCAATTCTGTAACAAATAACAAGACAAAGCCTTTTACAGGTTAGCTGCTCTTGTAAAATTCTGAAATTGTAGTAAGGTGATACAGACGCTAGGCAGCTTATGTTTACAACCCAGCTGAGGCATTTGCCAAAGAATATACACCTGCTCTTGGAGAAGATCGATCCGTTGGTTTACCAACATGAGGCCTCTCTGTATCTGGGAGTTGGCCATGGTCTGGCTGTTCAGGCCCAATGTCACTCTTGCCGAAAGGTCATTTTATAGTTTGCGTTGTCTGAACCGTAGCAGACAAGGAAAGGGCTGAAACAGTGACAGAGGCAGCTATTGCTGCTATTGCTACCAAGCCAACTATAATAGCAGAGATTCCAAAATCTCTCTTTTCTCTAAAAAAGCTTAAATTCTAGAGGCTTCCACAGGAACTGGAACAAATCTAGGCACATGAGTAACCAAAGCAAAGGGATACTTAGTAGCATCCCAACACAGGGTATAGAAACTTTAATTAAGGAAACAATCTAACTCTAATTGATTATTATTTAAACTTTTATTACTTACCACCCACAGAAAGGGGGCCAAACACAAACCGGGGTGACAGTATAATTCACCCTTTTAAATGCTTTATATTTAGTATTAGAGGAGGAGCGATCGAATGACCCCAAACCAGCACTCAAAGTGCCCTACCACTCAAAACCCATTTGGCCCTTTTCACTATATCCACCTTCAATCATGGCCATAGGTGAAAGATCGGTACAGCTCTCATTAACCCCACAAAGTAACCATTGATCAAAAGGGTTAGCATCTGCCCGATCAGAATCCATGAAGTTAAAATCATGTCCAGCAAGGATTTCATTAATCTCTACACTTACATGTGGGGAAAAGGAAAAAAAAAATCCTTCAACCACCCAAAAGGTATTTCTGGCCTGGCACCCAGTCCAAGGAAGCATGGAGTCCTCCGAGGATCTTCCTTTACAAAAGGGTGCCATTCTGGGTTGCTGGGGCAGTGCTTTCCTGGATTTATGACTAGGCCTCCAGCCTTGGATTATCAAGGCATTGGCTAATATTTCAGAGTGGGTTCCCCAAGCAGCTGCTTTCAACCAGGCCACTGATTGATTTTAGAAGGATATACACTGGCGTTGGTCTTTCAATTCAGAGATCATTACAAAGCACAGGCTTCCTTTGAGGGAGAAGTTCTGTTTTCCATCAGAACCTGAATTTGTCCATCTAATGGTAAAAAGGCAAGTCCCAGCTCCTTATCAGTAGTAAAGAAATGTGGAAAAACTTGTGCACTGTGCATGACAGGCATGAACAGAATGCTAGACATAATACCCCAACACAATTCCCCCGATATACTAGGAACCATGATCTCCAGTAGAAGGGTCATTATCCATCGTTGTTTCCAGAATTCCCTCTTTTGTCCACATCTTCTGAAGGGGAGATCCTTCAGATGAGGCATTCTGGAACCCAAAGGGGATTGTCTTCTTCCTGTGGAAAGACACAAATAACTCCTTTGGATCTTATTAAAATAGGATGCAGGCCTCTACATTTTCCAGTTAAGACAACTTTCCATTTGATAATTTCTCTAGATCTGTTTGGTTCTGAACAGTGATGATCAGCTGCAGTGTGGCCTTGCTCATCAATATTCAAAAAATTAAGAGTAAAGAGTACCATGGAGATGTCCACTCTCAGTGTTAAGGGTAAGAGCCTCATCGACTCACCCTTTCTTTTTGATAAGGTAAGTTTTAACAGTGTGGTGGGAACGTTCCACAATGTCTTGTCCCTGTATGGCAAACCAGTTAAATAAGTTACATTCCTCTGTAGACAGAATTGTTGAAAATTTTGAGAGGTGTAGGCCAGTCCATTATCTGTTCTAAGAAATTTGGGTTGTCCCCAAGCACTCCAAGCTTCAAGGCAAAGTTGAATTACATGTGTGGCTTTTTCTTAGTAGAGGATCAGTTTTACTGCCCTCTTTTCTCTCTCCCCTTCCTTCTGAATCCCTGGGAGGGCCCTTTTTCTTAGACATGTCTTTCTTTTTTCGAGCTCCCATTCTCTCATTCTGTTAGGTTTCTGACATACTGTCCTGAACCTCTTCTAGTATTCCCTGTCCCTCCACATTGGCTGTTTGGCAGGTTTCATCCTCTAGACAGTTTTATATCAGCTTGGTGCCCAGGCCCAGGCGTAAGTCTCCCTCTTCATGCTTAAGGTCAAGGTCACTTCCTAGCTTACTACATAAGGCTACAGTTAGAGACCCCGAACAAGAATACCAGGGAGAAATGCGATCCACTTCCTTAACAAAGTTCTGCAGTGTACTGGAGGCAACCTGCCTGTAATGCAGTGATATCTGACTGTGAGGAGGCCATGATAGAGTGAGTCCCTGCTCCGATCTACACCCCATTTATAGTACTGCTTAAGCAAAGCGAAAGTAAACACAGTACTCTGTTCCCTTGTCTACGGAAGGCTTAGAAGATACCTCAGTGCTGCCACTTATCTACGTCGGACTGACAACACCTCATTTTTCAGCACCAGCCTCGATGGACCTCAAATTTCAGCACCAGCCTCGATGGACAGAATAAGAAACAGAATGAGGGCCAGGGCAACCAAGACTAGAGCTTCTACTGCCCCTTCCTAGGGTGCATCTAGATTAAGACCGAAATCAATAGGGATAAGAGGGTCACGATGAGACATACCTCTCCAAACTTACCTTTTCCCTGCAGTTCTGAATCCACCCCATTTCCAGGGGTTCTCCTCAATGCCAGCGATGTTGATCCTGGCTTTATGGCACCGGATGACCTGCGCTACCATCTCGCCAGCAAGAACACATGCAGGACACTCAGATCTTTCTGCAGTAAAGCTTTAATACATCTCCAGAGATAGATGAACAGCTTCAAGACAGGAGACCCAGAGAGCAGAAAACCCCTCCCTTATATAGGTTGCAAAGTATGGTTAGAAATACGGTTGGAGACGTGAATCACCGGAATTGTCTGCCCACCATCAGCCTGATGACGCCATTGGAGTGGCAGGGCTCAGGTAATGGAACGATACCCTGACGCCTGAGCGTACTCACCATGAGCAATGTTGACAATGGTGTTGTCAGCACCATCTTGTATTGGTGACCGTGAGGGCGGCTCCTCACAGTGGTAGAAGTAATTGCAGGGTTTCTCTGATCCTGATTTGAATTTGGTACCTGATATCTGTCTAGATAAGTGTCCATTTTATCCAGACTTTCAAGTTTTGTTGAGTACAGCCTTGAATAGTAGGATCTGATGATATTGAAAATTTACTAAATTTCTGGTGTTATTTCTCCCTTTTCATTTCTGATTTTGCTAAATTGGATGCTGTCCTTGTGTTCTTTATTTAGTCTGTCTAATGGTTTATCTATCTTGTTGATTTTTTCAAAGAAAAAGCTCCCAGTTTGTTTGATTATTTTTGTATTGTTCCTTTGTTTCCACTTGGTTGATTTTAGCACTGAGTTTGATTATTTCCTGACTTCAACTCCTTTTGGGTGAATTTGCTTCTTTTTGTTCTATAGTGTTAAGGTGTGATGTCAACCTACTCCTATATCCTCTCTCCGGTTTTTTTTTAGAGGCATTCAGAGAGAGCTATGAGTGTTCCTCTTAGGGCTATTTTCATTGTGTTCCATAACTTGCAGTATGTTGTAGCTACATTTTCATTAAACTCTGAAAAGTCTTTAATTTAGTTCTATATTTCTTCCTTGACTGTTTTGTCACTGACTAGATTGTTGTACACATTCCACGTGTATGTGCGTTTTCAATTATTTATATTATTGTTGAAGTTAGTCTGTGGTGATCTGATAGGAAGCAGAAAATTATTTCAATAATTTTATATCTGTTGAGGCATGTTATGTGACTGAGTGTATGGTCAATTTTGGAGAAGGCATCGTGAAGTCCTGAGAAGAACGGACATTCGTTTGTTTTAGGATAAAATGTTCTATAGATATCACCTAAACGTATTTGCTTCATAAATTCTGCAAGTTTCACCATGTATCTTTTTAGTTTTAGTTTCCAGGATCTGTTCATTAATGAGGGAGGGGTGTTGAAGTCTTCCAATATTATTGTGTGTGGTACAATGTGAGTTTTGAGCTTTACTAAAGTTTCTTTTATGAATGTGGATGTCATTGCATTTGGAGTATATATGTTTAGATTTGGGAGTCCATCTTGGTAAATATTAACTTTAATGAATATGACGTTTCCCGCCTTGCCTATTTTAATAACTTTTGGTTGAAAGTCAATTTTATTTGATATTAGAATGGCTGCTCCACCTTATTTCTTCGGATCATTTGCTTGGAAAGTTCTTTTCCAGCCTTTTAGTCTGAGGTAATTTCTGACTTTGTCCTTGGTGTTTGTTTTTGGTATGCTGAATATTGCTTACACATCCATTTTTTTATTCTATGCCTTTTTACTGGTGAACTGAGTCCACTGATATTAAGAGATCCTAAGAAAAGTCCTTGTTGCTTCCTGTTATTTTTGTTATTAGAGTTGGAATTTTGTTCATGTAGCTATCTTCTTTTAGGTTTCCTTCACCTTTAATTTGTTCTTTTTTCTCGAGTGTAATTTCCCTCTTTATATTGAAATTGTCCCTTTATTATCGTTTGATGTGCTGGATGCATTGGAAGATATTGTGTAAATATTGTATTGTCACAGAATACCTTGTTTTCCCAAGCTATGTTAAAAGAGTTTTGCTTCATGTCTTGGTTGGCATTTCTGCTCTCTTACATTCTGTATGACTTCAGCCCTAGATTTTCTCCTTTCATAGTCTCAGGGGAGAAGTTATGTGTAATCCTGATAGATCTTGCTTTATATATTACTTGACCATTTTCCCTTACTGCTTTTAATATTCTTTCTTTGTTTTGTGCATTTGGTGTTTTGACTATTATATGATGGCAGAAATTATTTTTTTCCGGTCCAAATAATTTGGCGTTCTGTAGTCTCCTTGTTTATTCATGAGCATATCTTTCTTTAAGTTAGGGATTTTTTTTCTATAATATTGGTAAAAATATTCACTAGCCCTATAATTTGGAAACCTTACTTCTTATCTATGCCTATACTGGATTTCATGTACGTAATTATGTCATTTCTAAAAGCTGTTTCAAAAATTCACCTGGGTAGTATTTCCTGAGAAATTCAAATCATTAATACTTTATTCCCTTTTACTAATATAGCATATTATGTTTCCATTTTCTGTTGTCCATATAGTACAGAGCCCAGCATTTGACAAAGATGAGAATATATCACCTCAGGTAGAAACAGATGAAGATACGGTGTAATATTTTCAATTTTTTCCCATTTCAATAGAGTACTTCAAAAGTGGTGTTTGTGATCCCTTGACTGGAGAAGTAGATTCAGGAAAAAGAGAAATTCAGGGTCAGATGCTCTTATATGTGTAGTTCAAGACCAGATTGTGGTCCTTTAGACCTTGTGATCACAAAAACATAGCAACTAGTACAATACAACCACCTGCATGAGATGTTCCCAGATATACACACAAAGAAAAGGAGAACCATTATAAAAATAATAGAAGCACCATTTGGGAAGAAGAAGGATCTCAGCAATGGTAGTACAGTTATGAAGAAGTGCTGTGAGGTGTAAATGTATGAATTGTTTAAAGTAAATATTACAAGTTTTTTTTGGAATTCTACCATGTATTTTATATGGATATGACATATGGTTCAAATCAAATATTATATATTCATTAAAAATAATTAAAATAATTTTCTGTGTAAAGTTTTTTGTGTGGTAGAAAAAATGTCCTATGGTGAGACTCCAACTTAAAGTGTATCTCGCAGGAAGGTAAATCCCCTAGACGTTTCCAAGCTTGTTTTCCCTGATCTCTGAAAATACAGCTAGGAAGAAGCTCTTTGTTCTCTATAGCCAGCAAAAAGGCTTTTTGTTTCTATACTTTTCAACCAGAGATGCCTGCCTTCCCGTGCCAAGGACAAGGAGATAAAAATTTAGAAAGGACTCACGCCCCACTCCTGCCTTGTAAATTTCACCAAGAACATCAGGAAGAGAAGAACTCCCTTGCCCACATTTCCCAACTCCACCCAACTCTCCTCCCAACTCCTCCCAATTCCCCAGCTAGCTGCTAAAAGCCCCTTACTGTCACAGCTCGGTGTCAAACTCCCCTGCCCTGCTAGGCAGAGTGACTTTGTCCTCAGCCAGCTAATAGTAAAACCTCTTGCAGTTTGCATCAGTTGTGGTTTTCTCTTGGATCATTGGGGTGCTGGCCAGCTCATCCCGGGACTTGAGAGGAGGCCCAGCTTCTGAGGTCTTACATTTGGGGGCTTCTCCACCATGATTTGTGGCCTACCCCAATTCTCAGAGACCCTGCTTGGAGGTAGGATTCTATCTTTGTCTGTATCTTTGTCTCTATCTTTTTCTATAACTTTCCTCTATCTTTGTCTCTAATATTTGTGCCAGCTCTGTTTGAATTCACTATTCTCCGTTTGCAGTTGTAAATGCTCGTGAGAACAACGAACTCCCTTTTTCAGATGGAAAAGGGTTACTGACAGACATGTCAGGAGAAACCGGCTGCCACCCTTTGGGACATCCCTGGAGTTCTGAGGGAGTTCTAGGGATACCTGGAGATCTCCTATCAGTGTGCCAAGTGAGAGTGTGCTCACTCGGCTGTCTGTTTCTGTTACTGGGTGCCAAGTGAGTGTGTGCTTTCTTGGCCATCTTATTGGGGCCTGGTCTTGGTTATTGTAATCTTTTTTGTGTATATTTTTTTTTCCCTGTATGTGACTCTGATGATGGGACCGACTATTATCATGCCCCTTGGACTGACCCTTGATCACTCGACTGAAATTAAGACTAACACTCACATTCTCTCTGTGGATGTCTGAAATAGATTTTAGAGAACTTTCTGATCTACAGAATGGCCAGCTTTGATGATAGTTGGCCACTAGAGGGCACTCTTTGTTTGGTTCTGTTTTCAGCTCTTAAAGTTGTTTTACAGAGGGGACCAGGGTCTCAGCCAGATTACGTGCCATACATTCTCATCTAGAAAAATTTAGCACAGGATCCCCCCTCTCCCATCCTGTTTAAAGCCTTGGGTTAAAAAGAATAATCCAGGCTCCCCAGTCCTGGCCCTCTGCCACCCAGAGGTGAAAAAAAAAGTTAAAACTGGCACAGGTTGAACTGCAGCCCTCGGTTTCTCCCAAGATCTATCCAGAGTTAGAAGAACCTCCAAAATGGCATAGCACCCCACCCCCATATTCCCAACTGGTCCCCTCCAAGAACTCTCAACAGGGTGCCACTAGATATTTGGGGAGGGACCAGTTGCTAAAGCCCAAGGCCAGCAAGCTCGAAGCCCAGAGTGACCAGATTCAACCATTGCACTGCCTTTATGTACTTATGACCCTCCTCCAGCAGGCCCCAGACAACTGCTGACCCTTCAGTAATGGCCCTTTTCCTCCTCTGAACTCTATAACTGGAAGGCTAATCACACCTCCCTTCTTTGAAAACCCCTCTAGCCTGCTAATCTAATGGAATCTCTCATATTCTCTCTTCAGCCTACTTGGGATGACTGTCAGCAGCTACTGATTCTTTCACCACAGAGGAGAAGGAGAGGATTCTGAGAGGAAAGAAAGAGCATGCTGGGGGCCAATTGACTACCAATAAAACTTCTGAATGAAATGGATGCAGCCTTCCCTCTGACATGTCCTGACAGGACTGACCATATGGAGCAATTGACAATTTTCAGCTGGGCTCTGATAATAGAACTGAAAGGAGCTGGCAGGTGCCCCACCAATTTGGCCAAGGTAAGAGAGATCCTACAAGAGAAAAAGGAGCCCCCAGCAGTGTTTTTAGAATACCTCTGAAAGGTATAGAGGTGTTACACTACCTTTGACCCTACTTCGGCGTGCCAGCATGTGACAAGTGTCATGGCTTCCATTGGGCAGTATTCTTCTGACATTAGGAAAAGGTTACAGCGTCTAGAGAGTCCGAAAACATTATCTTTACAACATCTGTTTAAGGAGTCAGAAAAGTGTACCATAAGAGAGAGAGTGAGAAGTCAGCACCAGGGTATATTGTGCTCTGAGTCTGCAGACACGCTTAAGGTCCCCAAAAGACCCTAAATGGGATCATAAGACCTCTGGTGAACGGAACACAACCTCTGCTCCAATCCAATCTCACAGGTTCTGAGACTGCATTAATTAGGGAAGCAGAAAAACTGGCCTGACAATGGTCACAAGTCCCTCTGGTCTGTGCCAGCACCTGGCCAACTTGTTGGACGGAGTCTGAGGACAGCCCCAAGGTCCTCACAGAAACATCCACGAGATCTTAAGACCTTTGTGAATGGAAAACCACTTCTGCTCCAATCCTATCATGCAGGACCTGAGACTGCATTCATTAGGGAAGCAGATAAACCGGCCTGACCAGGGTCACAAGTCCCTTCCAATCCATTACAGCACTGGGCACCTTGGGGGCAGAGTCTGTGGACACCCCAAAGGTCCCCACAGGACTCTCCATGGGATCTTAGTACCTCTAGTGAGTGGATTACAACATCTGCCAGGAGGAAGGTTCGAACACCAGATATCTGGGACCCTTCTCTGCAAGAGGAGATCTTGCCTGCAGAGAGTACTCTGAACACTCAAACTCAGGAGAAAACTAGTCTCCGAAGTCTGCTGATAGAGGCTAACATAATCACCTGACCATCGTTATGGCAACTATTAGAAAACAAAGCATTTAATTGGAGGCTTTGTTACATTTTCAGAAGATTGGTCAATCATCACGGGAGGTACCCCATCACTGGAGCAATAGAGAACTATTGATCCTTAGGCAAAGAGAGAGATTCCGCCATTGTATTGGCTTCTTGAAAACTCAAACTCATCCTTGTTGACACACCTATCCTCCAATGAAGCCACACCTTCTCGTATTCCTTCTAATCTTTAAACTCACTGCCACTTCCTGGTAATGAAATATTCATATATATGTGTCTATAGGGGATTTATTATTCAAACCACCACTTTTCCCATTGCTCGATCAGCTATTTTTTTTTAAATATAACCTAAAGGGCTCCCATTTATTAAGGACTACTTATGAGCTTAGCCACAGTGATGGGCCCTCCCACATCAATCATTAGACTAGAAAATAACCCATAGACTTACCTAATGACTAAGTGATTGGAGACAGATGTTCAATTGTTCTCTCTTCTCAGGTAACTGTAGATTGTCAAGATGGGAAAAAAATAATGTTCCATCACAGTAATGTTTAACTTACTCCATAACCTACACAAACATTACTCAACACCATCTATTGCATTCTGCACCTGCATAGACACACTTCCATGTATGACATAAGTGAAGGGTGACTACCTCCATCAGCAAGGATACTCAATAATATGTGACATGAACTGAATATTTCCTATAGCCTCACAACCCCCACATTCTACTGTGTGTTACACTTATTGGGGGACTTGCTAATCTGTCCAATATCCTGCCACCAAAGCTATGACAAAAAAAAATCCTCATCAGGAAATCCAATGAATTTTACCTGATTTCTTTCTCCTGAGGCAACTGAGAGTTATCCCTTAATGCTTATATTAGTGTCTGATTCATCTGTAATAAACCCACTACTATTAACAGCTACATCACAGGAGGTATGACAAATACCATCTCCCATGAGTTGGCCAAGCCTTTTCAGCAGCTTTTTTGAAGTATCCTTTCTATACTAAAAAATCCATTGATTCCTTTATTTTTAAGTGTGTAATTTAATGATTTTAACACATTTTCACCTCCGTTCCATTTTCCCATCATTTTCTGCTACTTCATATGATATTGCAATCTATTAAAATATAGTAGTGAATACAGTGAAAGGACCAGTGTGTGAAGCAGCAAATTTCTTTATTTCTCAGACAACAGATACACTGCCAGAATCTTCCAGGTACAACTGCTTGGTAACTTTGTGTCTAATGTTAGCATGATTCTTCCAGAAAAAAGCTTAAAGAATTAAACCATGGTTACTCTGGACCAGACAAGTCAGTATCACTAGTGAAAAACATTCATGTAAATCATTTTCATCACTGTTACAATGTGCCTTAGCAGCAAGGAAAACAGGTCCATGGTCACAAGAGTATGAAAGAGGCATCAAGGAGCACAGTTGTCCAACTTATTAGCAGCCAGTAAGCATCAACACAGGAAGCGACCAAAGACAATAAATACCTTCCAAGACATGTTCCCAATGACCATGTTCCTTTACAAGTGCCTCACCCCTTCCATGCACACCCATCAATCAATTAACTCATTGATTAAAGCCCTCAGGGTCCAATCACTTTTCAGATTGTATATATTGTTCTACCTTTGAACATTGTATTTCGGAACAAAATCTTCATCAAAGACCCAAGACTGACATTGCAAACCCATTTCACCACAGAATTCTTTATGTTACAAAATGTGATAGGATCTATCTGTCTCTTTAAGGGTATCTCTGTCTAGCAGTTACAAAAGCAGAACGTCCAGGCCAACAGAATCATCACCACCATGAGCTTTTTTTTTTTTTTTTTTTTAATATGAGTTCAAGAAGAAGGAAAATGCAATGCAAGTTAAGGGTCTTGATCCCCTATCCATCCATCTTAAAGCCATAGGGTGGACCCAGAAGTTTAGGTCAAAAGTGTAAATTTCACCAATACTACAAACAACTGTGATGATTTCTAGCCATCTCCAGTTTCAGTGTGGTATTTAGTCCCACCATCTACATCAAGGCATATTGCCTAATGTGAAATAATGCCAGCTGTTTATTGCAAAAACCACTATGTGTTGACTTGGATGTAAAATGAGACATCTATAATATAGATACACTTGTACACGTACACATACTCACAGAAAGAGGCAAGAAGTAGAGGAGCTGAGTCTTAGGATCCCTCAATGAAGAGATAGTGGAAATCTTTTAAGGCAGAGATGTCATTGAGAAACTGTATGTCTCTATGTGCACAAAATCAGGCCAGTCTGCCTTCCATCAATGAGTTGTAGGTTCTCACTATCCATCATCCCCACTTGAGAAGGTATGGACAGTTAATGAAAGATGGAGAGTCAGTTTTCATCAAAGGTATGCCCTTTGAAGGTTATAGGTTGGCCAGGCACTACTGGTAGCCCCATATCCAAGATTTTATGGGCAACACAATTGATTTGAATGGGTTTTATCAAAAGGGAGAAAAGAAGACATGAATTTGGAAGGAGGATTTAGGTGGAAATGGATCTGGTTTTGGTTCGGGAGGAGTTATTAAGAGAACTGGAAAGTAAATTCCATCAAAATATATTGTATGAATTTCTCAAGTTATTAATGAATGTAGTTCTTAATATACAATATCTGTACTGAACCTATACAGACGACTTATATTTCCATCTCCTAAATAACAAACCCTTGTATAGCAGTTTCATTACATTAAGGGCAAAAGTAATCCAGAGATTATTTAAAATAAAGAAGGATCAGAGGTGATGGCCCAGGGGCAAATTCATGTCTGTGTTCATTTACTTACAACACCAGTGCTTAGGATTTTTAGAGGGGCAGAGACAGGAAGATGAATATGACTTCCTGAAAGCCAGCCTCACTATTAGCTCAGCAGGAAACCCTATCAAAAGCAGATAAATTAGGGAGTGAAGGAGCAAATCATACTATGCCCTTCCCTAGCCTCTGAACTTACCTGTACAGATCTGTGTGCAGAAACACATGAATATAATTAAAATATACAAGAGCTTATCTTGCATAGCTTATATGCAGTGTTTTGTTATCTTAGCCTAGAGTCCTGAGGACTTTATATCATTAGAGTTCCTGAAGCAAACTCCCCAGATATAGTTGATGGGTATATCTTGTTACTATGCAAAGAGACCTCAGTTAAATTTGTGTGTCAGTGACTCCAAAACACCTTTCCTTCTCTACCTTCCTTTATATGGCACAGAACGACCTGTAAATAATTAAAATATGAAAACAAAACTTTTTCACGAATTTAGGCTTGTGTTAAAATAATATTTATAACATTTTATTGAATGGAACAGAAATCTTCAGCTCCCAGGAGAAATACAGTGAATCCTGTAGGCTTCTGTTTTGTCCCATTATGAAAAAAATTAATTGCAAATCGACAGTTCCCACACTTTTTCCTAAATCAGGATGAAGGGATATGTTTCCATACAAATAAGTAATGCCAAAGTGATTAATCAAGTAGAAATGTGGCAGGGTTAGGATGCCTTTGGCTGATGTGACAATGATGACTGATTAGTCTCTTGTTATGCAAATAACCCTAACCTCTAAGAAAAGAAAAGTAATGATATAAAATATTCCAAGAAGTGGCATGGAAAATTATTACTTGATTACAATTTCTTTTACATACTTTATTAGTTTGAATAATTGTGGCTCACAGCAGATCAAATATTCAAAGGAGTTAGTTTTCCAGGTGGTGGGACGTTTAGAAAGAATTAGGATTTGTGTTTTCATTAAAAGTGATTTGGCACTGGGCTTGAAATATCAAACAACCATTGAAATATCAAAAACTCTCTCTCATTCTCTCTCTCTCTCTCTCTTTCTCTCTCTCTTTCTCTCTCTCTTTCTCTCTCTCTGTCACTCTCTCTCAGTCTCTCTCATGTTTTAAGCCATTCATCAAGTGGTTGACATCTAGTATTAATCCATTGCGTGTTAATTATACAGAGTAAGGCAATCAACATTTATGATATGGATGTGAAATGGTCTTTCTTGTTTTTTTTTTTTTTTTTTTTTTTAGTTAACTCAACCTGGGAATATAGAACCTCAGATAAAGAACTGCCTCCATCACATTGGCCAGTTGCCACACCTTTAAGGAAGGATCTTTCTTGGATGGCTGTTGTTGAAGGGTCTAGCCCACTATGGGTAGTGTCATCATCTATGAAAAGAATATACAAAGTGTGGTGGTGACCGTGGAAGGGCCAGAAATTGATGTTTCTGGAAGAACTGAAGATCTATATGGCATGAAAAATTAAAGTGCCCGCTAATTTGTAAGTAAATTCCATACTTACCAGTGTTCAATATTTTGTCTACCCATATTTCAAAAGTAAAATTATCAAATATATTTCACCCTGTGTTACTGCATTTAATCTATGAAATTACTTGTAACCAGAAATACTGAAAAAATTTAAAGGCCTTTAAAACATGACTGGTTGATATTGGGTTTGTTTAACTTTATCACAACTTTGAAGGCAGGACCAAGAGCTAGATTGTCTTCTCATTTTACAAAGAATCCATGATTCAAGGTTGCAACTGGCTTCAATACAAGGTACTTAACACTGTAAAATTTCTGCTTTGTTTGAATAAAATAGTAATTGCTCTAACTTTGGTTTTCTTAAACAGAATTTTGATGTGCTATCCAGTGTGCTGCCTCAAAGAGTCTGGCACCATTTCTGACACTAAGAACAGTTGAAAGATAACCAGGGAAAGTTTGGAACAGGGAAAATAACCACCAAGGATGTTGGTGAATCAGAAACTGAAGGCTTTCACAGGAGGAAAATAATAACAAAAGCAAAACAAAGCAATCAACAAACAAATAAACAGAAACCCAACCACCAAAAAAATAAAAACAATACAAGAGTGATTTACTTGGGCAGAATGTGACTCAGGTCATCAGGACATTTCTGCAGGGATTTCATTTTGGATTTCAAGGAGGCCATATGAAAAGGTAAAGCCTAGATGTTTAATGTTTCTGAGTGTAATTAGGGAAGGAACCAGCATGAGTGGGGTCTATGATGCAAGCTGAAATAGGTGATGTCACAGAGCACTGGTCATAGATTGCACATCTATTCCACTTAGAGACACTAGAATCCCTAGAAGGTGTGTCCACTATTTTCCCAGTGGTGTGTGAAAGGCAGGCCAGCTCCTGAACCCCAACTTGTTCCTCAAGCTTTTGTGCCCTGGTCTGTATCAAAAGACAGAATCTTGACGACTAAGACATTTTCTTTGGGTAAGTACATTTATGAAGTAACTGGGACCATCATAGCTATAGAAAGCTGAAAGTTTTCCCTCCCACACTGAGTAACTGTACATTCTAAATTCTCCCATGTTTGGGGCCAGGGGCATGGCTGATCCAGTTTAGTTGATCTCCTGAATTTATTATCCTTGCTAACGATATCTCCTTCAAAATTCCATCAAAATGCCAAAGCTCTTCTTTGTCCGTATGTATTTTAGAAAATGTTACTTCTAAATGGCTGATACTGGGCCTGGAGCGATGGCTCAGCAGTTAGGAGCACTGACTGCTCTTCCAGAGGTCATGAGTTCAAATCCCAGCAACCACATGGTGGCTCACAACCATACTAATGAGATCTGACACCCTCTTCTGGAATGTCTGAGGACAGCTACAGTGTATTTAGATACAATAATAAAAGAAATCTTAAAAAAAAATGGCTGATATTGCCTGGACTTGTTGAGGCCGGAGTTGCAGTGGCATATAATCACCAAATAATCCTGAGTCTGGGTCAGGTAACACAATACAGAAGGCCAGTGTTGTGCTGTGTCCCTGGGATATTTGTGAATATTGCCACCTATTTGACAGCTTGCAGGTACAAGAGAGGGTAGGTAACAACTCTGGCTCATTTTCTTTATTCTGTTCTCTCCTTGATCATTTTGGGTAAAAGGCATACCAACTTCCACATTGACATAGACATGCAAGGAGATGTTCCTCAGAAGAGGCAAATTAGCTCAGGGCTGAAGACATATTCATCTGAGTATGTTATGCTGAGCTGTGGAGAATTACTTGTTAATTTCCCTTTGATAATTTCCTTGTTTCCCTTATTTATTTGTTTGTTGTTGTTGTTGTTGTTGTTTTGTTTGTTTGTTTTTTCTTTGGATGGGTGTTTAATTTTACTTTGAGTGTGTTTGTGTGTAGCTTTGACTGTTAGGAAAATCACTTTGTAGAATAGACTAGCCTTTATCTCACTAAGTTTTGCCTCCCTCTGCCTCTTGAGTACTAGGATTAAAGACTTGGGTTACTACCATCTCCTATTAACTTCTGATTTGATTGTTTGTTTTGTTTTGTTTTGTTTGTTTTTCTTTTTTGTTTTTTGTTTGTTTTGTTTTGTTTTTGTTGGTTTTTTGTTTTAGTTGTTAATGTTGTAGCTGATTTGCAGACATTTTTCCTTTGTCTACCACTGGCTGCCCTGGAACTCACTTTGTAGACCAGGCTGGTCTCTAAGTCAGAAATCTGCCTGACCCTGCCTTCTAAAAGCTGGGATTAAATGAGTGTGCCACCATAGCTAGATTATGATCTACTTATTTTGATCAAATTAAGTTTAGAAGCCCAAACATGTTTAGCATAGCCTTCTTGACCTGCTCAAAATTTCCATTAGAGAAGAGCCTTGGTCCAGCATTCTCTCCAACCCTACACCCATTGCCTTTTAGTAACTCATATATATGACAGTAGCAACAGCATTGTGTCTGGTTTAAACAGGCAATATCTTCAATCCAAGGCAATGGGCAAGTATATTTGAACACAGAATGATAGCCACAAGACATCTGCCTGGGTTTGGTATGGTATACCACAGCAAGGCTACAGCCATGTAGAAGAAAATACCTTTGAAGAGGCTTAGCATGTCCTCCCTCATGAAGAAGAGGAGGAGGAAGTCTTCTTCCAACACCCTGAGGAATATTGTCGGCTGCAGAATTTCTCATTGTTGGAAGGAAGGTAATGAGCCTGTCACCCAATGGAAGGCCATAGTTCTAGGTCAACTGCCAACAAACCCTTCTCTTTACTTGGTGAAGTATGATGGAATTGACAGCATCTATGGACAGGAGCTCTACAGTGATGACAGGATTTTAAACCTTAAGGTTTTGCCTCCCATAGTAGTATTTCCTCAGGTGAGGGATGCCCACCTTGCCAGAGCCCTGGTTGGCAGAGCGGTACAACAAAAATTTGAGAGGAAAGATGGCTCTGAGGTCAACTGGAGGGGGGTGGTGCTAGCCCAGGTGCCAATCATGAAGGATTTGTTTTACATTACCTACAAGAAGGATCCAGCTCTCTATGCTTATCAGCTCCTGGATGACTACAAGGAAGGTAACCTCCACATGATTCCAGACACTCCTCCAGCTGAGGAGAGATCAGGAGGTGACAGTGATGTGTTGATAGGTAACTGGGTGCAGTACACCAGAAAAGATGGTTCTAAAAAGTTCGGAAAGGTTGTTTACCAAGTTCTAGACAATCCTTCCGTGTTCTTTATCAAGTTTCATGGTGACATCCATATCTATGTCTATACTATGGTGCCAAAGATTCTTGAAGTTGAAAAATCATAAAGTACAGAAATGTAAACATATAGGGCTGGAAGAAAAAAAAAGTTTTTTTTTCCTGTGTTAGCTATATAAGGGTCTTTGACAATCCCAGTATCTTTGCCAATAAAATGTATTTTGTTCTAAAAATGTAAATGTGTGACATGACATGCTGTGAGTGAACAATTTGCTGGAAGAGATGGCCTACAGTGGAAGGAACATCAAATGAAGATGAAAGTTTCATTTCAGGCGGTGAACTATACATAAACCTAAAATCATACATGCTAAAATGAACAGCTTCTCTGGTCTGCATGAAGAATAAGGAAATGGAGATGGAACTTGGAGGAGCAGGGATGGCAGAAAAAGATGGATGTTTAGGAAGTAGGGGAGAAGGACAGGACATAGGTAGAACCTCTGATGTGAAGACTGAAGGAGAAACAAAAATTTTGGGAAAGTGGGACATTTAAAAGAAATGTGGCCTTGTTGCACAAGGTGAAACCCAGAAAACTGATTGAAATAGACTCAGAAATCAGAGAAAATCAGGTTTTCTTTGAATAATGACACTTAAAGAAACCTGTCTCACATTTTAAGATTTATTATCTTTACTTATGTGGGTGGGGATATGGCATGTGCTTTTGAGTACAGGTGAACACAGAGACATGCGTTGTCAGGTCCTCTGGAGCTGCCATTAAAGGTGATTATTTGCCATTGGATATGAAATCAAGAAACCAAATCCATTTTTCTTGTGGTGCAAAAGTGCTTGCTACCATTGATTCATCTCTCTAATCCCACAAAGATATCTTTTTTAAGAAATCCAAAATTCACATGCATAAAACAGACCAGATTGAAGATAAGAAAGTTCTAATTGATGGTGACCATTAAAAGTAATAAGGGACACACAAAGAGTAGAGGACACTGAGAGACAAATGAATTCTAAGTTGGAGTTCTCAAAAAGTTAAGCTGGAGACACAGAAAGAAGAGAAATTTTAAGGAAATAGTCAAACATGGGCCATATCCACATTGGCTTCTTTGTTTTCTTAACAAATAGCCAGCCTGTCATTACAGATGGGTGTGTTTGTGTGTGTGTGTGTGTGTGTGTGTGTGTGTGTGTGTGTGTGTGTGTTTGTGAGTGTGTGTGTGTGTCCATTTTTACACAGGCAATCTAGACTAGTGAATGTTTATATTTATGAGACTCCCTAAATCATCACAGAAACCTTGATTTTGTGTAATCAGTTCCAAAAGTAAAGTAAAACAGAAAATGAATATGCTGTGAGATAATTTTGGGTTGGAATGGATCCTGAGTTCCTTCCGTGAGCACTCTTTCCCTGTGATGAATCCTGTGATCTATTGCAGGTCTCCAATGAGATCCCCAGATAACCATAAAAAGCCCCACAGTGGCCTGTTCCACCTAGCTCTTCTCTAAACACATGACCCCCTACATACCTATGTATAACTTCAGCCTGTCTATAGCCTGGAAATTCTAGTCTTTTACTTATATGTGACCTCATTCTCAGAAAACACTGAAGGTGTAACCAATGCATATATGCTTACCTCTTTTCTACGCCAGTTGACATGGGTTTCAAATGTTATGAGTTTGCCCACTTTGTGGGTCACTTCCTGAGGAGCCCGTGTACTTCATGGAGGTCTGCCTGGGTTCCATCTATACTCTGAGAGGTTTTGTGTTTTTTTTTTTCTTTTTTGAGGCAGGAATGCCATGGACTCAGTCATTACAATTTTCCTCTCTAGAATAAGTTTGTATGCTTCAGCATTTGATAATAATCTCTATTGTTGATTAATTTTAATATCTGGGATAGTTTCTGCAGTAACTGATTCTCTTAGGGATTAGTTGCTGTGAAAAGACACCATGTCAAAGGCCACTCATAAGAGACAACATTTCATTAGGGCTTTTCTACATTTCATTACACGTTCAGAGATTTACTCCACGATCATCAAGGCAGAAAATATGGCACTGTCTAGGCAGACATGGTGGTGGAGAGGAAGTTTAGAATTATGCATCTTCATCCAAATGCTTCCAGGAAAAACTATGTATTCTGTATGCAGGGAGGGTCTCTTCCACACTGGTAGAGCTTTAAAGCCCCAAAATGATATACTTCCTCCAGCAAGGCCCGACCTATTCCTACAAGGCCACACCTCCTCATAGACATAATACATTTAGAATGCCACACTGGTTTCATAACAATTGACAAGATCTAGGTTCTTCAAAGAGGAGGAGCCTCAGTTGAGAAGATGCCTCCACAAGATCCAGCTGTTAGGAAATTTCATAATTGGTGGGAGAGCACCCACTCCATTGTGGGTGTTGACATCCTTGTATTAGTAGTCCTGGGTTCTTTAAGAAAGCAAGCTAAGCAAGACTAGAGGAGCAAGACAATAAGCATCACCACACCATAGCCTCTGAATAAGCTCCTAACTCCAGGATCCTTTGTTGTTTCAGTTTCTGTCCCAACTTCTTTGATAATTAACAACAATGTGGAAGTATAAGCTGAATAAAACCTTTGCTATGGAATTTGCTCTTTGGACATGGTGGATCCTTACAACAATAAACATAGTAAGACATTCATCAGAAAAATGTCTAACAGTGCCAATGCCACTTATCTTAAAACCACAAATACAAATGTGTAGACATTTTATTTTATTTAAAGGTAAGATATACTCGTGTACCTACCTGAGATGTAAATGTTCTAGTTTGCTTCTTTCTCACTATGTAGAATACTACAATCAAAAATTACTTGGAAATAGATGGGTTATAGTCTATCACCGAGGAAGACAAAACAGGAAGTTGTATCAGTAACAGCAAAAAACTGCTTATTGGCTTGCCACTGTCTTAGTCACTCTTTTATTGATGGGAAGAGATACCATGGATAAGGCAACTATTAGAAAACAAAACATTTAACTAGAGGCTTGCTTACATATTCAGAAGTTTGGTCATTCACCAAGGGAGGGACCCCAACACTGGAGCAATAGAGAACTATTGATCCTTAAGCAAAGAGAGAGATTCTGCCATTGCTTTGGCTTCTTGAAAACTCAAACCCATCCTTGTTGACACACCCACTTCCTCCAATAAAGACACACATTCTCTTATTCCTTCAATCTTTAAACTCACTGCCACTTCCCAGTGACTAAGTATTCATATATATGTGTCTATAGAGAACTTTCTTATTCAAACTACCAATTTTCTATGGCTTGATCAGCTTTTATTATTTTAGTACAGTCTAAAAGGCTCCCAATTAAAATGACTACTGTTGAGCTTAGCCACAGTGGTGGGCCCTCCCACATCAATCATTACCCAAGAAAATATCCTATAGACTTACCTAATAACCAAGTGAATAGAGACAGATCTTCAATTGCTCTCTCTGATCAGGTATCCGTTGATTGTCAAGATTGGGAAAAAATAAAGTCCCATCACAGGAATATTTTACTGACTCCACAACCTACCCAAACATTACTGAACAGCATTTCCTCCTCTCTGCCCCTTCATAGACCCACTTCCATGCATGGCATAAGTGAAGGATAACTTCTTTCATCAGCATTGATATTCAATAATAGGTGAAATGATGTGAATATGTCCTATAGCCACACAACCCCCCACATTCTACTGTGTGTTACACTTACTGGGGTACAACCCAATCTGTCCAATTTTCTGCCAACTCAGCTATGAGAAAAAAAAATCTCCTCATCAATAGATCCAATGAATTTTACCTGATTTCTTTCTCCTGGGGCAACTCAGTGTTATCCCTTCATGCATATATTGGTGTCTTATTCATCTGTAATAAAACCACTACTATTAATAGATACATCACAGGAGATATGACAAATACCAACTCCCATGAGCAGCTGCACAGTTGGCCAAGCCTTTTCAGTGCTTTTTTGAAGTTTCCTTTGTATACTAAAAAATCAATTGATTTCTTTAAGTGTATAATTTAATGATTCTAACACATTTTCACCTCCATTCCATTTTCCCCTCATTTTCTGCTTCTTCATATGATATTGCAATCTATTAAAATACAGTACTGAAGGCAGAGGGAGGATCAGTGTGGGAAGCTGCAAAGTTCTTTAATTCTAAAACAACAGATACACTGTCTGAATATTCCAGATACAACTTTTTGGTAACTTTGGGTCTACTGTTAGCATGAAATTTCTAGAAAAAAAAAAACTTAAAGAATTAAGCCATGGTTCCTCTGGACCAGAGAGTTTAGTATCACTAATGAGTCATATTCATGTCAATCATTTTCATCACTGTTACAAGATGCCTAGCAACAAGGAAAACAGGTCCATGGTCACAAGAGTATGAAAGGGGCATGAATGAGCACAATTGTCCAAATTATTGGCAGACAGTAAACATCAACACAGGAAGCAACCAAATACAATAAACACCTTCCAAGACATGTTCCCAATGACCATGTTCCTTTACAAGTTTCTCACCCCTTCCATTCACACCCATTAATCAACGCATAGATTAAAGGCCTCAGGGTCCAATCACTTTTCAGATTGAGTATATAGTTCTACCTATGAACATTGTACTTCGGACCAAAACCTTCATCAAAGACTCAGGACAGACATTTCAAACCCATTTCACCACAGCATTCTTTATGCTACAAAAAGTGATAGGATCTATCTGTCTCTTTAAGGGTATCTCTATCAAGCAGTTCCAAAAGGAAAATGTCCAGGTAAACAGCATCAGCACCTCCAGGAGCTTTTATAAATGTGAGTTCAAGAAGAGCGAAATTGCAATGCAATTTAAGGGTCTTTGTCCCCCACCTCTGCATCTTAAAACCATAGGGTGAACACAGAAATGTAGGTCAAAAGTGTAAATTGCACCTATACTACAACTAATTGGGATGATTTCTAGCCATCTCTACGTTCTGTCTGTTACGGAGTCCACCATGTCTGCCTCAAGCCATATTGCCTAGTGTTAAATAGTGCCAGTAGTTGATTGCAAACAACACTATGTGTTGACTTGCATGTAAAATGAGACATGTATAATATAGACATATTTGTACATACACACATACTCACAGAAAGAGGCAAGCAGTAGAGGAGCTTTGTCTTAGGAACTCTCACGGAAGAGATGGTAGAAATCTTGTAAGGCAGAGAGGTCACTGAGACACTGTATGTCTCTATCTGCACAAAATCAGGCCAGTCTGCCTTGCATCCCTAAGTGGTATGGTATCACTATCCATCATCCCCATCTGCGAATATATGGACTATTGATGAAGGATGGAGAATCAGTTTTCATCAAAGGTAAGGCTTTTGTATGTGATAGGTTTGCCATGCTCTACTGGTTTCCACATGTCCAAGAGTTTAGGGGCAACACAATTGATTTGAATTGGGTTGTATCAAAGGGGAGAAAAGTAGACTTGAACTTGGGAGGAGGATTAAGGTGGGAATGGGTCTGGTTTTAGTCTGGGAGGAGTTATCAAGAGAATTGGAAAGTGAATTCCATCAAAAAAATTGTATGAAGTTCTCAAGGAATTAATTAATGTAGTTCTTAATATACAATGTCTTTACTGAACATATACAGACCACTTATATTTCAATCTCCTAAATAGCAACTCATTTTATAGCACTTACATTACATTAAGTGCAAAAGTAATCCAGAGATTATTTAAAATAAAGAAGGATCAGGGGATATGGCCCAGAGACAATGCCATGTGTGTGTTCAAACATTCACCTACAACACCAGTGCTTATGATTTTGGGAGGGGCAGAGATAGGAAGATGACTGTGGCTTCCTGAAAGCCAGCTCAGCAAGAAACCCAGTCACAAGGGGATAAGTTATGTAGGAAAAGAGTAGATCACACTATACCCTTCCCTAGCCTCTGAACTTACCTGTACAGTTCTCTATGCAGACTCACATAAATATGATTAAAATATGCAAGAGGTTATTTTGCATAGCTTATATTCAAAAGCAATGTTGTTTTAGACTAGAAACCTGAGGACTTTATATTATTATAGTTTCTGGAGCAAACTCCCAAGATATAGATGATGGGTATATCTTCTTACTGTGCAAAGGAAACCTCAGTTAAGTGTGTGTGTCAGTGACTCCAAACAGCTTTCCTCCTCTATGTTCCTTTATATAGCATAGAATGATCTGTAAATAATGAAAATATGAAAACAAAGCTTTTTTGAGATTTTAGGCTTGTGTTAAAATCATATGTATAACATTGTATTAAATGGAACTGAAATCTTCAGCTCTCAGGAACAATACAGTCAATGCTGTAGGCTTCTGTTTTGTCCCATTGTGAACAAAATTAATTGCACATCAACAGGTCCCACACTTTTAACTAAATCAGGGAGAAGGGCTATGTTTCCGTACAAATAAGTAATGTCAATGTGATTATTCAAGTAGAAATCTGGCAGGGTTAGGATGCGTTTGGCTTATGTGATAGTGATGACTGATTAGTCTCTTGTTATTCAAATAACCCTTTCCTCTGATAAAAGACAAGTAATGATATAAGATATACTACAAATTGACATGGACACTTATTACTAGATTTCATTTTCCTTTACATACTTTAGTTGTTTGAAAAATTGTGGCCCACAGAAGCTCAAATATTCAAAGGTGTTAGTTTTCCAGGTGGTGAGATGTTAAGAAAGAATTAGGATTTGTATTTTTATTAAAGGAGATTTGTCACTATTCTTTGAAATATCAAAAATCCATCAGGCTCTCTCTCTCTCATTCTTACTCTCTCCTCATTCTCTCTCTGTCTCTGTCTCTTTGTCTCTGTCTCTGTCTCTATCTCTGTCTCTCTCTCTCTCTCTCTTTCATTCTCTGTCTTTCTCTGTCTCTGTTTGTTGTCTGTAGTATTGCTTGTGAGCTCTCAGCTACTGCTCTACACATGTGTGCCTGCGTGTTGCCATGGTGTTTACCATGATGTCCTGGAGTCGCCTTCTGAAACTGTAAGACCACAATTAAATATTTCATCTTTAATTTGGTGTGGTCTTGATGTCTCACATCATTAGAACAGTAACCAAGACATCCATATTCCAGTTAATTTTTTCAATCGTTCTGTATTTATTTCATTAAAGTTACCTTTTGTCCATTGAAAAGTTTTAAGAATACTTTTAAAGATCCTGAACAAATAGTGCCAGTAGGAGTGGCACTGTTAGGAGGTGTGGCCTTGTTGAAGTATGTGTGACCCTGTTGGAGTAGATGTGGCCTTGTTGGAGGAAATGTAATACTGTGCTTGTGGACTTTGAGGTCCGTTATGCTTAAGCTGTCCCCAGTGTGACACACAGTCTCCATCTTCTACCTGTGTATCAAGATGTAAAACTCTCAGCTCCTTCTCTAGCATTGTGTCTGTCAGAATGCTTCCATATTTCCAGTCATGATAATAATGGAGTAAACCTCTGAAAACAAGTTACAAAGTGTTCAAGAGTTACTGTGATCCTGGAGACTCTTCATGGCAATAAAACCCAAACTAACACAAACACAAACATTCAAAAACACATTTGATATTTTGACTATTCTTGGCATAGGGAGTGGCACTACTGGGAGCTAATAACCTTGTTGAAGTAAGTTTGGCCTTGTTGAAAGAAATTTATCTTTGTGAACATGGACTTTAATGCCCTCTGCCTAGCTGCCTGAAAGCTAATCATTTCCTAGCACCCTTCAGATGAAGATGTAGAACTGTCAGCTCCAAATGCACATGCCTGCCAGGATCCTGCCATATTCCTACCTTGATGATAATGGACTGAATTTCTGAACCTGTAAGCCAGGGTAAATTGAAAAGTGTCTCTGCTGATAGTTGGTTGCTATTCCAGAAAGACCAAAAGTTATGACGTACCATCCAGAGTCTGAGAATACATTGGTTTAGCTTCTAGCATTTGACAGAAAACAGAATTAACAAGACAATGAGAATATAAAACTTCGTATTTCATACTTAGAGACACATGGGTTATAGATCTGCGGAACTCAAGGTTTTATGGGTGGTATGGTAGGGTGATTAGTGTCTGTATATGAGTGCAGTGTCTGTTCCCAAGTCTGATGTCACACATACACATATGTTCAGTAATGAGTAGAATATCTTCAACACTTGCTCTCTTAGAGTGAAACCCTCTCACCATTTTGACTAGTTTGACTGTCCAATACACTATTGGGATATCTACCTGTCTCCACCCCACAGTGTTGCAGATATGAATAGACATGCCTGGAATTTTACAGAGGTGCTGAGAATACATGAACTCCACTGAGCCATCTTCTCAGCCCCCAGCAGGGTATTGTTTATTGAAATCAATGATCATATCAGTAGAGAAATGAAAACCAACATGACCCTGATATTTTATCTTACCTCCACCTTACACCAACTAAATGAATTTTAAATATAAATTTAATTTATGTCCAAATGAATCCAGATTACATTCTAATGAAAGATAAAATTGGAGTGTATCCAGATGAAAGCTATGTTAGTATATTTTTGGCCATTTATATGGAGAATAACCTATATTTTCGGTACACTAGGAGAGCAAATGCATGTAAATGAGTTCAACCAAAGAAAATCTTTGTTCCAGTGAATTTCTTTGTAAAATAACGTTGAAAATCATGACATTTCAGTTATATATATTTAATTTTTTTGAGTATGTTATTATGGGAACATGTGAGTTTTCTTGGATTCCGATTGCAGAATTAGAGTATAGGGGACCTGATTATGTGGCACTATTATTTTTTATTAATTAGTTCATTCATTGTCCACCTTCCTACTGTTCCACATCCCATATCTACTGCCCATCCCCTGTCTCCAAGGGCAAGTCCCCATCCTACCGGATCTCTAAACACCTTGATGTCTCTAGTTTGTTGAGAATTTGGTACATCATTTCTGATTGAATAGAGATCAAGCAGATTTTTTTCTGTGTATGTTTTAGAGACCTTCTGATAGTTCATATATGCTGCCTGTTTGGTTGTCTAGCATTTGGGAGAATTCTAGGTCCATAGTATTTGAGACAACTGGTCCTGTCAGCCTCCTTCAGTCTTTCTCAAATTAAACCAATGGTTCTGCAGATTCTGTCCATTAGTTGTTTGCATACATCTGCATCTCACTGTTTCACCTGCTCATTATTTCTTCATAAGTACAGTCATCCTAGCATTAATATTACAAGTATCTGAATTCAGAAACATACAGAGGCTGTGTACTGCAAGCAGGTCTTCTGCAAAAGCAATATATAATATAAGTACTAAAATTGATATCAGTGCTCTACAATATTCTATTCTATGTGATGAAATATCTCTCTCTCTCTTTCTCTCTCTCTCTCTCAATATATATATTCCTCTAACACTTAGTATGAATAAAGATTCTCTTATATTCTCTCCTACAAAGGGGATGATATTGGCATGTCATCTGCAACATTCATTCACTTTCCTACACAGTTTGTGCTTTCTCTTAGCAATCAACTAATATCTAAATCACACATGCACTCAGATTACAAAGTAAGGTATCTGAGCTCATGCAAACTGTTATTCTGAGTCAGAGTAGGGGGAGGACAATTCCAAACTGTAGTTACATCCAAGAGCATGGACTTTAACAACTTGTGAATCAGTAGAAGAAAAGACAATGTATAGACACGGTTGTTTCTTTTGGTTTGGTTTGGTTTAGCTTTGCTTATTTCAGTTACCCACAATCATTATAAGAAACACAGAGAAACACAGATTAATGCCTGTATCTTGAACTGAATGCAAACAGGGGCCTTAGAACCAACATTTTATTTCTGTTACAATATACAATATATATTTTTAGAGATTTTTTTTATTTATTAGCTATTATACCCACTGCAACAAGTTTAAGAAATATTCCTAGTGACCCAAATAGCAGCTTTATGATTCAGATGCAGATATTTTCACCCAATCAATGGATTGAAGCATCTGACCCCTGTTGTTGAATTAATGAGACAAAGATATTAAAGAAGAGGGCATCCCTGTGGTAGGATACCTGTCTCAATTGAAGTGTTCCCCCAAGATGTCTGAAATTGTGGCCCAACAAAGAGACAGAATGCACCTGCTGATATGAGGCCTCCAACACACATACAGGAGAGGATTGCTGGGAGGAGAACTCTACAATTCCACTCTCCCCACTGGAGGGCATTTCATCTAATGTTTTTTTTTTTTTTTTTTTTTTTTTTTAATTCCTGAGAGTCTCTCACATCCCAGGTCTCTGGTATACTCTAGAGCGTTTTCTCATTTCCTCCTTCACAAAGTTGCCTGTTTCCATTCTTTTCGCTGGTCTTCATCAATTCAGTCCTGTTTCCCACAACCACAGTACCTGATAAAATTCCTCTATTCTCCTTCTTGTCCCATTTCCCACCCAGGTCTCTCCCTTCCCCTATCTGTATTGATTTTTTAACCTTCTTATCATTTCTAATTATGTTTATGACTAATAAAATAATTGAAGTTTATTTTTTTGATTCATTATCTTATTAGTTTCCAAAGGGATGATATACAAATACCAAAGGTACATTGGTTTAATTTTATTTCATTTCATTTGATTTTTGAGATAGGCAGTTAGTATGTTTTGTATTCTCCAGGAAGGTCTAGAGTGTTGAGGTTCAGCATTCCATGCTAGTACCATTACAGGTATGTAAAAACTTACCTGGCTTTAATTGCTTATAATAAAATAGCTATAAACACTATAAAATATCTATAAACACTATAAAATAAACACCTTCCAGTCTGAGAGATGAAAATATTTCCTGTTCATTTACAAACCTCATTGATAGAAAGTATATTTGTTTCTTGAAACAAACTAAACTGCAAACTGAGTGCCATGATTAGCCCCCTCTCTGGTTTCCAGGCTCAGCCGCTTCTCTCTGTTCCCATTATTATTGATGCTCTCGAACAGGGGAATGCCAGGCCTACGACATGAGAGTGAGTGGGTAAGGGGAAGGGTTGGGGGAACATACAGGGGAATTTTGGGATAGCATTTGAAATCTAAATGAAGAAAACATCTAATTGAAAAAAACAACTTAAGTGTATTCACATATGTACACAGGGACATGTGGCACATATGTACATAATTTAAAATTATCATTCCTTTTCAATACTGTGTTTTTCATTTATTTTATTATTATTATTATTATATATGGCAATTCTGAAACTTACTTTGTAGACTAGAATGTCCTCAAACTGAGATTTGCCTACCTCTGCCTTCCAAAAACTGAGATAAAAGGTGTGTGCCACCACCACCTGGCTTCCGAAATATTTTTTACTTAGTGGGAGATGTCCATTATTTTTTTCCTGTTAGGATATATCAAAATCATCAAGATGTCATATTTCCTTAATCAATTTATGAGATTAAATCAATCCCTGTAAAAATATTTCAGGTACTTTTGGAGACAGGTAAGTTTACAAGAAACATCATTTAAAAAATATTTTATTTCTGGAGCCAAAACCTTGAGTAGACCTTGCATGCAAACTCTGTAGCTAGCCTTATAACACCCGGAGGCAACTCCACTGCCAATCATCTAACATTCATAGGATCCGATGATCAGACAAGAGGAAGACACAACATCATTCCCCAACACCTGGAGTAGAGGGTACCAGAAAGACACAGGCATGCAGGAACTCCACCAGACCAGTGGTATGGATTGCATCCATTCTGTCTGGGACAGGGCCCTGAGCAGTCCTTGGATGCAAACTCAGCAGCCAGCCCCATAACACCCAGAGGAAGCTCCACTACCTGAAGATCTAATATGGCCAGGGTCAGAGGATCCCAGGATCCTAGGAGCTTAGTCACACCAGGATCTCAAGGTTCCAAGGGCAGCTTGACTCCCAGGATGTCAGACACACCCAGCATCTCATAATCAGAGTATACCGTAATAACAGGATCACAGAGACAGCTAGACTTTGAAGAGTTATGACACAACCAATATCACAGGAAGGACAGTCTGATGTAGCCAGGGCATGTAGCACTTGAGATATCCAGATGGTGAGAGGCAAGGATAAGTTAATAAGCAAGAGAAACCAAAGTTATTTGGAATAATCAGCACCCAACACTTGCACCATATCAAGTGGAACCCCAACAACCCTAAAAGTAAGACATGGATCTAAAGTCACTTCTCATAGTGATGATGAAGGACTTTAAGAAGGACATTAGTAACTCTCTTAACGAAATGCAGGAGAACACAGATAAACATGTAGAAGTCCTTAAAGAGGATACACAAAAATCTGTTAAATAGATTCAGGAAAACACAATCAAACAGGTGAAGGAGCAGAACAAAACCATCCATAATCTAAAAATGGAAATAGAAACAATTGACAATTCTCACTCAGGCCATGAAGCTATGGAATATTCCCATTTACTGAGATCCAGAGGAGTAGCCATTTGGAAGATTGTGTCCCTAAATGTGAAGGTTGTGCTGAAACTCTTATGAAAATTGGGAACAATTTTAAATATGAAAGAAAAAAACACACATTAAAAATTCATGTAGGCAAAATTGACAGCCTTCTATATGTCACAAAACACACAAGCAGAGATTACAATTACAATAATTATTTTTATATCAAGGGGTCAAAACTCCTGATACAATCAATGTCCAAGAAGAGATATTTAGAGCACACACTCACCGGGGACAAACTGTCATGACTGGGACAGCATGGCAGGAAACAAAATGTTGATCTGTTTCATTGAGGGCCAGCATGGGGCCTTCTTACACTTTTGTGGAATAAGCAGCCAAGAGTTAGGTCAGAAATAGCCAGCGCCCTCAATTATGCCAAAGTAACCTATTTCTGCTAGGGAACAGTCCCAAATGTTCCACAAACTTGCTAGACTGTTCCACTAGTTTGAGACACCTGAGACTGTGGGAAAATTTCACACCCAATCTTAATGAAACTGAACCAGGCATGTGTAAAATACTTTTTGAAAATAGTTTCATTTCAATTCAGGAAAAAGGACAGAGAGCCCTGCTTTGTAATGGATGGAGTTAGTCTTTAGCTTCCATTGTGCACCCTAAATGAAACATAGTGTAAACGAAGCAGTTTTCTATGCAGCAAGTAAAGAGTGAAAACAACACACTAATGGAGATAAAATGCAAAGAACCGGGATATATAGTAACAATTCCAATTGTAAGTGTGAAAAAACAAATATACATATATGTAAGTTGTGCTTGTTATTTTCCTACTGGTTTGATTGTACAGGATAAAAAAACAATAGTCTGTCCGTATTGGCCACAGTTTCATTCATCATTGTGTTAGTGGACCCAATCTAGGAATTAATCATCAGGGTTTGACAGCAAAATCCATCGGCTCAATACACCAGACATTAGCTGGAAAGTGAGGTACAAGTAGGTCATGTCCTTTGGTTTCTTCTCTCTCAGTCTGTTATATGGGCGTCCTGTCATTGTTTGTTATTGTTGTTGGTTGTTGTTTTAAAATTTGAAATATTGAATGCAAAAGCAAGTGGCAGGAGCCCAACAGGTCTTTGCATTCTTACTTTCTCCTTTCCATCACTCTCCAATTCTTCCAATCCCCAGCTTTCATTCAAACATAAAGAAACAATGTGAAAATAAGACTCCTTCATCATCTTTACTTTGTGCTTGCATGTTGGCTGTAATCATCTTGAAAACATTAAAAATCAGGCTAAGATTCTGCCTATGTTTGATAGGGTTTCATTGCTGTGAAGAGACACCATGACTCAGGCAACTCTTATAAAGGAAAATTTAATAGAGGTTGTCTTACAGTTTTAGAGGGTCAGGTCAGTACATTATTATCATGGTGGGAAGCATGGCAACATCCAGGTAGAAGGGGTGATGTAGAAGGAAAGAAGTTTTCTATATCTTAATCTGAAAGCATACAGGAGGAAGCTTGTGGCCAAAGCAGCAAGGAAAAGCATCTCTCTTCATCACTGGGCAGAGTTTGAGCACTAGATAAAAGCCAGCCTACACAATGATCAAGGCCACATCTGCTAATAGTGCCACTTCCCATGGGCCAAGGATATTCTAATCATCAAACTGCTACATACCTGCAAACACTCCTGTATGCATGTATGCACACACACACACAAAGACACACACACAAAGACACACACACACACACACACACACACACACTTTCATGCCTATTGCACGTGATATTGCATAAAAATATATTTGTTTATTTACTCATATATTTATTTTTTACTTACTTGCTTGCTTGCTTATTACTTACTTATTTACTTATTTACTTACTTACTTAGTTTTAAATGTTTTGCTGAAGAACTTTGTACATAAACATAATGAGTTTGAGTAAATCCATCCCCATCTTCTCCTCCTTGAATTGCTCTCCATTTCTCCTGTATCACTTTTAGCTTTAATTCCATGCACATTTTAATAAAGACCACTGAGTGAATTTAGTGCTGACTACATATGTGGGGTTAGGGAAACACATCCACTGGAACATGGGCAGCCTCTGAGGAGCCAAATCTATGAAGAAAACTGGCCCTCACACCTGCAGCCACTAATTGCCAATTTTTTGGGGTGAAATTTTCTCTGCTCCCCCATCTATTCTTCAAGAACTGTGAGACAGAAAATTTTAAAAAAAGGTGTTGAGATCTGCTTAGAAAGGACTTTAATCTCAGGATATGGGAATCAAAACCAGTTAGAGATGAATTCTCTGCTGATCTGCACAGGAAAGCACAGAAATCTAGGACTATACAGAAATATCCAGTTCCAGAGGGGGAAAAAAAAAAGAAACAGGGAGGAATTGGAAAGTACAAATAAGAATTTGAATGTACAGATTGTAAATCCTGTCTCTGGGAGTAATAATCAAGATACTTTGAAAGGAACAATCAAGCCATGTTTAAAAGACTGGACACACCATTTGGCATATGTTATATAAATCAGTAAAAATAATTAAAAATGTCTCATTAAAATTCACAACAGTCCCCTTAAGTTTTTTCTTCTGGTTTTCTTCTTTAAATATCTTATTGAATCTGAAGTGATGGCTCAGCATTTCTGAACACTGGCAGCTCATGCACAGCATACACTTGGACTTGCCACATTTCCATTGGCTGTTTACAACTTCTTCTATTTTAGTAACCACAGGGAATCCACACTCCCCCTTCCCATGAGATAATGTATCCATACCTATACAGAGAATTCAAAACAAACAAAATCTCTTCAATCTGTTTCACCAATCATACATTAGGTCCAATGCTTGGGTGCTTTCTGTTTCAGGCTCACAATGATCAATGGTATATACTTTCTAGGTTGTATAACTGCACTTCATTTCTCTACCAGGAACCTTTCCTCAGATTCTGTCCTCATCAAGAATCCCATCTAATACCATCAGACACTTCTATGCATCAGAGGGAACAAGGTCTAGCTGTGTGCCTTGCAGGTTGGGTAGAGCACTGTCAATATCCCTTCTCCTCCAGCAAACCCTCTCAAGGCTCACAACGGTTGTCTTCCAGAATAAAATCTGATTGCCTAAGAGAAGGAGCAAATCATCTCTGCTTGCTCTAATGTCTAAATGACATTACAGATTAAGAAAAAACCTAGAGCTTCCCTAAGATTCTCAGTCCGGGAGCATTTGGACAATCCATTACTTTCATAGGGTCCAAAATTGTTTGAATTCTACAGACCAATGAATTGTCCCATTAGAAGCCAACTTTCCAGCAGGTAGCAGCAGCTCCAACTGTTGTCTCCAAAGGCAGTTAAACAAAAGCAACCTGAAGAGGCAGGTGAACTGCTCCTGGTCCCACCAAGGTGACTTTGGTTTCTGGTGGGAGGGGGCAATTACATGCTGTGAGAACTCTGTTCTGTTGATGTGCTCACCCACCAAAACACTCCTCTTGGAAAGACCAGGAATGAGTTCCTCTTCCAAAATCCCTCCTCTTGCATGTGGTGTTCATTCCATGGGTGTGGGGAGTAGGCTCTATTCCTTGGGTACTCTGTTTCTAAATGAGGTGACACGCAATGATCACCCTCTCCTATCTTTCACAGATGATTGAGACTCCTAATCTAGACATTATTTATTTATTTATTTTTTCAATCTGCGAAGGCAGATATGGTTGTTTGCTAACATTACAGTTTGCATGGACACTTCATATATGTAATACATCAGAGGACAGAAGAGGATACAGCAGCATATGCTGCTGGAATTACAGGGAGGATGAGAAAGAAAGGGGGGTCAGGGAGTGAGAGGGAAAGAGAGAAACACAGACTGAGACTGAGATACAGAGAGATAGCAATACAGAGAGTGGGAAAGGTAGAAGGAAAGAGAGAGAGGCAGAGAGACAGAGAGACAGAGAGACAGATAGAGAGACAGAGAAACAGTCACAATGTAATTGCTAGAAATTGAAGCCATGACCTGTGTGATAGCAGCAAGTCTGTCCAATACATACATTGTCTCTTGAGATTTTGGCTCCAATTTTAATTGGCCAAGAAAGACCTGATGCTATGTATTCTGGAGCTGACCTTTTGTATATCATCGTATTCCTGGAAACAGTTTCACATCTAGGGAACATGACCTTTAATCAGTCTTGATGCATCTCACATATCCTATGCCCAGACACCAAAGGAGACATATGGAAGGTTTCCTGTTGTGGTCTGGTAAATGCTCGCAATTCCTGACAAGAATCTCCAGAAGAATAAAGCCAATAAAGTCGAAACAACCTTAGCCCTGTTCAGAGTGAGATACCTGCCTTCTTAATGCTTCTCAGTACAGCTTTATATAGTGTATTAGCTTACTCTTGGTCAGAATTCTCCACAGATCACAAACATCCTATTCAGATTTCTCTCTCTTTATCTATTTTTTTCTTGCTGTAGTGGTGGTGATTTTTTAAGAGAGCCTTATAAGAATTAATTTACTCTTAGATGAATTTGGACCTTTTGAGAAAGATTGTATTCCTACACCATTTTTCGCTCATGGCTTAGAGTATAAGATCATTGGCCCCTGTGCACAGGTTCCAGGATTCAATTACCAGGGCCCATCTTGTTTGTCACAGCCACAGGTAAGTGCTGTTTCAGGGGATCTAATACTATCTAACTTCTGATCTCTACACGGTCCAGTTTAGTGCACAGGCAGCAGACACACCCCTTCAGGTAAAACATTCATAAAATAGAAATAATGAAAATTCTACAGTTTACCTATTGCCATATAAAACTTGATTTCCAAATGATCACACATACTATTAGGAGAGGACCTCAAAATGTGGATGTAGGTCAAAAATTTTGATATATTTGATACTTATTTTTTCTTTCTTTTCTGTTTTACACCACCTAGGACCCCACATCCCAATGACCTGGAGGAGAGTAAGCCAGAGTTCTTCCATAGTCTTTGCTTCAGTTCCTGTCTCCACTTACCAGCTCTGATTAAGGTGTTGTCCAGACTTCCCTAGATAACACAGTTTAAAACCTGAAAGTTGAAAACAGAAAGAATCCATTACATCATTTGGTAGATTTGGGTCCCAATTTTTACCTCATTGAAATCAAGACAGGACTGTATGCTTGCAATAATGTTATCTGCCTGTGCTTAAACTTCTGACTAAAAAACTCTTTGTTCAAAACAGTGCAGTGACCGATGAGCATCAGACAGTTACATAGCAATTGTTGCCCTATGAATTTGGATACATCTCTGATTATATTGAAGATTCAAATTCAATTAAATGGTTTTAGTAGTAGGTAGACAGGCACCTAGTGTTGAGGTAAAACAAATTCCACAGTAGATCAGTTCTAAAACTACATTATTCTGCATGATATCTCAGCACTAATGAATAGGCAGCTGCACAAGCAAAAGAAGAGGAAAAGGAAAAAACACAGGCAGACACAGATGCAGAGGTTGAGAAACAGGCTGAGATAGAGAATGAAGAAGGAGAAAAGGAAGGGCAGGCAGAGTCACAGGGACAGTCAAAGGGAGATTCAGAATCAGAGACAGAGTCAGAATGTGTGGTGTGCATGTACCTAGTGTGTGTCTTTCTAATTTTTAGACCTTTTAGGAAGTTACATTAACTCAAGTGTCCTGAGAGATGGAGTGATTGGTTGCAACAAATTTCTCAGATTACAACCAGTATACCAAGACATGGTTTCTGTCTAATTGGCCACCCAGACCCAAGGAATACTTATAATAGGAGAGATCCCAGGCTAATGGTTTTCTTTCTTATAATAAGTCTGTCTCTCCCAGTCACAGAATAAAAGGAAATAATGATTCATTGGAAAAGAACACATAAATGGCTCCAGAAACTCAGCCAAGTCTATTAAGATATATATATATATATATATATTATCACAAAGCTCTCACACAACTTTTTAAAAATCCTGTACTGGATTCATCTTCTAAGTATACACTGTATGTTATGTATAGTATATCATAAAATACTAAGTAGGAATATCTAGCTATGTACACTGAATGTATACTGTGAGGAGCTGCCCTTTCAATCTCCATTACAAGATGGCGCTGACATCCGTTGTTCTAACTGGTAAAGAAATAGTCTGTGTATGTGCTGGGGTATTTTTCCATTCTTTGTGCCCTTCCTGTTCTGTGGCGTCATATGGGCTGATAGTGAGCAGCCCTTAGGGTGAAATATGTCTCTAACACTTCTTGTGGTCTATTTAAGGACCGAGTTTCCTGTGTTCTAAGCCTCCTCGCCCAAAAGCTAATCATCTTTCTCTTGAGATGGATTAAAGCTATGCTGCAGAAAGATCTGAGTGTGTCCTGTGTGTGTGTGTTATCGACAGTGAGACTCTTTATCATCACAAACACAGTATACTGAATGCACAGAGCATTAGTACTGTAACTCCATGGATAAATCATGTTCATGAAGTAACACTAACATAGATTTACACACAATATTTGCATTTCATTTGTGTTCCCGAGATGAAAATTATTTTCATCAACACACATGGCACTGCATAGAACAGGTATGACTAATATTAAAATAGTAAACAGCTGACTGCAAGAAGTATAGAAATCAGAGTTAGTAAGTCTTTGGTGGAATACTATATTTACATACTCACAACATCCATTAGTGAAGAACTCCTGCTGCATTAACTTTGCACAAGATTTATTGTCAAAACTTGTACTTTTAGTCTGGTGGTTGGTGGTTGGTTACACAAGTTGGTTGTGGTTTGTTAGTAGCCATAATTAAAGGAGAAGAACAAGGAAAAAATTAAATTCAGAGATTTTCTAATTCCTCTCTCTAATATACCCTTATTTCTGTTCTATCTAGCGTTAGGGGTTATAAAAAGAAGATCCTAGAAAATATCAAACACCAACTATAAAAATGAATCCTTAATTACTGTCCACCAGAAACCACCAATTGTGAAGAAATACACTTTATCTTCTTTATCATAAGTTTTAAAGGACTCTCTTCAATAGCTTCCTGACTGGACTGTTCTTTTTTCTTCTGTGTTCTTTTTCCTTGTGTGTGTGTGTGTGTGTGTGTGTGTGTGTGTGTGCATGAGGGTGAGTGTGTGTGACTTCCTGTGATTAATACCTTCCTGTGTTGTTAACCATTCATATTTGCTGTGGATTTACTCACAACAAACAGATAAACTGAATTGTGAGTATCTTTTTTTTGGTGTCTGTTTTGTTTTTCTTTTCTGGTGGTGGGTTTAGCATGTATGTAAATCAAAAACTACCATCGAGTCACATCTCTAGCTTAGACAGGGTTTTGAATTCTTTAACACTAGTTATTTCTCTCCATATTACTGTAACATTATAATGTTTTTATTGTACTCCTGATCTGTTACTGAAATTTTATTTCTATTTACTCCAAATTTATGTTGGTGCTAAGCAACGTCAACCCATTGCTGATATTTTTTGTCAATAAGGCAAGTTGATCAATAAATGACTTTTTTTTTCTGACTAGTGCCATATTATGTTTTCTTGAAGACTTGTATCTTATGAGCCGGAGCAGAAACTTGTAATGTACACTTGAGGAGGGTTTTTTTGGGATTTGGAGGGTATTTCAGTGTATTAAATGAATGTCAGGTGCCTGATGTTCTATCAGGGTAATGGTGCTCCTTAAGCTACATGTTCATCTTTATTTTCTCCTACACTTTTCATAACAATATTTTTCAGTACCACAGAGCAAATGTTACAGGTTCTTAGCTTTTAAACTCTCAGTAAACACCAAAGTCTCAATTTTGGACTTCAGTGCAGCCTCTTCTCTAAAAGCTAGTCAGAGGATGCTTAGTCCTGTGAGCCCAATCCTTTCTTTTTATTCCAAGCATGGAGGGAAGCTGGCATTCCCTGTAAGGGTTTTGCAATTAGAGATTCTGGTGTCAGCAGATCTTACTTGTCACCCTATTGAGTTTGCTCATCTGTAATAGCAAGTGAAAGAGTGGTAATCAGTACCATGATGGCTCAAAAGAAGTCTAGAACACCACTGCATTCTGCCCCCTTGTGGGTGCCATCCCTGTCACATTTTGAAGAGAAACAGTGCTCCTTCCAGGAAGCTGCTGGGAATTGAACTGCACTCCTCTGCATGCTGTCAGACCCAGCCTCCAGGTCTGGACTGACTCTCCTTAAAGATAGTCACTTACCCTCCTGGGCCCAGTCCCTAATTCTCTCTCAGTTCTCCACAAAACAGGAGACTCTCTTTATTTTTTGTGCCAAATGATGCCAGCTTCATTTCAAATATCCTGATAAACTAAACTGGTTGGGTCTTAAAATAATTTCTTTCTCTCAAACACCTATTTACCAGGAAAACTGTCAGTGAGAATGGCTGAGACATCTAGTCTGGGCGAGTTTCCCATGATTAAGGGCAGGGAATATGAAGATAAGGCCAACTTATTAATATACTTCCAAAGTCTAGTTTTAATTGGCATCTCTAATGCTGTGCAGAAGAAATGTGAGATTGTGAGGTGACTTCACAGATTAATATAAGAGGTGAGTCTAGAAAATCAGGAGCTGTCTATTGAGAACAGCACTGGACCATGGCCCTCCTTTGAGGATTTACACTTTAAAGCTGAGATAAACTGTAAAAAAATTATGTCTTTCTGAAATTTATGCCATGGAACGTCCACATAATATCTTAGTTCATTTGTGTGATGTTTTTATACATGGCTGTAAATGCTTTTATGTTAACCTGTGTGTGCTAGTAAGTGTTTGCCTTCTTAACATGAAGCTAAAGTCACCTGGGAAGAGGGAATCTCAAATTGGATCTGTCTACATTAGATGAGGCTATAGCCATGTTTATTTGTTTTCTTAGAAATTTTTCTTTAAATTTTCCATCTTATGTGACCTGAAAGTATCCATCTCCCTGTTTATCCTCCTACCATCGAACTCAGAGACACAGTGAAACTAACAGAAGTTATGGGCCAAATGAATTTAACAGATACCTATAGAACATCACCCAAAAACAAGAACACACATAATATGTACTCATTCTTAAGTGTATATTAGGCAAAAAAAACATGGAATACCCATGATACAATTCATTGATACTATCCATTATCTCTACCTATGGTCAGGATTATTTTTCTGATTTTTCTTTGTATAGATTCCTGATTCTTGAAGGAGAGAGCTCGATAAAGGCATCCTCTTTAATCTTTAATTCTCTGAGTCTCTCACTCTCTGTGCATTGTCCAGTTGTGTCTTTCTGTGATTATTACCAGTTTTGTAGGAAACTCACCTCTGATGAAGGCTGAGGCATATATACTAACATATGGGTGGAGCCATTAGGATTCATGAGAAGTCATTTTACTGCTGTGGTTATTTAACAAAATTTATGATGGCAGATTTTCACTTAGTGTTTTATGACCTTTCTAGTCTCAGATGCTTGGCCTGATATTTCCCTCCACATTTAACACTCCTATTTTAGTGTCTTCTTCATTCCTTTATACCACTATATTCTACTTCCCCTTCCTTGGAAGAGCTCCTCCTTCTTTATGGTTCCTTACTAGATAGCTCATCTCTGTTACCCTAAATGAAAAACAAACATATATAAACCTTACAAGCTAACTCCATACATAGGTGAAAACATTCCATTTGTGTCGTTCTGGGTGTGTTTTGACTGTTGGATATTTTCCCTTTTTTTGTTTTTTTGTTTTTTGTTTTTGTTTTTGTTTTTGTTTTTTTTTTGATACTTCAATCCTTCTTTTTTAAAAAAATATTTTTAGTACGTATTTTCCTCAATTACATTTCCAATGCTACACCAAAAGTTCCCCATACCCTCCTCCCCAGTTCCCTACCCACCAATTCCCATTTATTTTTTGGCTCTGGCGTTGCCCTGTACTGGGGCATATAAAGTTTGGTTGTCCAATGGGCCTCTCTTTCAGTGATGGCTGACTAGGTCACCTTTTGATACAAATGTAGCTAGAGTCCAGAGCTCCGTGGTACTGATAAGTTAATAATGTGGTTCCATCTGTAGGGTTGCAGATTCCTTTAGCTTCTTGTGTACTTTCTCTAGTCCTCCATTGGGAGCCCTGTGATCCATATAATAGCTGACTGTGAGTATCCACGTCTGTGTTTGCTAGGCCCTGGCATAGTCTCACATGAGACAGCTGATTAACAGTTGATGGGAGAGGATCCAGTACTCAGTGAGTGGTGCTATCTCTGCAAAGATGGTGATAAAATATATAAGAAAGCAACCTGAGGGTAGTGTTTGAAAAATGAGTCAGTGTTTAAGAGAACTGGCTGCTCTCTTAGAAGGTCAGGATTTGAATCACAGAACTCAGGTGGCAGCTCACAGCCTCATGAAGCTCCAATATCAAGGGACCAAGCTCCCTCTTATGGACTCTGTGAACCCTGGACAAAAAAGGCCCACAGACATTCACGCAAACAAAACATTTTTATATATACATATATGTTATTAAAATAAAATTTAAAAGGCATTTTTAAATTTTGTAAGTAGAAAAGCTGAGAAAACTGTGTTGAGAAACAAGCCAATAAGCAGCCTTGCTCCATGTACCCTGCCTATAATCCTACATGGGTTCCTGCCCTGATTTCACTCAGTGATGGAGTGTGATGTGGAAGAATAACACAAACTAATCTTTTTCAAAAGAGAAGGGAGGAGAGGGGGATTGGAATGGGGATTTGTTGATGGGAAACTGTGAAGGAAGTTATCATTTAAATTGTAAATAGATAACTAAATTAATGATGAAAAAAATAAGTCCTGTCAAGAACTCCAATGTGACAGTGTGAAACTGCTAATCTACAACCTGCTAAACTCACATGTGCGGGGTGTGGGCATGCAAGTGTTCTGTCTGAGCCTGCAGGCCACTTAAATCCTCAAAAACCCTGTGGAGTTCAACCCTGACTTCCTGGCACAGATGATCCCCAAAGTGTATTGGGAAGTGCTTGTGCAGGTAGCAGACACCTCAATCTTGGCCCAGGTACACAAATAGCCAACTAGCTGCTATGAACAGGACAAGATACTTTTGAGGAAGATGTACCCACGTGTGGCTTGAGATTGATGTACTGGATGGTACTCTGCAATGGTCAGAATCCAGTGTTCTTTTCCCCATCATCCACAGGATCACCAATATGCTGTAGAATGATGAGGAGACAGAGAGGTAACCTTGCTAGCCACCACAATGCGATGTGGGAATGGGTATCCAGATGGAGGAAGACCCTCATGAAACAGTGGGGAGGGGATGGGATAGAGGGTTTCTGGAAGGGTGGGAAACTGAAAACGGACATCATTTGAAATGTATATAAAGAAAATATACAATTAAAAAAAGACCAACCAAAGAGTACATAGGGCGGGGCCCATGGCTGCAGCTTCATATGTAGCAGAGAATGGCCTATTTGGACACCAGTGAGAGGTGAAGCTCCTGTTCAAGAGAAGGCTCTATACCCCAGTGTAAGGGAATGTCAGGACTAGGAAGTAGGAGTGGGTATTTTGTTGATTACTGAGAGGAGGGATGGCATAGTGGGTTTTCAGAGGGGAAACCAGGGAAGGGGATAACATTTGAAATGAAAATAAAGAAAATGCCTCATAAAATAAAATAAAATAAAACAAAATAGATTGAAAACAACCACCTAGACACAATAAGTTAATAGCAGAATAATAAATAAGACAGTGTAGTGGTGCATACCTTTTATCCCTGCTCTTGGTAGGCAGAGGCAGGGGCAGGCAAATTTATGAGTTCAAGGCCAGCCTGATCTCCAGATTGAATTCCATGACAACCTGGGCTAAACAGAGAATCCCTGCCTCTAAAAAACAAAAAACAATAAACAAATAAAGAGAAAATGAATGACACACAGGCATACAGAAGAGGACTGGTCCCAAAGACAGCTCTGTCCTAAATATACTAGAGCACATTGCTTCACAAAATGAATTCTGAACATGCTCTCACATAGTGCATTTGAATATACTTTCTAGGTTAACCCCATATGATCACAAGAAACAAAAGGTAACAAGAAGATCAGAGTCAGAAGTATATCTCAGACTCATGTCAAAGACAGTCTGGGAGGCACACCATGCTTCGGTTTTCAAAGTTCAATAGAGTGGTTCTCCACCTTTTTAATACTGCGGTTCCTTCATATATATACTTCCTTATGCTGTGTGGTGCCTCAACCGTAAAACTATTTTTTGCTGCTTCATAACTGAAATGTCCTACTGATATGAATTGTAACATACATTTCTGACATACAGATAGTCTTAGACAACTCCTGTGAAATTTGTCACAAGGACTAGCAACCTACAGGTTGCCAACCACAGTGCCAGCAACTAGGAAAACTAGCCAGCCCCTTGATTTTTACAATGTTGCCTTCCGTAACTGTGGTAGAATAGATGTGCTCTATTTTAGTGGTCTAAGCATGTGAGGATCTGTAACATTACCTGGAAACACACATACCAAATTGGATGAGGGAGTCTATTTTTTCTGTCCTGGACCTTGCAGGTTTGAGTCAGCTCTAACCAAATAGAAGAGAAAGGATACTGGATGAATTCCTACTCAAAGTCTTTGGAGACAACAGGGATTTTATTGGGTTCTCATGGAGAATGGGAGAGTGTTTGTGCTCCATTAAAAAGGTACTCACATTCACTATTTTGATGCCTTTCTTTCTATTTGAGTGTGCTTTGTACTTTTGTCTGCTATGTGTTGTGTTCTGTGTTCTTTGTTACTAACTCTAGGGTTCTTCCCATACTTGGAAAATGAAAGTCAGTTTGAAAACCTTTCATATTTGTTCTCTGTATAGAAACTCTCTCTCTCTCTCTCTCTCTCTCTCTCTCTCTCTCTCTCTCTCTCTCTCTCTCTCTCTCTCTCTCTTTGAGTTTTCAAGACAGTGTTTCTCTGTGTAGCCATGTTGTTCTGGAAATCACCCTGTAGACCAGGTTGGCCTCGAACTTAGAAATTCACCTGTCTCTGCTTTTCGAGTGCTGGGGTTAAAGGTGTTTGCCACCACCACTTGGAAATATGATTCTTTTAAAAAATTAGATTATGAGTCCTTTGTACCAAAAATGAGATCAAAATTTCAAGGAAGGTACTTTTAATTGAAAATGCATCTTTCTGATAAAAAAAAAATGGGGTATTCCATGGAGATACAGAAGGTTGAAAATGACCCAAAAGGTATTGTTCTTCAACTAATTCCTTATCAGCTTGTAATTTTCTGAGGATATTGGCCACTGAGGCTTGAAGTATCAAAAACCCATCAGGCTATCTCTCTCTCATTCTTTCTCTCTCTTTCTCATTCTTTCACTCTCTCTCATTTTTTCTCTCTCCTCATTCTCTCTCTCTTTATCTCTCTCTTTCTCTCTCTTTCTCTCTCTTTCTCTCTCTCTCTCTCTCTCTCTCTCTCTCTCTCTCTCTCTCTCTCTCTCTCTCTCTCTCGTTTTAAGCCATTCATCCAGTGGTTGACATCTAATGTTAATCCATTTCTTGTCTATTTCACACAGTGAGACAATCAATATTGATGATATGACTGTGAAATGGTCCTTCTTACTTTTTTTTTCTTTTGCTTTTTTGAGACAGGCATGCCATGGACTCATTCATAACAGTTTTTCTCTCTAGAATAAGTTTGCATGCTTTAGCACTTGATAATAATCTCGATTGTTGATTTATTTTAATATCTGTGAGTTTCTGCAGTAACTGATTCTATTAGTTAGTGATTAGTTGCTGTGAAAAGACACCATGACCAAGGCCACTCATAAGAGACTCATTTCATTAGGGCTTTTCTACATTTCATTACACGTTCAGAGGTTCACTCCATGATCATCAAGGCAAAAAATATGGCACTGTCTAGGCAGACATGGTGGTGGAGAGGAAGTTTCGATTATGCACCTTCATCCAAATGCTTCGAGGAAAAACTATGTATTTTGCAAACAGGGAGGGTCTCTTCCACACTGGTAGAGCTTTAAAGCCCCAGAGTGATATGCTTCCTCCAGCAAGGCCAGACCTACTCCTACAAAGCCACACATCCTCATAGGCCAACTATATTTAGAATGCCACACTGGTTTCATAGCAACTTGACAAGATCTAGAGTCTTCAAAGAGAAGGAGACTCAGTTGAGAAGATGCCTCCATAAGATCCAGCTGTTAGGAATTTTCTTAATTGATGGGAGAGCACCCACTCCATTGTGGGTGTTGACATCCTTGTGGTGGTAGTCCTGGGTTCTTTAAGAAAGCAAGCTAAGCAAGATTAGAGGAGCAAGACAATAAGCATCACCACTCCATAGCCTATGAATGAGCCTCTGATTCCAGGATCCTGTGTTGTTTCAGTTTCTGTCCCAACTTATTTGGTGATAAACAGCAATGTGGAAGTATAAGCTGAATAAAACCTTTGCTATGGAATTTGCTCTTTGGACATGGTGAATCCTTACAACAATAAAAAACAGTAAGGTATTCTTAGGGAAAAAATGTCTAACAGTGCCAATGTCACTTGTCTTATAACCACAAATAATAATGTGTAGACATTTTATTTTTACTTAGAGATAAGCTATACTCATGTACCTACCTGAGATGTAATTGTTCTAGTTTTCTTCTTTCTCACCATGTAGAATACTACAATAAAAAATAACTTGGAAATAAAAAGGATACAGATTGTCACTGAGGAAGACAAAACAGAAAGTTGAGTCAGTAACAGCAAACACTGCTTATTGGCTTGCCACTGTCTTAGCCACTGTTCTATTGCTATGAAGAGACACATTTGGTGACGGCAACTATTAGAAAACAAGGCATTCTTTGTGTAGAGAAAGGCCATTGACTTGTTTGAGTTAATTTTATATCCAGCTACTTCACCGAAACTATTTATCAGGTTTTGGTGTTCTCTGGTGGAATTTTTAGGGTCACTTATATATACTATCATATCATCTGCAAAAAGTGATATTTTTACTTCCTCTTTTCCAATTTATATCCACTTGATCTCCTTTTGTTGTCAAATTGCTCTGGCTCATTCTTCAAGTACTATATAATAAACAGGATGAGAAAGAAATTAGGGAAAAAACACCCTTCTCAATAGTCACAAATAATAAAAAATATCTCGGCGTGACTCTAACTAAAGAAGTGAAAGATCTGTGTGATAAAAACTTCAAGTCTCTGTAGAAAGAAATTAAAGAAGATCTCAGAAGATGGAAAGATCTCCCATGCTCATGGATTGGCAGGATCAACATTGTAAAAATGGCTATCTTGCCAAAAGCAATCTACAGTTTCAATGCAATCCCCATCAAAATTCCAACTCAATTCTTCAACGAATTAGAAGGAGCAATTTGCAAATTCATCTGGAATAACAAAAAACCTAGGATAGCAAAAACTCATGTCAAGGATAAAAGAACCTCTGGTGGAATCACCATGCCTGATCTAAAGCTTTACTACAGAGCAATTGTGATAAAAACTGCATGATACTGGTATAGAGACAGACAAGTACACCAATGGAACAGAATTGAAGACCCAGAAATGAACCCACACACCTATGGTCACTTGATCTTCGACAAGAGAGCTAAAACCATCCAGTGGAAGAAAGACAGCATTTTCAACAATTGGTGCTGGCACAACTGGTTGTTATCATGTAGAAGAATGCGAATCGATCCATACATATCTCCTTGTAGTAAGGTCAAATCTAAGTGGATCAAGGAACTTCACATAAAACCAGAGACACTGAAACTTATAGAGGAGAAAGTGGGGAAAAGCCTTGAAGATATGGGCACAGGGGAAAAATTCCTGAACGGAACAGCAATGGCTTGTGCTGTAAGATCGAAAATTGACAAACGGGACCTAATGAAACTCCAAATTTTCTGCAAGGCAAAAGGCACCGTCAATAAGACAAAAAGACCACCAACAGATTGGGAAAGGATCTTTACCTATCCTAAATCAGATAGGGGACTAATATCCAACATATATAAAGAACTCCAGAAGGTGGACTTCAGAAAATCAAATAACCCCATTAAAAAATGGGGCTCAGAACTGAACAAAGAATTCTCACCTGAGGAATACCGAATGGCAGAGAAGCACCTGAAAAAATGTTCAACATCCTTAATCATCAGGGAAATGCAAATCAAAACAACCCTGAGATTCCACCTCACACAAGTCAGAATGGCTAAGATCAAAAATTCAGGTGACAGCAGATGCTGGCGTGGATGTGGAGAAAGAGGAACACTCCTCCATTGTTGGTGGGATTGCAGGCTTGTACAACCACTCTGGAAATCAGTCTGGCGGTTCCTCAGAAAATTGGTCATAGTACTACCAGAGGATCCAGCAATACCTCTCCAGGGCATATATCCAGAAGATGCCCCAACTGGTAAGAAGGACACATGCTCCACTATGTTCATCGCCACCTTATTTATAATAGTCAGAAGCTGGAAAGAACTCAGATACCCCTCAACAGAGGAATGGATACAGAAAATGTGGTACATCTACACAATGGAGTACTACTCAGCTATTAAAAAGAATGAATTTATGAAATTCCTAGCCAAATGGATGGACCTGGAGGGCATCATCCTGAGTGAGGTAACACATTCACAAAGGAACTCACACAATATGTACTCACTGATAAGTGGATATTAGCCCAAAACCTAGGATACCCAAGATATAAGATACAATTTCCTAAACACATGAAACTCAAGAAAAATGAAGACTGAAGTGTGGACACTATTCCTCTCCTTAGAAGTGGGAACAAAACTCCCATGGAAGGAGTTACAAAGTTTGGAGCTGAGATGAAAGGATGGACCATATAGAGACTGCCATATCCAGGGATTCACCCCATAATCAGCATCCAAAAGTTGACACCATTGCATACACTAGCAAGATTTTATCGAAAGGACCCAGATGTAGCTGTCTCTTGTGAGACTATGCGGGGCCTAGCAAACACAGATGTGGATGCTCACAGTCAGCTAATGGATGGATCACAGAGCTCCCAATGGAGGAGTTAGATAAAGTACCCAGGGAGCTAAAGGGATCTGCAACCCTATAGGTGGAACAACATTATGAACTAACCAGTACCCCGGAGCTCTTGACTCTAGCTGCATATGTATCAAAAGATGGCCTAGTCAGCCATCACTGGAAAGAGAGGACCATTGGACACGCAAACTTTATATGCCCCAGTACAGGGGAATGCCAGGGCCAAAAAGGGGGAGTGGGTGGTTAGGGGAGTAGGGGTGGGTGGGTATGGGGGACTTTTGGTATAGCATTTGAAATGTAAATGAGCTAAATACCTAATAAAAAAATGGGAAAAAAAAGAAAAAGAAGAAAACACGGCATTTAACTGGAGGCTTGCTTACATTTTCAGAAGATTGTACAATCATCACGAGAGGGACCCCATCACTGGAGCAATAGAGAACTATTGATCCTTAGGCAAAGAGATAGATTCTGCCATTGCATTGGCTTCTTGAAAACTCAAACCCATCCGTGTTGATACGCCCACTTTCTCCAATGAAGCCACACCTTCTCTTATTCCTTCTAAATTTAAACTCACTGCCACTTCCTGGTGACTAAATATTCATATATATGTGTCTATAGGTGACTTTATTATTCAAACCACCACTTTTCCCATAGCTCGATCAGCTATTTTTTTTTAAAATACAGCCTAAAAGGCTCCCATTTACTAAGGACTACTGATGAGCTTAGCCACAGTGATGGGCCCTCCCACATCAATCATTAGCCAAGAGAATATCCCATAGACTTACCTAATGAACAAGTAAGTGAATAGAGACTGATCTTCAATTGTTCTCTCTTCTCAGGTAACTGTGGATTGTCAAAATTGGAAAAAAAAATAATATCCCATCACAGTACTGTTTAACTTACACCATAACCTACAAAAACATTACTCAACACCATCTATTGCATTCTGCCCCTGCATAGACACACTTCCATGTATGGCATAAGTGAAGGGTGACTACCTCCATCAGCAAGGATACTCAATAATAGGTGACATGAGCTGAATATTTCCTATAGCCTCACAACCCCGAAATTCTACTGTGTATTACACTTACTGGGGGACTTGCCAATCTGTCCAATTTTATGCCACCAAAGCTATGACAAAAAGACTCCTCATCAAGAAATCTAATGAATTTTACCTGATTTCTTTCTCCTGAGGCATCTGAGTATTATCCCTTCATGCTTATATTGGTGTTTGATTCATCTGTAATAAACCCACTACTATTTACAGCTACATCACAGGAGGTATGACAAATACCATCTCCCATGAGTTGGACAAACCTTTTCAGCAGCTTTTTTTGTAGTATCCTTTCTATAATAAAAAATACATTGATTTTTTATTTTTAAGTGTGTAATTTAATGATTCTAACACATTTTCATCTCCTTCCATTTCCCCTCATTTTCTGCTACTTCATATGATATTGCAATCTATTAAAATACAGTAGTGAATACAGTGGAAAAAACAGTGTGGGAAGAATCAAAGTTCTTTATTACAAAGACAACAGATACACTGGCAGAATCTTCCAGGTACAACTATTTGGTAACTTTCGGTCTAATGTTAGCATGATTCTTCTAGAAAAAAGCTTAAAGAATTAAGGCATGGTTACAATGGACCAGAAAAGTCAGTATCACTAGTGAGACACACTCATGTAAATAATTTTCATCACTGTTCCGATATGCCTAGCAACAAGGAAAACAGGTCCATAGTCACAAGAGTATGAAAGGGGCATGAAGCAGAACAGTTGTCCAACTTATTATTACCCAGTAAGCATCAACACAGGAAGTGACCAAAGACAATAAATAACTTCCAAGACATGTTCCCAATATCCAAGTTCCTTTACAAGTGTCTCACCCCTTCAATGCACACCCATCAATCAATTAACTCATTGATTAAAGCCCTCAGGGTCCAATCACTTTTCAGATTGTGTATAGTGTTCTATCTTTGAACATTGTATTTGGGGCCAAAACCTTCATCAAAGAACCACGACTGACATTGCAAACCCATTTCACCACACAATTCTTTATGTTACAAAAAGTGATAGGATCTATCTGTCTCTTTGAGGATATGTCTGTATAGCAGTTACAAAAGCAAAACGTCCAGGCCAACAGAATCATCACCTCCATGAGGTATTTTAAAATATGAGTTCAAGAAGAAGGAAAGTGCAATGAAAGTTAAGGTTCTTGATCCCACATCCCTCTATTTTAAAGCCATAGGGTGGACCCAGAAGTTTAGGTCAAAAGTGTAAATTTCACCTATACTACAACCAACTGTGATGATTTCTAGCCATCTCCAGTTTCAGTGTGGTATTTAGTCCCACCATCTGCATCACAGCATATTGCCTAGTGTGAAATAGTGCCAGCAGTTGATTGCAAACCCCACTATGCGTTGACTTGGATGTAAAATGAGACATCTATAATATAGACACACTTGTACACACACACATACTCACAGAAAGAGGCAAGAAGTAGAGGAGCTGAGTCTTAGGATCCCTCAATGAAGAGATAGTGGAAATCTTGTAAGGTAGAGAGGTCATTGAGAAACTGTATGTCTCTATCTGCACAAAATCAGGCCAGTCTGCCTTCCATCAATAAGTGGTAGGTTCTCACTATCAATCATCCCCATCTGAGAATGTATGGACAGTTAATGAAAGATGGAGAGTCAGTTTTCATCAAAGGTATGCCCTTTGAAGGTTATAGTTTGGCCAGGCACTACTGGTAGCCCCATGTCCAAGAGTTTATGGGCAACACAATTGATTTGAATGGGTTTTATCAAAAGGGAGAAAAGGAGACATGAAGTTGGAAGGAGGATTAAGGTGGGAATGGATCTGGTTTTGGTCCGGGAGGAGTTATTAAGAGATCTGGAAAATAAATTCCATCAAAATACATTGTATGAATTTCTCAAGGAATTAATGAATGTAGTTCTTAATATATAATTTCTGTACTGAACATATACAGACGACTTATATTTCCATTTCCTAAATAACAAACCCTTGTGTAGCAGTTTCATTACATTAAGGGCAAAAGTAATCCAGAGATTATTTAAAATAAAGAAGGATCAGAGGTTATGGCCCAGGGGCAAATTCATGCCTGTGTTTATTTACTTACAACACCAGTGCTTAGGATTTTGGGAGCGGCAGAGACAGGAAGATGACTGTAGCTTCCTGAAAGCCAGCCTCAACATTAGCTCAGCAAGAAACCCTGTAGAAAGGGGATAAATTAGGGAGTGAAGGAGCAAATCACACTATACCCTTCGCTACCTTTGAACTTACCTGTACAGATCTGTGTGCAGACACACATGAATATAAATAAAATATACAAGAGCTTATCTTTCATAGCTTATAAGCAGTGTTCTGTTATCTTAGCCTAGAATCCTGAGGACTTTATATCATTAGAGTTCCTGAAGCAAACTCCCCAGATATAGCGATGGGTATATCTTGTACTATGCAAAGAGACCTCAGTTAAATGTATGTCAGTGACTCCAAAACAGCTTTTCTTCTCTACCTTTCTTTATATGGCACAGAACGACCTGTAAATAATTAAAATATGAAAACAAAGCTTTTTCACGAATTTAGGCTTGTGTTAAAATAATATTTATAACATTTTACTAAATGGAAGGGAAATCTTCAGCTCCCAGGAACAATCCTGTAGGCTTCTGTTTTGTCCCATTATGAACAAAATTAATTGCACATTGACAATTCCCACGGTTTTAACTAAATCAGGATGAAGGGATATGTTTCCATACAAATAAGTAATGCCAATCTGATTAATCAAGTAGAAATGTGGCAGGGTTAGGATGCCTTTGGCTGATGTGACAATGATGACTGATTAGTCTCTTGTTATGCAAATAACCCTAACCTCTAAGAAAAGAAAAGTAATGATATAGAATATTCCAAGAAGTGGCATGGACAATTATTACTTGATTTCAATTTCTTTTACATACTTTATTAGTTTGAATAATTGTGGCTCACAGAAGATCAAATATTCAAAGGAGTTATTTTTCCAGGTGGTGGGATGTTTAGAAAGAATTAGGATTTGTGTTTTCATTAAAAGTGATTTGGCACTGGGCTTGAAATATCAAACACCCTTTGGCATATCAAAAACTCTCTCTCATTCTTTCTTTCTCTCTCTCTCTCTCTGTCACTCTCTCTCTCTCTCTCTCATGTTTTAAGCCATCCATCCAGTGGTTGAAATCTAGTACTAATCCATCGCATGTTTATTGCACACAGTAAGGCAATCAACATTTATGATATGGATGTGAAATGGTCCTTCTTGCATTTTTTTTTTTTTTTAGTTAACTCAACCTGGGAATATAGAACCGCAGATAAAGAACTGCCTCCATCACATTGGTCAGTTGCCACACCTGTAAGGAATGATCTTTTTTGGATGGCTGATGTTGAAGGGTCTAGCCCACTATGGGTAGTGTCAACATCTATGAAAAAAATATACAAGGTGTGGTGGTTATCGTGTAAGGGCCTGAAATTAATTTTTCTGGAAGAACTAAAGATCTATATGGCATGAAAAATTAAAGTGCCTGATAATTTGTAAGTAAATTCCATACTTACCAGCATTCAATATTTTGTTTACCCATATTTCAAAAGTAAAATTATCAAATCTATTTCACCCTGTTTTACTGCATTTAATCTATTAAATTACTTGTAACCAGAAATACTAATAAATTTTAAAGGCCTTTAAAACATGACTGGTTGATATCGTGTTTAACTTCATCACAACTTTGTAAGCAGGAACAAGAGCTAGATTGCCTTCTCATTTTCCAAAGAATCCATGATTCACGGTTGCAAATAGCTTCAATACAAGGTACTTAACCCTGTAAAATTCCTACTTTGTTTGAATAAAATATTTATTGCTCTAACTTTGGGTTTTCATAAACAGAATTTTGATGTGCTATCCAATGTGCTGCCTCAAACAGTCTGGCACAATTTCTGACACTAAGAACAGTTTAAAGATAACCAGGGAAAGGTTGGAACAGGGAAAATAACCACCAAGGATGTTGGTGAGTCAGAAACTGAAGGCTTTAACAGGAGGAAAATAAAAACAAAAACAAAACAAACAATCAACAAATGAATAAACAGAAACCCAACCACCAAAATGATAAAAACAATACAGGAGTGAATTACTTGGGCAGAATGTGACTCAAGTCATCAGGACATTTCAGTAGGGATTATATTTTGTATTTCGAGAAGGCCATATGAAAAGGTAAAGCCTAGATGGTTAATGTCTCTGGTGTAATTAGGGAAGGAACCAGCATGAGTGGGGTTCTATCATGCAAGCTGAACTAGGTGATGTCACAGAGCACTGGCCATAGATTGCACATCTATTCCACTTGGAGGCACTAGAATCCCTAGAAGGTGTGTCCACTATTTTCCCAGTGGTGTATGAAAGGCAGGCCAGCTCCTGAACCCCAACGTTGTTCCTCAAGTTTTTTTTGCCTGGTCTGTATCAAAAGACAGAATCTTGATGACTAAGACATTTTCTTTGGGTAAGTACATTTATGAAGTGAATGGGACCCTCATAGCTATAGAAAGCTGAAAGTTTTCCCTCCCACACTGAGTAACTGTACATTCTAAATTCTCCCATGTTTGGGGCCAGGGGCATGGTTGATCCAGTTTAGTTGATCTCCTGAATTTATTATCCTTGCTAACAATATCTCCTTCACAATTCCATTAAAATGTCAAAGCTCTTCTTTGTCCGTATGTATTTTAGAAAATGTTAGTTCTAAATGGCTCATATTGCCTGGACTTGTTGAGGCCAGAGTTGCAGTGGCAAATAATCACCAAATAATCCTGAGGCTGGGTCAGGTGACATAATACAGAAGGCCAGTGGTGTGCTGTGTCCCTGGTATATTTGTGAATATTGCCACCTAATTCAGAGCTTGCAGGTACAAGAGAGGGTAGGTGACAACTCTGACTCATTTTCTTTATTCTTTAATCCTTGATCATTTTGTAAAAGGCATACCAACTTCCACATCATTGACATAGACATGCAAGAAGATGTTCCTCAGCAGAGGCAAATTAGCTCAGGGCTGAAGACATATTCATCTGAGTATGTTATTCTGAGCTCTCGAGAATTACTTGTTAATTTCCCTTCGATAATTTCCTTGTTTCCCTTATTTATTTATTTATTTATTTATTTATTTATTTATTTATTTATTTATTTATTTTTTGTTTTGTTTGTTCATTTTTTCTTTGGATGGGTGATTAATTTTAATTTGAGTGTGTTTTTGTGTAGCTTTGGCTGTTAGGAAAATCACTCTGTAGAATAGACTAGCCTTTATCTCACTAAGGTTTGCCTCCCTCTGCCTCTTGAGTACTAGGATTTAAGACTTGGGTCACTAACACCTCCTATTAACTTCTGATTTGATTGTTTGTTTTGTTTTTTGTTTGTTTTTCATTTTTGTTTTTTTTTGTTTTGTTTGTTTGTTTGTTTGTTTTTTGTTGTTGTTGTTGTTGTTGTTTTGTTTAAGTTGTTAATGTTGTTGCTGATTTGGAGACATGGTTCCTTTGTCTACCACTGGCTGCCCTGGAACTCACTTTGTAGACCAGGCTGGTCTCTAAGTCAGAAATCTGCCTTATCCTGCCTTCTGAATGCTGAGTTTAAATGCTTGTGCCACCATAGCTGGATTATGAACTTCTTATTTGGATCAAATTAAGATTAGAAGCCCAAACATGTTTAGCATAGCCTTCTTGACCTACTCAAAAATTCCATTAGAGAAGAGCATTTCTCCAGCATTCTCTCCCATCCTACACTCATTGCCTTTCATTAACTCATATATATGACAGTAGCAACAGCATTGTGTCTGGTGTAAACAGGCAATACCTTCAATCCAAGGCAATGGGCAAGTATGATATTTGAACACAGAATGATACCCACAAGACATCTGCCCAGGGTTGGTGTGGTCTACCACACCAGGGCTACAGCCATGTAGAAGACAATACCTCTGAAGAGTCTTAGCATGACATCCCTCATGAAGAAGAAGAGGAGGATGTCTTCTTCCAACGTCTTGAGGAATATTGTTGGCTGCAGAATTTCTCAAGGTTGGAAGGAAGGTAATGAGCCTGTCTCTCAATGGAAGACCATAGTTCTAGGTCAACTGCCAACAAACCCTTCTCTTTATTTGGTGAAGTATGATGGAAATGACAGCGTCTATGGACAGGAGCTCTACAATGATGACAGGATTTTAAACCTTAAGGTTTTGCCTCCCAAAGTAAGATTTCCTCAGGTAAGGGATGCCCACCTCGCCAGAGCCCTGGTTGGCAGAGCGGTACAACACAAATTTAAGGGTAAAGATGGCTCTGAGGACAACTGGAGGAGGGTTGTGCTAGCCCAGGTGCCAATCATGAAGGATTTGTTTTACAGTACCTACAAGAAGTATCCAGCTCTCTACTTCTATCAGCTCCTGGATGACTACAAGAAAGGGAACCTCCACATCATTCCAGACACTCCTCTGGCTGAGGAGAGATCAGGAGATGACAGTGATGTGTTGATAGGTAACTGGGTGCAGTACACCAGAAAAGGTGGTTCCAAATAGTTCAGAAAGGTTGTTTACCAAATTCTAGCCAATCCTTCACATTCAATTTCACATTTGCAAAGTGTCACAGAAATGCTGCTTATGACCAGAGTGCTTAAACTTCCTTATTCTCATGAAGTTTGTCACATTACCTCCTTGATGAAGGGCACAACCATCCTACTTCTGTGCAAAATTGCCCAAGCTCCTCCCCTATCTTACTTTAGGAAGATTTAGACATTCACAACAGAGAGTACTCCAACCTGTGTTGAGCACAGTGTGTTTGAGGAAATCCCCCAGATTCACCATCTTCCCAGTGTATGTCCTACCTATAACTTCTAATTTCCATGGTCTGGGAAGCACTGTTCTGACCTAAGAGATTTCTGAACACTCTGGACTGAAATCCCAAACAGAAGAGTATCAAGGTAAGGGTAAATCAGATTACTATCTTTGTTTTGTTACCTTAGACAGAGACATCATGGCCTCCATGCAGAGGAATGTGTGGATGGACATATATTTAAGGAAGACACTAAACCAGAAAATACCACATTACACCCTCTTAAAAGACTTCTAAGATTGTTGTCATGCCTACCACAGACATTCAGATGATGTGTATTCTTGATTGTGATTTCATGTTTGGAGCTGATGAAGGAGAAAGTACCTGGAATGTCCTAGAATTCTCAAGGTATCAATCAGTGTTCAATTTCTGCTCAATAGTGCTGCAGACATAGGAATAACAGGATAAAACTATTCTATACAATCCTATGAAGCTCCTATCACCATCCTCCTATTTTAGAGAATCTTAGATCTATCACTAATCCTGAGACAGGCAGAAACAATTCTTCTCCTGCACATAGGGGTACTGCATATGTCTCCCCTTACCCAAAGTATTCAACTTACTGTCTTTTACTGAATTGGCTTTTAGACTATACCTGAAATATTCCACTTTTCACCAAAGGATCTACCAGCCCTCCCTGTTCTAATAGAGAGCTACAGTCCACCAATATCCAAAGGGTTCTCAGACATTCTAAATATGCCCCTGTGGGAGTAAACTTACTAAGTCTATTTAATTGGGCCTCAGATCCTTCTGCTTTGACCAAAAGGATTTCAATCTACTGACTCTGAGTTACCAGGGGCCTCAGATCTCATTTTCCCCAAGTGGTCATCAGATGTCCCTTTCTGACCAATAATGACCTTGCAATGTTCTCCTCTGATGCAGACACTTAGACACCCCCCCTCCAATTTTAACTCCCAAATGGACCTCCAGACCACCCAAGCTTAAAGTACCTGAGCCGAACATTAAGAAGTACAGCCCAGAACAAAAGCTCATTTCCTCAAGGCAGAAACTAAAATGATGTTCTCCTCACCATTCATACCTAGACCCAGGAGATGAACATATGCCTGAGAAGAAGAACTAGTGTGGAACTGTCAGCCAGGTTTTTGATGAGTGCTCAGACTGCTTCCTGATCCGGCACCACATTTACTATAGTGGACAGATGCTCTAGTCTCTGATGAGGAGTTGCTAGCTGTTAGGAAAAACCTGGAATGGGCTCCACTGCATGAGGTAGGCTGTGTCTTTGATCTCACGTCAAGGAAAGAACATGCAAATTTGAACTCTACCCAACCAAACATACTAGTTTACCTGTACAAAGGGGATTTAGATTTCCAATTTCTCACAAAGATACCCCTCTTACCATTGAGTTCCTATCTATTTTTCATGGCTCATAGGGTCTCATTTCTTCCCAATGTCCATTACTGGCTCACTTCTGACCACTAGCCATACATCTCTGATTAGTGTTGGGGGTGTTCTCGGTATGACACTAAGGCCAACAATAGTGCCTACATGCCATTTCTGAATAATTGGATCTTAAATTCCACCATTGTCCAAGTGTACTTCTGAAAGACTTTTCTCATTACATGGGGTCTCTACAGTAGCATCTTTGTTCATCAGGCCTCTAGTTGTACCTTCTGGCCTAAGCAGGTCTTATACTTCACTTAAAGAGATGCCAAATTTACACAATGTAGACAAAGATGCATTGAGCATTCTCATACTCATTAATATAACATTCCTCCCCTCAGGTTTGAAGTCTCCAGAGCAGCAAAGAGAGTGGGGAGTAGAACTCATCATCTTTAGGTCACTCAGCATCGATGGGTTGTTTGCAACCTTAGTATGCAGACATGGATGGTTGAACACAAACCTGTCAGGCTGATAAAGAACTAGACATCTACTAACGTCCTTGGAACCATGTTCAGATTGCTGCACATCCTCCTGAAGATGCCACAGATGACATGTTTCCTTGTGATTGTTGTTCTCTTCTTGTTGTTGCTGTTTTCTTTTAACATTTGAAGAGGATACTTTATTAGTCTGTTGCTATGTTAGTCATCTCCTGGCATTAGAAACTAACATCCCACTGTTTAAATGTTTTACATTTTCTACTCTTTTTGGAAAACACAATGTATGCACATCATTTTTTCCTATTGTTTCAAAGACATACCACTATGTAATTCAACTTTACAATTGTAAACATTTTGACCAATATTCACATGAATATAAATTTTATGTGTAAACTTCTTCCTGTGCTGTGTTATTTTTCACCAGATGACAGTTTCATTTGAGGTCATTTGAAAGATCGTTCCTTACTATGTGTCTTTAAAAGATATATTTTGGAGCTGAGGGGTATGGCTGAATATCTTCAGCACAATAAACACCTTCTATAACATTACTATCTAGTGGATTATAAGTATCAGGTTGTACACAGTAGTAACTAAAATAATGGACAATTTGAGAAAGATTTTAGGGTGAAATCTCTCATAATATACAGAAAAAAAGGAAATCCTAGATATTAATCAAATCTATGCACACCAAATGAACATTGTGGGTTTTGTGGGTTTGTTTATATATGTCTTTGTAGTTCGAATGTCCAACCTTTATGTCTTAATTGATGATTGTAAACAGTGCTCAGAGTGTGTGCATGTGAATTAAAGGGCACCATGTCTTTAGTGTTTAGATTAATTTCACATATAATTATCTGTCTATCTGTCATCTATGTATGTATGTATGTATGTATGTATGTATGTATGTATGTATGTATGAAGTAATGATTGAATGTATTTATATAGATATGTATGCAACTATTTCTCTATCATCTACCTATCTCTCTCTCTTTCTATTTCTCTCACCCTCTTTCTCTGTTTATCTCTTATGCATGAATATATGCATGCATGTAGCTAGGTAGGTGTGGTATTTTTAATGTAATTGGTTCCCATCGCCCCATAGGCTGTATTAGGATGATTAACCTTGTTGGACTAGGTGTTTCCTTGTTGGAGGAAGGGTGTCACTGGAGGAGGTGGGTGGTCTCACACATGTTCAAGTTAGTTATGCCCAGTAGGGCTCTGTGTGTTTGCTGTCTCTCTGTCTTTCCAAGAGTAGCTGTGATAGAGTGTTCAGTGATTCAAGGAGGGGATGTTGGTTAGATGGCATATAAAGCAGGCAAGACACATTTACATACATGTTAGAAGAAGCAAGCTTTAAGAAGCACAAACAATCACACACACACACACACACACACACATTTGTTGGACAGTGCAAAGCTTCAACCACTTTAAATATATACTCACATTTGGTGGATGGAACAAAGCACCAACTTTATTTTTCTCACACTGCTTATATATCTCTGCACAATCTTTCAATTAGTATAAAATTTATACTGGTTACTTTCTATTTTCTTCTAGTGAATAATTATCAGTATGTATAAGGAGAAGCATCTTCTCACTATACTTTTATGATGAGCTATTTATAAATTATGTTTATAAATATCCAATATTATTCCCAAGAACCAACACGCATTTCTAACTAAAAAACTTGTTATAGATTAACAAGTTGTAAGCAAGTAGGGTAATTTTTATTTCAGCCAGTTTCTCTTACTGGTAGACTGAAATTTGCCGTTATACAGAAAGGATTAGTTTTTATCTATCTCAAAAATTAATCCTTCAAAAATCTTAAAAGAATCACAAAACTAAACTTTTATATAAAAACCTATCATCCCTTTCTACTTTGAATCCTCAGGGTGCACATCTGTTCATTAACCATGTTTTTCTTAAATCATATCAGGAATCAGAATGAGGAAATAGGTACAAGGAAATAATAATCATCTGAACACCAGCCTGACTTTGTAAAAAAAAAAAAAAGCATGTTTTTTGTAGTAATTCTTTCCAAGATTGTGGTTGAAGTATTAATCGCATCAGCTGCAATCCTTGAGAAAGTTAGATCTAACTAACACTGTGGGTGGCAATGATATTGCCCAGTGAGGGGCTGGAACCCCCCTTAAATTTTCATACAATCCATAGATTATGAGGAATGTGATGTGAGGGCAGCAAGTAGGGAGAAACTCTACAACAGCATGAGTGGTAACAGAGTGGTACCAGCTTTTAAGTGTTTAAGAGTGGTAAGAGATTTTAAGTGGTTCACCTCACCAAGAATCCATCAAAGCCCTGTATTTTGGAGGTAAAATGTACATTCTGGGGAGCCCCTCTGCCATGCTTAATATTCTAATAAAATTAAAAATAATATTAATTTCTCATTTAATAGACCCTGCTTACAGTCCCCCCAAATTTTACTCCCCACGGTTCTTTTACTACCTCCCATCCTCTCCAGTTCCTCCCCCTTTCGGTCATCATTCATCAAATACTTCTCTTTCAAATATCTCTTCCTGCATTTCCTTATTCAACCCCATCTCCCTCCACCATGCCACCTGATCTTCTCCTTCTTGTCCACCTTTGTACACTAATAAATCCATTCTATTTCTCCATACCATGGGCATCCATGTATGCACCCAAGTCCTTCCTCTATACCTAACTTCACTGGATCTACAGATTGTAGACAGGCCATCACATATGTAATGTTGAATGTCTTAATGTTTCTATTGCTGTCACCAAAAACTGTAACCCAAGCACAAGTTGGGGAGGGTAGGACTTATTTGCAATGTGGGTACTGTAAAGAAAAGAGACACTGAGCAAGAGACTGCCCCAAGAAAGAGACAGATACCAGACCACCTAAGTCCTTTTCTCAGAGGATGATGACTATATGATATGGGGAACAGACACCCTACGTGACACTAGGGTAACCCCAGCTGTGGAAGAGACCCTTATGGCTTCCCTTCATGATATCAGAGCAGAGTTTTTAGTCCTGACAGAGCCACTGGAGAAATTGAGGACCAAGAAATCCTTAGTATTCGGGGCTACTGGTCAGAAACCATACTCTTAGACCACTGATAAGAAAGTTAATCTATGAATAAGCCAAGTAACTCATTCCTCCCTCATCATTCCTCAAGCCCCACCACATTGTTGTGGAGAGATATACTAGCATATTTAAAATCCCAAATAAGCTGCTCTTTGGAAGGAACTTCAATCCCTTGGCAAGCCTGTCCCTATAAATTTAACTTTAAAATTAGAAGAAGAATATAGATTACATGAGTCTCAAGCCCCGTCAAGAAAAGTACTAGAATGGACCTATTTAGAGAGATATCCAACAGCCTGGGCAGAGACTGGTGGTATAATTGAGACAAAAATGCTGTCCCCCCCATCATTGTGACATTGAAAACTGGTGAGATTCCTTTCGGGGTACAACAATACACCATGAGCAAAGAGGCCAGTGAGGGCATCAGACCTCACCTTCAAAGGCTCTTAGAACTAGGCGTGTTTGGTCCTTTGTCAGTCTTCCTGGAATACTCTGTTGCTACCAGTTAAAAAGCAAGGCTTTGCCACCTGACACTCCCTAATAATCCCCCCTTACTAAAGAGACTGAGACTTTCTCATGGACCCCATATATGGGGAGGCCTTTAAAAAGATTAAAAAATCGTGCTTAGTGCCTCAGCCCTAGTCCTGACAGATGTGACCGAGCCATTCACTATTTAGATAAAAGAGCAGAAATAGTGAGATAGGTCCTGAACTAAGCTCTGGGGACATAGAAAAGACTTGTGGCCTACTTGTAAAAAAAAAAAAAATAGACCCAATGCCCAGTGGATGGCCGTCTTTCTTAAAAGATATCAATACTTCTCAAAGATGCTGACAAACTGACTCTAGGTCAAGGAACTATAGTAGTAGCCCCCCTCTGCCCCCATGCCTTAGAAAGCATTGTTAGGCAGCTGCCAGATTGCTGGATGACTAATGCTCACAGGACCCATTATCAGAGCCTCTTTCTGACTGAGAGAGTGTAGAGAGAGTGTAATTTGCACCCCTGCTATCCTGAATCCTTCCACCTTGCTGCCTGAAGCTGACAACTCCCTACCAGTGAAGGTGTATAGACATCCTGGCAGAAGAAACCAAAACTAAGAAAGAAGTCATTGACCAGCCATGGTCAGGTTGCCCCAATTGGTACACAGATGGTATCAGCTTTTTGATTGAAGGTAAAAGAAAAGTGGTGCCAGCAGTGGTCAACAGAAAAGAAACCATCCGTGTAAGCAGCTTTACTGAAGAAATGACAGTCCAGAGAGAAGAGCTAATCACACAGACCCAAGCCTTGAAGCTGGCCATAGAAAAGAACATCAATATCTAAACAGACAGCATGTATGCCTTTGCCACATGCATGGTAGTATCTGTAGAAAAAGGATGCTACTCACTTCTACTGGGGAAGATATTAAAAATAAAAAGGAAACCTTGAGACTATTAGAAGCCATACACTTTGCAAAAAACTGGACATCATACATTGCCATTGTCACCACAAAGTCCATGAGGCCATAGTGAAGGGAAATCTGATGCCTGAACTGACTGGCCTAAAAAAAATAAATGAATAAAATAAAGAACGTGAAGACCATTATAAACTCAAAGATGCAGGCTTTGACTATACTCCAGAAGATCAGAAATTAACAGGCAAAATACCTGATATATGTGGGTGTACTACCCAGGGAGTCTCTAGGACCAAGATGGTTGCTCTGTCCTGCCCACAATAGAAAGGTAACAATATGTTTCCAATCTAAACCACCTCATGCACTTGGAAATTGAGAAGGTCAAAGAAAATGTTGAGAGCTCAAACTGCAATGTTATAAGATTGCCAGATGTTGCCCAGGGGATTGTTAATGAATGCCAAGCATGTGCCCTCACCATTGCTGGGCACCACAAGAACACCCCCCCCAGAAGGTGGATAAGAGTTGACTGGCCATGAGCATACTGAAAAGTAGACTTTACTGAAGTTAAACCAGCCAAGTACAGTAATAAATATCTATTTGTTTTTTTGTAAACACCTTTTCAGGCTTGGTCGAAGCCTTCCCCACTAATAACAAGAACACCCATGCCATGGGAAAGAAGATATTAGAGGAAAATTTCCCAAGATTTGGCATCTCTAAGGTACTTTCATCAGACAATGGCCCCTCCTTCATTGTCCAGGTAAGCCAAGGGTTAGCCAGACAATGGGGGATTCATTGGAAGATACATTGTTCTTACAGATTCCAGACTTCAGGACAGGTAGAGTGGATGAATAGAGCATTAAAAGAAACCTTGACTAAATTGGTTTTAGAGACCTACAGAAAAGATTATGCAGCTCTTTTTCCCTTTGCCTTGTTCTGAGTATGGAACACCACAGGGAAATTTAAACTTACACCATTCAAACTCCTCAACTTGGGACGCCCCTCCCTTTAACAGAAGCAGGTGCAATGTTTGAACTTGATGTTTCTTTTTCAGAACCCCCTCTAGCTCACTTGAAGGCCCTACAATTGGTCAGAAAAGATGCCTTGGAAATGCTGAAACACAATAAAAAACAAAAACAAAAACAAAAAAAACAAAAAAACATACTAACCAGGAACCATCTTCGTGCCACATAAATTTCAAACAGAAGATCCTGTCCGGGTCCGGTGCCACCATTCTGGCAAACTTGAACTCAGATAAAAAGGATGCTCCCTGGTGCTTCTGACAAGCCCTGCTGCCGCACCTCCAGCATGTAACCGCTTCTGGCCTGCCATGGCCCACTGGCCTGGCACTGCACAGGATCCCCCCTTCTTCCCTCCTCCCACTGGCAAGAGTCTCTTTCGTCTCATTCAAGGGGCTTCTGAGGTTCTCAATCTTACAAATCCTAAAGCTGTGACCTCAGGTTGGCTTTATTTGGCAGCTGGGCCAGAGGTTTAATTTTCTAACTTATAAAATTAGAACTATGTACTAGAAGGAGTGGGAAATGTGAGACCCCAACTTAGAGCATTTCTCCCTGGAAGGTGAAGCCCCTGGACATTCTCCAAGCTTGTATTCCCTGAGCTCTAAAAATACAGCCAGAAAGAAGCTCTATGTTCTCTACAGCCACCAAAAAGCATTTTGGTTTCTGAGCCTTACAGCTAGAGATTCGAAAATTGGAGTTTTGCCAAGGACATCTGGGCAGAGAAGAACATTCCTCCCGACTCTTCCCAACTCTCCAAACTCTCCTCCCAACTCATCTCAATTCCTCAGGTAGCTAATAAAAACCCTCTTCTGTCACATCTCAGAGTCATACGCCCCTGCCCTGCACAGTGGAAGGAGTTTGTCCTTAGCTAGCTGATAATAAAACCTCTTACAGTTTGCATCAGGTGTGGATTTCTCTCAAGTCATTTGGGTGCTGGCCATCTCATCTGAGGACTTTAATGGACTTGAGAGGAGGTCCATCTTCAGGGTCTTACACATGGAGACCTAAGACCAAAATTCTTCAAACTATTATGCAAAATCAAAAGAGAAGGAACACTATTGAATTTGTTCTATGAAGCCAGATTACAATTATATTCAAACCATACAAAAACTCAATGAAGAAAGGAAACTTCAGATCATTTTCCCTTATGAATATCGAAGCAAAAATACTCAATAAAATCACTGCAAACCAAATAAAAGAATACATCAAAACGATCATCCATCATGGTCAAGTAGGCTTCATCCCTGTGATGCAGGGATGGTTTAATATATGGAAATTTGTCAACTTAATCCACTATAGAAACAAACTCAAAGACGAAAACAACATGATCACCTCATTAGATGCTGAGAAAGCATTTGACAAAATACAACACCCATTCATAATAAAAGTCCAGGAAAGGTCAGGAATTCAAGGCCCATACCTAATATAAAAAAAAAAAAAGTCAGCAAACCAGTAGGAAACATTAAACTAAATGAAACAATCGCATTAAAATCAGGGACGAGACAAGACTGCCCACTTTCTTCATACCTATTGAATATAGTAGTTGAAGTCCTAACCAGAGCAATTAGACAACAAAAGGAAAACAAATGAATACAAATTGGAAAGGAAGAAGTCAAAATATCACTATTTCCAGAATATATGATAGTATGTATCAGTGACCCAAAAATGCAAAAAAGAGAAATCATAAACCTTATATACGACTTCAGTGCAGTAGGTGAATATAAAATTAACTCAAACATATCAGTGGGCTTTCCCTACACAAAGGAAAAGGAGGATGAGAAAGAAATTAGGGAAAAAACACCCTTCACAATACTCACAAATAATATAAAAAAGCTTGGTGTGATTCTAACTTAGAAAGTGAAAGATACATATGATAAAAACTTCAAGTCTCTGAAGAAAGAAATGAAACAAGATCTCAGAACATGGAAAGATCTCCCATGCTCATGGATTGGAAGGATTAATATAGTAAAAATGTGTGTTCTGCCAAAAGTAGTTTAAAGATTCAATGCAATCCCCATCAAAATTCCAACTCAATTCTTTACTGAGTTAGAAAAGGCAATTTACAAATTCACCTGGAATTAAAAAAAAAAAACCCAACAACAACAACAACAAAAAAAACCTAGTATAAGAAAAACTATTCCCAACAATAAAAGAACCTCTTGTGGAATCACCATGCCTGAACTCAAGCTGCACTACAAAGCAATTGTGATAAAAACTACATGGTACAGGTTTAGTGGTAGGCAGGTATATAAATGAAATAGAACTGAAGTCAGAAAAATAAACCCACACACCTATAGTCACTTGATCTTTGACAAAGGAGCTAAAACCATCTAGTGGAAAGAAGACAGCATTTTCAACAAATGGTGCTGGCTTAATTGGCAGTTAGCATGTAGTAGAATGTAAATTGATCTATTCTCATCCCCTGTACAATGCTCAAGTCTAAGTCGATCAAGGAACTGCACATAAAACCAGAGACACTGAAACTTATAGAAGAGAAAGTGGGGAATAGCCTGGAATACATGGGCAAAGGGGGAATATTCTTGAAAAAAAAAATACCAGCAATATCTTGTGCTATAAGATTAAAAATGGACAAATGGGACCTCATAAAATTGATAAGATTATACCCAGAAGTTCAAACTTGTAATAAGGATACATGCTTCACTATGTCCTTATGTATAATAACAAGAAGCTGAAATGAACCCAGATGACTCTCTTTACAGGAATGTATATAGAAAATATGGTACATTTATTTAATGAATTACTACACAGCTATTAAAAACAATGAATTCATGAAATTTTTATACAAATGGATGGATCTGTATGATATCTTTCTAAGTGAGATAACCCAATCACAAAAATCACACATGATATTCACTCATTGGTGAGTGGATATTATCCCTGAAGCTCAGAATAACCAAGGTAAAATATGCAAAACCCATGAAACTGAAGAAGATAGACCACAATAAGTAGATTGTGGATAAGTACCCCACAATTCCCTGGGACTAAACCACCAATCAATGAAAACAAACAATGGGACATATGATTCCAGCTTTCTATGTAGCAGAGGATGGACTAGTCAGGCATCAATGAGAGGAGAGACACTTTTTCCTGTAAAGATCCTATGTCCCAGTATGGGGGAATACCTGGGCTGGAATTGTTAGATGGTGTGTTGGGGAGATGGGGGAGAAGGGAGAGGACAGGAGATTTTTGGAGTGTAAACTAGAAACGGGGATAATATTTGAAATGTAAATAAGGAAAATATACAATAGAAAAAGAAAGGAAATAATTTATTTGAAGGTTTTATGAGATAAATTCATGTTTGGCAAACATATTATACGAACAATGTTCAGGTCTTTTGTTGAGGCAAAATCAAGAAAGTTCTTCTTTCTCAAAATATAGTGATATAGTTCCAAGAGTAGGTATATGTGCTGCTAAACCTTGTATATAAGAATAGATAAATATAGGTAAAATTAGAAATGAAGTATATGTAAACTTAACAAGACTTCCTCCATTTCAGGTGACTAGGTAAAATCTAATGAACTGCAGGACACAATTAATACCTGACACTGGAAATGCTATACCTTCCAAAAGAGCCTCCTCTGAAACTTTTATGTCATCGTGCTCATCATCAAAGTCCAAGTGTAATAAGTAACCTTCCTTTGGTATCACCATCAATTTCTTAAGTGCCATTCTTCTCTTAAGAACTCAGTAGTCTTAGTTAAAAAACAAACAATAAAAATAAAAAGGAAAAAAAAGAACTTAGTTACCTGACTAAAAATTATCATTTAAATAATTAAAAATAAAAAAAAAATAATTATTTTAGCTCAATGAAAGATAATTTCTTTTGTTACTTAACATGTATATTTTTAATCAATTGCCTTTTTCAGAGAGTTCTGTATACATATTCAATATGGTGATGCATATATATATATACTTACCCGTACCATTTTCTCCATGTATCCCATTTATCATGTCCCTCTCCCTCACAACTTGTTTTAAAAACTTCTTTAACTCACTTCTTTAAAAACCTCCTTTAGAACCAAAGTTATCAATCTGCCATTTCTCAGTTTAAAAAAAAAAAACAAAACAAAAACTGGCCAATCTTCAACATGTGAGTCCTCCCCTCCTCCCAATAAACAATGAGCAACATCCTTTAACCTTTGAGGCATCTGAATTTTGGTCCTATCTCCCACAGATACTTTTTAAACAAAACATCAGCAATTCTGTTTAACAGTTTATCTCAGTCTAAGGTATACTCACAGTTCTATCCAGAAAGATAAAGAACATGGTAACTGTATATTCATATCAAAAAGATCCACCACTAAGTCTACAAAAAAACATGAACTACCACCACCACCCACACAGAAAGACCTTATATTGGAGAAATTAGGGATTTGGGGAAGCCGAGGATTTCAAACATCTGAAGATTGTAAGTTAAAGGCCAGACCAAGCTGGGCCAGCTGAAACTACAAAGATAGATCCCATCCTACAGAACCTAAACTGAGAGAAAAAGCTGAACTTGGTGGTGCAAGTCTTTAAGCCCAATACATGGGAGATTGGGACAGAAGGATCTGTGGTCAGAATCCATCCCCAATGACTTATGAATCTCTTACAATATCTCCTCTTCTTCTTTTCATTCATCTTCCTATGCCATTCTACTGTCTGCAATGTTCATACAGTCTATACCAAAGGAACACACCATAGAGAAGACAATGAGGAGGGACGAATCCTCAGTGTGTTTCTAAGGGATCCTGTACAGCACACAGGACAAGCGCCAAGGCATCTCATCCATGGCTCCCTGTTCCCTGACCCACAGTCCTGCAGCTGGTTCTCTGATCCTATCCCCAGGCCCAAAGCTTTTCTCTTCCAAGGGTTCCGAATTCTCTATGGCCCTGACCTGTTCAATCCTCTTCCATGAATACGGTCCTCCACCTTACATTCACCCTCAGATTCCACAGGAAATGGCGATCAGGAGGCTTTTCCTCACTTAGTGGCCTCCTGGGCCTGAGATTCCCCACCCTGTCACACCTCGATTAACTGTACAACAACCCTGATCAGGGCAGATTATCACTTACAGGTCATGTATGAGGAGAACACCTTCACAACTGCACCCTTCTGTGCTTAGCTCCTCAATGGCAAAAAAAAAAAAAAAAGTTGTCAGGAGCCAGACCCGGACAGAAGCCTCAGAGGATCCTTTGTGATGCCAGCTGGAGCAAACAGGTCTCACCAAAGGACTGTGCTGATTGGCTAAATACCCCCTGCACATGCGTTCATGGAATACCAAGTACCAACAATTTGAAGGGAGATTTTAGAAGGTGGGAATAAGCCACTGGCTTTAAGGCAAATGATTTCCAGTTTGTTGGTTGATAATTGCTTACAAACTTGAAAATCCAGAACAAATATGAAACATATGAAATACAGCAAATGGCTCTACTTAATTTCAGCTGTAGAGGCTCTTGTACGCATTTTTGGTTTTTTATTTATTTATGTGCATAAACATTTAATAATGTGGACTTCTGCATGTACACACGCACACCAGAAGAGTCTATGCTGCCCTAAGAGTTCAGAAGGGAGCATACACATTTCCTTCAACCCCTGGTACTCTCCTGTCTCTACTTTCCTAGTCAGCTTGATTAGAAGAGTGTGCTATGCAGTGCAGGCCCTCTCTCTCTCACTTATGTGCTTGGCCACTCAGGCCCACTCTCTCACTTAGGCATTAGGCTGGGCAGGCACTCTCTGTCTCTCTCTTTCTCTCTCTGTCTCTGTCTCTCTCTCTGTCTCTCTCTTTGTCTCTTTGTCTCTTTGTCTCTCTGTCTCTGTCTCTGTCTCTGTCTCTGTCTCTGTCTCTGTCTCTCTGTCTCTGTCTCTCTCTCTCTCTCTCTCTCTCTCTCTCTCTCTCTCTCTCTCTCTCTCTCTCACTCTCTCTCACTTAAGTGCTAGGCTGCACATGTCCTCTCTCTCTCTCTTATGTGCTAGACTGCCCAGGGCCCCTCTCTCTCTTATATGCTAGGCTTCCCAGGACCTCTCTCTCACTTAGATATTAGTCCTTGCAGGCCCTCTTTCTCACTTATGTGCTAGGCTGGGCAGGGCCTCTCTCTCACTTATGTGCTAGCTGCCCAGGTCACCTCTCTCACTTATGTGCTAGGCTGAGAAGCCCCTCTTTCTCACTTATGCCGCAGAAGAGCACTGATTCTCTGAAACTGTGATTGTGCATATGTTATGAGCCACAATGTGAGTGCTTTGTGCCTGGTCCTCTACATAGAACAGGTGCTTTTCTTTTCTTTTTTGTTTTTATTATTATTATTATTATTATTATTATTATTATTATTATTATTGTTATTGTTGTTATTATTATTATTAAATTTCAAGACAGGGATTCTCAGTGTAGCACTGTCTTTCCTGGAACTTACACCAGGCTGGCTTTGAACTCAAAAATCCTTGTCCTCTGCTTCCCAAGTGCTGTGATTGAAGGCATGAACCACCACTGCCCAACCAACAGTTGCTCTTAACAGCTAGTTTTTCCATTTTTTCAACTAGTCTAGTGTGTATTTCATGTATCCTAGAGCATTCCGCCCATTTACTTGCAGTGTTTTCCTACTTGTGCATTAGATTTTCAAGGCTGGTTTGGTGAAAAGAAATGAAAGGAAGTAGTTAGGCACTTTAATAATAATAATAATAATAATAATAATAATAATAATAATAATAATAATAATAATAATAATAATAATAATAATAGAAACATTTTAATGTCTTTAAGTCTATCATTTTTAAAATGTATGAGTGCTCTGTTTATGGGTTCACCTTCATGAAAGAAGGGGACATCAGATCACTTTATATATGGTAGTAAGCCACCATGTTATTGCTGGGAATTGAAATCAGCAACTGTAAAATAACAGCCCCTTCTCATAACTGCTAAGCAATCCCACCAGTTCTAGAAATATGTTTTGATTTAATTTTTATTGCATTATGATAAGAAAATATACATAATTTCAATTTATCTGAATTTGTTAACAACTAAAAACATATTTTGAGTAAACAGACTTACATCACATTCTTCTTTTTATTTTGTACCCCAACTCCTCCAGCTGATGCCCACTCAAAACCTATCAAACCTTTCATTTTTATCATGTTCCTTAATATTTATAAAATATTTAACAATAAAAATGAATATTAAAAAAGTTGTTTGATATAAAACAACAATCAATTGAATAGTCTTATTGATATGTTTGTCTGCAGCAATACTGAAAATACATTTCTCTCATAAATTTTAAATAACTCCAAATATATTAACTGTATGATATATTAAAATAATATATCACTATTAGTTTTTTTGGTGAACATAAATAGTCTTTTGGTTTGTTTGTTGTTTGTTTGTTTTGTTTTTAGGAGATCTTAAAATTCTTGACTTACAGATTATGCTAACAGGACCCTGAAGTTGTCTTGTGTGAGGATAGTCCAGTGACTGGCAAATACAGAAGTGGATGCTCACAATCATCTATTGGATGGAACACAGGACCCCCAATGGAGGAGATAGAGAAAGTACCCTAGGAACTGAGGTTGTTTGAAACCCTAAAAAAGAACAACAATATTAACTAACCAGTACCTCCAGAGCTCATGTCTCTAGTTGAATGTGTAGCAGGGGATGGCCTGGTAGGCCATGTGTGGGGGGAGAGGCCTATGGTTTTGTGAAGGTTATATGCCTCAGCTCAAGGTACTACTAGGGCCTGGAGGTGGGAATAGGTATTTTGGGGATCAAGGAGGGGGGAGAGGGGAGGCAGGAGGGGACTTTTGGAATGTAAATGAAGAAAGTATCTAATAAATATAAAATTAATATAAAATCTTGGCTTACTGTGATACAAAAAGAAAAAGAAAAAAAGAAGAACAGTTTATGGACACTGGATTTCATTGTAATAAGGCTGTACTTGAATGTCCCTCACATCACCAAAGTATTTTACCTCCATAGTAGCTAAGGGAAGAGTTGACATATCTGCTGCAGCAAGGAATGAACTGTAGGCATTATTTTTGGATACTAATTTCCTGCTATGTACAAAGCTATTTGATTTGAGTGATTGTTGTCATTCTCAGGCCACAGGTAACAGGGTACATTCACTTAAGGAATGGGTGTTTATTAAGATGGTCTATCCATGATGTCATTGATCAACAGTTTCAATGAAGAATTGTTCTGCTTCGAGAGTGTCACAGACGTTAGTTGATGATAGAATTCAGTTTCATTGGATGTGATGTTTTTTGCAAAAGCATTCATCTCAGAATAATAGTAACTTTATTGCAAACTTGAAAAATGGAAAAACTCAGAGTAGAAGTGGAAGCTAAAATACTACCACCTTTTTGCTACTGTGATGACAGATGACTGATAAATCCTCTCTCACTCTTTGTAGGAATGTGTAAACAGGAACAATCAGCAATGGGTTTGGCTAAGATTGTTTTCCTGCTGTCCAAACCCTGTTACTCAGTATGCTTTGTGGTGGCCAGGAAGCTGAGTTCCTGAGGAAGTAAAGTTCTGGAGGAAGCATGGTAGGCAGAAGTCTCTGTGGAGGGAGTCAGTGAACTGTTGAAAGATGGTTAATCCTGGTTCAGCTGGGGGTCCCAGTGGGATGATGGTGGAGGGATGGAGGTGTTACTAAAGGAGAAAGGAGAGCAGGTGACCCTCATTGGACTCCTGTGGTTAATGCTTCTGGGTTCACAATCCACTTTACCCAAGAAAAACAGAGAACTTTTTCGCTATGGGCAGGAGATTGAACAAATTATCACCTAGCTGAAACCAGGAAGGCTAGGGAATTGGAGACCCTAAAAGTATTCTTGGGGCCTGGGGATGTGAGTTGTGAGTAAACTGGCGGTCAGTTACTGGTGGAAACAGACTAGATCCTTTTCTGTACTGCTGCTGCCCACCAGGAATTCAAAAAACAAACTGAAGACCAGTCTTCATTTTCCTTTACCTGGTTTTGAAAGGCCAGATTTCCAAAATTTGCGTATATAGGCGCCAAAGTGCTTCCAAATCCAGAGGCTCCTCTCAACCTCAGAAGAGCTGGTACTTCAGACATGATTCAGGGAAGGCTGTGTTTATGTATGTGTTGTTTTGGTATAGGAAGGTAAGCTCTAACTCTGTATCTCAGTATTATCTTAGCACATGTGCAGTTTGGACTGGCCTTGAAAATGAAGTACTCAGCCTTACAAATTTACTGGGGCCTAAGGAAACATGTCTTCTATATTTTTTATACTTAAATTTTATTTTTTATTTATTTATTTTTTCATTGTTGAAGATTGAATCCAGAGCTTCTTTGTGTAGCATTAAAATATTAAGTCCAGTCAGGCGAAAAGTATTTCATTAATATTTGCAAAAAAAAATAATAATAATAATTGTTTATATATCTTGTTGTATTACCAAACAAGAACAGAATCTTCAGTAACTAATGATAATTAAAATGCAAATTCTGAAGAAGTAATTGGAGATACACTGTATTATGTTCAAACTTATTATTTCCTTCTTAGTGTAAGTATTTCAATGAAAGTATAATTGATTGTATAGCAAGTAATCTATGTTAACATTTTGTATATGATGTATATTCCAAACAATAATTCTGTATGATTAATCTTTAATTTTAATGGTTTTCTTGGAGGGTATAGTGTTGTGGGTCAAACTCTCAGTGTCATGCCTGTATGTCAAAAGCTGAGCCATCAAACTCTAAGATCTGCATCTGTACTTTTTAAAACATTAATTTCTTTATAGATTTCCAGTACAAAATCTTCAGGGAAAATTTGAAGGTACATTTTTGGATATATAATTTTTTAAACTATATAGTATTAGCATAATTTCTATATTAGGAAATATTAGTTAATATACTGTATGACATCATAGTGAATTATTCTTTTTATATGTAGTATTTTGTAACTATTTTTATTTTTATTTATTTATCTATCTATCTATTTATTTATTTATTTTTACTAGATATTATGTTTCTTTACATTTCAAATATTAGTCATTTCTTTGTTTCACCCCAGATAATCCCTATTCCATTTACCCTCTCTGTGTTTTTATGAGGGTCTCCTCCATCTTTCAATTTTACCCTCCCCACCCTGGTACATGCCTACACTGGGGAATCAAGCCTTCACAGGACCAAGAACCTCTCCTCCCACAGATGTCTGACAAGGTCATACTCTGCTATATATGCAGCTGGAACCATGGGTTGGTGCTTAGTCCCTGGGTGCTCTGGACAGTCTGGTTGGTTCATATTGTTGTTATTCCTATAAGGTTGCAAACCCATTCAGCTCCTTCAGTTCTTCCTGTATCTTGTCTACTGGGAACCCCATGATCAGTCTGATATTTGTCTGTGAGCATCAGCCTCTTTTCTTGCCAAGAAATGGCTGAGCTTCTCAGGAGATAGCCATATTTGGCTCCTGTCAGCAAGCAAGTGTTGGTATCCACAATAGTGACTGGGTTTGGTGTCTGTATATGGGATGGATCCACAGGTTGGGCAAACAATGGATAGTTATTCCTTCAGTCTCTGCTCTGCACTTTGTCTCCATATTTTTTTCCAAGGAGTATTTTGTTCCCCATTCTAAGAGGGATTGAAACACCCACACTCTCATCTTCCTTCTGCTTGAGCTTCATGTGGTCTGTGAATTACATTTTGGATATTCTGAATTTTTAGAATAGTATCCCTTTATCAGTGAGTGTGTACCATGTTTGTAATTTTGGGATTGGGTTACCTCACACAGGATGATATATTTTATATCCTTCCATTTGCCTGTGTATTTAATAAAGTCATTGTCTTTGTATCATTTGCATATATTTTTATCTCTATTGCTCTATTCTACAGCTTGAGGTCGAGGATGTTTCCCCCTGTACTTCTTTTATTGTTGAGAATAGTTTTTCAATATCCTGGATTTTTTTTTTATTTCAGATGATTTTGTAAATTGTTCTTTCTATCTTTATGAATAATTGAGCTTGAATTTTGATTGTGATTTCACTGAATTTATAGATTGCTTTTGGCAAGATCACCATTTTTACTGAATTAATCGTGCCAATCTATGAGCATGGTAGGTCTTTCCATTTTCTGAGATTTTCAATTTCTTTCTTCAGAGACTTGAAGTTCTTGTCACACAGATCTTTCACTTGCTTGGTGCGAGTAACAGAAAAGTATTTTCTACTTTAAGTAAATGTTAATGAGACTTTAAATTTTGATTTACATTTGTTGTGGAAATACGGAAGTATTGCACAAAGTTTTAGAAATGTACTTTATGGTTTATTATGTTTAACAGTATAGAAAAAATCAGTTACATAATCAGGCAATTTGTATATTTTAATTGAATTATGTTTTACACTAAGTCTTAACTGAGTCAATATAGGAAAAAAAATTAGACTTTCTATTTGGTAGAACAGAATAAAACCCTACTTTGAAATACAATTAATTTACTAAAAAAGATTACCTATCTATCTATCTATCTATCTATCTATCTATCTATCTATCTATCTATCTATCTATCTATCTATCTATCATCTATCTACCTCTCTATTTTCTATCTATCTATCATCTATCTATCTATCTATCTGTCTGTCTGTAAACTTTAATTTTGAAAATCTAAAACATAAAATAAAACTTCTCTGATAATCTCTTAGAAAAAAAATCTGCAATTACTTCCCATTAGATGATTTTTTACTGCTATTTTTCTTTTTATAGTATGAAAAGAACAATTTAATTTTTTTGAGCGTTCTTTTCCTATTTGTATAAATTTGACTGCTTTCATTACTTTGCTTTACAGGGTCATGATCAACAACAAATTATATGAGCAGTATAAAAATATGTTTCAGAAGTTGTATGTGGGTGTAGAGAAATTCGATAAAGAACAAGAAAAACAAGTGGTTGGTATAGTAAGTAACTTTATAATTAACCTCGTATACCTATGTATCAATTAGGAATGGAGAAACTAGCCTTGTGTTCGACACTTGAAACTAAATTAAGTCTCATTATCTAACTATCCTTGGTTCTGTTCAAGTCCTACTGAATTGTAAATCAGAGAGGTATGGTCACATACTATACCAATGAAAACCACTAAGAATTTTAATGGAGACGAGATCATAAATTTCCAAGAGACAGACATTTGCTGAGAGATGAAGAGAGGATTACCAGTTTTTACAATATGTCAGCCTCAGGTATAGTTGAAAGATAGAGAAAGATTACTTACTGTTGTCATCTGGACGCTGTCGTTAATTTTAGAAAACCAAATCAAACTAGCAAAGTAGTTTTAAAATCCTAAACTTAGTCCCTATTTAGTAAAAAAAAAAAAAAAAAAAAAAAAAAAAAAAGTGTATGGAAACAACTTTCCTAACAACCATGGCAAAATAATCCTGTGTAATAATATCACCAAACTATTTTAGATCGTCTCCCCGTTAATGTAACAATCATTGTAGTCATCAAATGGTTTCCAAGTAAGATCTGAGGCAATTACCATATTAACCATTTTTTTTTGGTTGGTTAATTGTTTGGGGGGTATTCAATTTGAAATAAACAGGAGATCATTTCCTGCATGAGAACAACGTGGAGGGAGCTGCCATTTTGAGTCAGTTCAGGAAACAGATAGGGACTAAAGATAAAAAATAAATAAATACTCCAAATGAAGGCAATTTTTAAACCTTTCATAGCATGGCAAAAAACACTGTAGTCATTTACAGACCAAAAGCTAGAACCTCTTTGTAGTGTTGGCATTGGGCTTACCATCCTAGTCTCAGTATACTAACTTACTTGAAAATTATCATAAAAACATACACTGAATATTTTGTCTTTAGATCTCTAAAAACCTCAGAAAAACTTATCAAAATAACAGACTACAATAAATTCAAGAGAATCAGTTTCATTTTATTTCAAAAAAATTTAGGCTTTTTATAATATTAAATATTTGTTATGAGTAATTCTAGCTCATTTGGTCATAAATATATATGTTTTTAGGAAAATAATTCTAAAAACTTAAAATGCATGTTTTGTATTATTATGTATAACATTGGCAAATTAGATAAGACATGCTCATTCATGTTAAACTCATAAATCTACTCCTATTTTCTGAATCTCTTAAAAATCAGAAACCTCGCTAGGCAAGATCTTAAACTACTGTTCTCCTGTAGGCCATGACATTTTTAGCAGATATTTAAATGTATTAACTGATCTACTAATGAGTAGAAATCTGAAAGACCAGAATCTCTGTTGCCTTTCACATAATGACTCTATTCAATGTAAACTATGACTACAATTAGAAAAATACTGAAATCCTAAAGTCAAATCCTCACCTCTTTTATCAGTCATAGAAAATCTTTTAATAGCTATGATACTGTAATCTGTAATCCCAGCACTTGGCAGTTGAATGCAAGAGGATCAAGGCCTTTGACTGTCCATAGCTATATAGCAAGTTTGAGGTCAGCATGAGTAATGTAGGACTGTCTCAAATGAACCTGTCCCCTACAAATCAAACAGAAATATAATGTTAGTATAAAGATATAAAAATAGTAAATATTGCTGTCACTTCAGTAGGAAATTGTTGACCAGAAATACTAAAATAAATGTACAATTGGAATTTTTTTACTATACTTTTGAAGGGAAAACTATTGAAATCTGGATATCCATAGAGTTCCCTGTTTAGAACATTATCCTGACAGCATATAGCCCAGAACTGGTAAGAAGCAAGGCTTGGAGAATCACAGGAGTTGCCTTGCCCAGACTTTAGAGATGGCAGCAAATAACTGTAAGTATCACCTGTTATTTTAGACTGAGGAAGTGCAATTGATGATGACATGTTCCAATATAATAATAGAAAAACAAACAAACAAACAAAAAACTAGTATTTCTGCTTTAGATCTTGGCAGGGCCATTCTAGCCCCATCGTTTGACAAAAGCACAGCACACCTCAGAAAATTGTTTTGATGACATCAACAATTGTCAGACTTAAAATCTATTGATGTGCTTCAAACATCTCTCATCTTCCGGGGTTATACATGGTGGTATTTATGAGACCTCTAAATGATCCCTAGGATTAGGAGCATAGTGTGTAGAGTTGGGAGAGGATATATAGACTGGAGAGATAAAATGGGAAGCATGGTGATCCTTGGATTGCCTGTGCCATATACCTTTGCAGTTGTGGTAATAGATTCAGTGCAGATTGACACTATGAGCACTACCCTAGCACACAGTACAGTGCTTTCTTTTCTTTTTCCGGGCTTTTGCCTGTGACAGGGAATGTAGCTTGGATACTACTGGGTATTGTGTGGAAGATAACAATCTTTGGATCAGTTCAAAGCTTTGGGAGCTGCCAGTTAATAGGCTAAGCTTCAGACTACATCCTACCAATGGATAAATAGGGTCCAGTCTAGATGAATTTCTGGATCCCCAGGATACATGAATAGCATGCAGTATTCTAGAGTAGTATCCAGCTTAATGATACTTCTGTTGCTCTTGTGTCTTTCCCTCTTCTGTATCCCCCAAGTTCATTCCGCTTTCTTGGCATGACTCACAAATGAGCCTTTGTGTATTATCCTGTGGTATATGAGAGGAGTTGTCTGAAGAGAGATGAAATATTGAGTCATGGCAAACACAACTGTGGAAATGGAAACCATCCAGGGGCAAATGTTGTAAAATTAACATAGTCTGTGAAAGAAAAATGCTTTTGCTTTCAGAAGGAGAGTGAATGGAGTTTTTCACTAAGCTGGAAGGGGGCTAATAAAGACCCTTTTTAACTGGAGAATTTAATAAGAATGAACCAAAACCCAGGTGCAATTATTCTTACAGGAGTGAACTGGATAGATGGGTAGAGTTTGGCTAGTATAAGATACTTGATTTAATGACTTTTGAGGTTTTTTTCGAAATCATGATCAATAAATTCTGCCCTCTGTGACATATCTACTATATTTGTTTGAAAGATGAATAAACTAGGATACATAGATATAGCTTTATAGTATAGTTCTTGAACTTTCATGATGTGACAATTAAATCTGTATGATCAGGACATATTTAGAGCTCTGCATTAGGCACACATAATCTATAGCTCCTGGGGACATACACGCAAATGAACAAACATGACTTTATAGTGTTTCTTGTTTTCAGAATGGAATACATTTTATAAATAATCTAAAAGCAATAGGTTCAGTTTCTATGTTCTTAGAGACAGAACCTTAAAGACCCTAAAAACTCTAAAAAATAAAAAATAAAAAAGAAGAGAAAAGAAAATAAACTTGAAGCTTTAAATAAACAATAAAAACCCTAAAACAAACAAACAAACAAACAAAAAAAAACATAAAATTTTTGAAAAAATAAAACTAAAAGAACCTAAAACCCTAAAGAAAAACAAACAAACAAAAAAAATCAACAAAAAAATTCTAGATCTCTACAAAGACCCAAAAAACCATAAAATAATTACCACAAACAAACAATCAAGGAAAGAACAATAGCCACACAAAGCTTTAAAAAAAAATCTTGCCAAATACACTGAGAACAACCCTAAAATCATTTAAAAAAACGTAAAAAAAAACCCTAAAACAATAAAGCAAAACCTAAAACCCTAAAAAACCCTAAAATTATTAAACAAACACTAAATGACCCAAAAAAGCTATTTTTTAAATTCTTAATTAACATTTTTAAAACCCTACAATTCTATAAATAAGAAAACACAAGAACTCTAAAAAGACCCTAAAAAATTATAAAACCCTAAAAAAAAAATCCAAAAACTCTACAAGTCTAGATCCCTAATGAGACAATAAAAAAGCAATTAAAAAAAAAAAGAAAATGAAAAGATACAAAACCACCACCCCAACAACTACAAATTCTTCTGCCTTAAAAAATCGCCAAAAACACTGGAAAAGAAAATCATTTTCCAAACCTTATTAAAAAAATGCTTAAAACAATTTTTAAAAATTCCTTAATTAAATTAAAAAACAAAACAAAACTAAAAAATAAAGAAATACCCTAAAATTCTTTTTTTTTTCTTATAAAAGAAAACATTTATTTGGGGGCTCGCTCACAGTTTGAAATGGTTAGTCCATTATCATCATGGTAGGAAGCAGACAGGCATGGTGGCGGAGAGGTAGCTGAGAGCTTCGAATCCTGATCTGAAAGCAGCCAGGAGAGAGAGTGAGGGGGAGAGACAGAGAGAGAGAGAGAGAGAGAGAGACAGAGAGAGAGAGAGAGAGAGAGACAGAGAGAGAGAGAGACAGAGAGAAACAGAGACAGAGACAGAGACAGAGACAGAGACATAGTTTCAAAGTCCTGGTATGGATTACTAGGAGTGATCACACCTGTTCCAACAAGGCCACACCTCCTAATCCTTCCCAAACACTTCCATTAACCAGGGAATCAAGCAGTCAAGCATATAAGCCTACGTGAGGTTGTCTTATTCAGACCAAGACACTCATTAAACCTTGTAACAAAGCCAAGTTGAAAAGCAGTACTGTACAAGTGTTATGAGAAAAGTTGCTGGGACCAGGCTTACATTGCAATGCAGTGACCTGGCAACTCACTCAACAACAGTAAAAAGACCCACAAGAACTGAAAAACCCTAAAAAAAAGTTCCTTTAAAAAGTTCTAAAAACACATCAAAACTCTGAAACTCAAAATAAAATCCTTGAAAACCCGCTTAAAAAAGCAAAACAAAAAAACAAACATACAAACAAACAAACAACAACAACAAAAAACCTACTATACCCTGAAACCCTAAGTAAAATCCTGAGACTATAAAATCAATCCTACCCTCCCCCAAAATACCTACAAAACCCTGAAACATTAACTAAAATCCTAAGATAAAAAAATAATCCTAAGCCTATAAAAAAAAGCAAACACACACACAAGAAAACAAAAAACCCTTACAAAATCCTAAAACCCTATAAAACACTAAAAGTATAAAAAGAAACAAAAACAAAACAAAACACAACAACAAGAAGAACAAAATCACACAAAAAACTACAATTATCCTAAAATTATTTATAAACACTAAAAAGCCCTAAAACCCTGAAATACCTTAAATAAATAAATAAATAAATAAATGAATAAATAAATAAATAAATAAAATAAAAATAAACCTCAACCCTACCCAAAACAAACAAACAAACAAGCAAACAAAAAACTTATAAGGACAAAAAACCTACCAAATTTAAAACCATTAAAACCCTAAAACTCTAAATAACACAAAGGGCTTTACCCTCCCGCACACACCCCCCCTCTAAAAAAAAAAAAAAACCTGAAAACTGTAAAATACTAAAAAGCCCGAAAAAAGCCTAAAACATTAGAAAAAGTAAATCAAAAGAAAAAAAAATCTAGAATCTTTAAACAAATACTGAAATAGTCCTAAAACACAAAAAAAAAAAAAAAAAGAAAAAGAAAAAAAAGAAAAAGAAGAGAAAAATAAAATTCTGAAAACACACCTATTAGCTAGGCAGTCATTCAACTTACAGAGTTTAGCCTGCTTCTGAGTGCTGGTATTAAAGGGGAATAAAACTATACTTGACTCCTTTTTGTTTGTATAATTGTTTTCTAAAATATTTTTTTTTCTCTGTGGGTGAGTATATGTGTGTGTGCGTGTGTGTGTGTCTGTGTGTGTGTGTGTTGTCCAAAGAGGTCATCAGATCGTCTAGAACTAGAATTGCAGGTGGTTGTGAACAACCATGTGGGTGTTAGAAATTGAACCCTGGTCCTGTGCAAAAGCAATCAGTGGGCCTAAGCAGTGAGCTATCTCCTCAGTCCTTTCTGCTTGGTCTAATCAATACTTCACTATTCATCTTGCCTAAATATGTCTTTATTCCTACTTCTTCTGTCTGTTTTTATGTGATGAATTCTTGTTTGCTTTTCTCTTGTTTCTCCAATTACAGCACCAAGATTCTTCATTTCCTTTTGTTTTGGAAGATTCTCAAGGAATCTTAAATCCAGACTTTAGGGCAGTTATTTAAAATTCACACCTGGGGATTAATCTTCAGAAAATTATTTTTGGGAAAAACATGTGATTATTTCAACATCTATAGTAGTGTGGGGGCATTATTCTCCCTACGTCATGTACACTTAAGATCTTTAGATACCTCCTTCCCTGTGATAGCCTTGCAGCTCACTGAGTGACATGTGCATTTGATGATAAATGATACACAAACTTTGAAGCACCTTACCATATCCTGTCACCCATATCATGTTCATCATAGCAAGAACCACAAGTGAGTTGAAAAATACAAATATATTTTTTAGTGTCTTGAAGCTATAATCCCCAAATTAATCAAAATATTATTTGGACTCTGTTACTTTATACCAGTGTTTTTTTTAAGTGTACAAGTCGCAGGCCTTTTCTGTGACCCTTTGCACAGGTTTACAGTGTCCTTTTACCATCTTCATCCTCCCCACTATCCTCCATTGCTATCAGATCTCCCCCCTCCTGCTGCGCTTACTCTTCCAAAATACCTCCTATTTTTTAATGTCCCTTATTAAATTTATATTTTTACAATAGTCATTTTGAGTTTTACTTGTCTAACCTAATATATAGTATTTAACCATTCCATCCATTTTTTTGAAAACAAAGCGCTGCACTAATACACATAGATGAGAAATATATTTATCTCTCTCTCTCTCTCTCTCTCTCTCCTTCTGTCTCTCATTTTTAAGGCATTCATCCAGTAGTTGACATCTTAAATCACTCCATAGCATGTATGTTTCATACCGTGAGGCAATCAATATTGATGATATGGATATGTAGTGGTCCTTCTTAGATTTTTTTTTGTGAACTTAAATCAACCTGGGAAGATAGAATCTCAGATAAAGATCCTCCATCACATTGGCCTGTGGCCACACCTTAAGGAATGATTTTTTTTTTTTTGATGACTGTTGTTGAAGGATCTAGCTCTCTATGGATAGTGTCATATCCTATGAAGATGATGTACAGGGTACGGTGGGGACCGTGGAAGGTACTGAAAAGGATTTTTTTTGAAGAACTGAAGATCTATGTGCCATGAACAATTAAAGTGTCCTCTAATTTGTAAGTAAATTTTATACATACCTGTGTCCAGTATTCTGTCTACACATATTTCAAAAGTAAAATTACCTCATCTATTTCATCCTGTTTTACTGCATTTAATCTATGAAATTACTTATAATCAGAAGTGCTGGTAAATTTTAAAAACCTTTAAAATATGACTGGGAGATATCAGGTTTTTTTTTTAAATTTTATCACAACTTTGTAAGCATGCCCAAGATCTATGTTGTCCTCTTACTTTCCAAAGAATCCATAATTCATGATTGCCATTGGTTTCAATACATGTCATTTAACCCTGTCAAATTCCAGGTTTGTTTGCATAAAAATAGTCCTCCTCTAACTGTGGGTTTTCATAAAGTGAAAATTGGTGTGCTATCCAGTGTGCTGCCTCAAAGAATCTGGCAATATTTATGATAAGAAGCACAGCTTAAAGATAACCAAGGGAAAGGTTGGAACATGAAAAATAACCACCATGGATGTTGTCAAGGCAGAAACCGAAGACTTTCTCAGAACGAAAATAAAAACAAAAATGAAACAAAACAAAACATAAACCAAACAAATAAATAAAAATTCAACAACCAAACAATAAAAACCATGCAAGGGTGTAATTCTTTGGCAGAATATTACTCAGATCATCAGGCCTTTCAGTTGGGATTTCATTTATTATTTCTAGGAGGCCATATGAAAAGGTAAATTCGAGATTCTGAATGTTTCTGAGTGTAACTAGGGAAGGAACCAGCCTGAGAGGGGTTCTATGATGTAAGCTGAACTAGGGTGATGTCACAGAGCACTGGCTGGAGGTTGCGCATCTATTCCACTTGGAGGCGCTAGAATCCATTCAAGGTGAGTTCACTATCTTCACAGTGGTGTGTCAAAGCCAGGTCATTTTTTCCCACAGGCTTTTGGTGCCTGGTCTGTATCAGGAGATCTTGACGACTAGGATATTTTTCTATGGGTAAGTACATTTATGAAGTAATTGGGACCCTCATAGCTACAGAAAGCTAAAAATTTTCTCTCCTACAGTGAGTTACTGTACATTCTACTTTCCCCATGTTTATTAGCAAGGGAGATGAATAGTCTAGGTTAGTTTATCTCCTGAATTTATTATCCTTGCTAACCATATCTAGATCACAATTCCACTAAAATGCCAAAGCTCCTGTTTGTCCATGTGCATGTTAGAAGTTATTAGTTCTAAAAGGCTGATATTGCCTCGACTTTTTGAGTTGTTCTTGAGTTCAGTGATGCAATGGCTTCATCGAATAATTCTGAAGCTGGGTCAGGAGAAACAATAAAGGAGGACAGTGGTGTGCTGTGTCCCTGGGAAGATATTTGTGAATGCAAGAACTTAGCTCAGAGCTTACGCGTACAAGAGAATCATGGTGACCCCTCTGGCCTTTTTTTTTTTTTTCTCTTCTTCTTGATCATTGGGGGTAATTGTCATAGCACCACCTAAATTGACATAGAAATTCAAGGAGAGGATCCTCATCAGAGACAAATTTACTCAGGTCTGAAGAAATAAATGTTGATCTGAGTATGTTATTCTGAGCTCTAGAGAATTACTTGTTAATTACACTATTTTTATTTCCTTGTTTCCCTTGTTTCTTTTTTTCTTTGTTTGTTTGTTTGCTTGCTTGGTTAATTTTATTTGAGTTTCTGTATGTTTAGATTTGGCTGTCAGGAAACTCACTGTGTAGACCAGACTAGTCTTTCTCTCACTAAGGTCTGCCTCACTCTGTCTCTTGAGTACTATGATTAAAGTTATGGGTCACTACCACTTCCTATTAACTTCTCCATTTGATTGTTTTGTTATTTTCTGTTTGTATTTCTGTTTTGTTTGTTTTTCGTTTGATTTTCGTTTGTTTTTTTTTTTTTTACTTGATGTTGTTGTTGTTGTTGTTGTTGAGACAGGGTTCCTCTCTATAGCACTGACTGCCCTGGAACTCACTTTGTAGACCAGGCTGGTCTCTAATTTAGAAATCTGCCTGTCCTTGCCTTCTGAGTTCTGGGATTAAATGCGTGTACCACCATGGCTGACTTATTAACTTCTTATTTTTATAAAATTAATTTTAGGAGCTCAAAACTGTTTAGCATAATCTTCTTCACCTGCTCAGAAGTTCTCTTAGAGAAGAGTCTTGGTCCAGCATTCACTCCCAATCCATAACCATTGCCCATCAGGAATTCATATATATGATAGAGGCAACAGCATTGTGTCTGGTTTAAACGGGCAAGATCTTCAGTCCCAGGCAATGAGCAAGTATGATATTTGAAGGGAATGGAAGCCCCAAGACAGTGTGATCTACCACAACAGGTCTACAGCCAGGTAGAAGACAATACATCTGAAGAGTCTGAGCATGACATCACTCAAGAAGAAGAGTAGGAGGAAGCCTTCTTCCCAGGCCCTGGGGAATATTGTTGGCTGCAGAATTTCTCACGGGTGGAAGGAAGGTAATGAGCCTGTCACCCATTGGAAGGCCATCATTCTAGGTCAACTGCCAACAAACCCTTCTCTTTATTTGGTGAAGTATGACGGAATTGACAGTGTCTACGGACAGGAGCTCCACAGCGATGAGAGGATTTTAAATCTTAAGGTCTTGCCTCACAAAGTAGTTTTTCCTCAGGTGAGGGATGTCCACCTCGCAGGCGCACTGGTTGGCAGAGAGGTACAACACAAATTTGAGGGGAAAGATGGCTCTGAGGACAACTGGAGTGGGATGGTGCTAGCCCAGGTGCCATTCTTACAGGACTATTTTTACATTTCCTACAAGAAGGATCCGGTCCTCTACGTCTATCAGCTCCTGGATGACTACAAGGAAGGTAACCTCCACATCATTCCAGAGACCCCTCTGGCTGAGGCGAGATCAGGTGATGACAATGACTTCTTAATAGGTTCCTGGGTGCAGTACACCAGAGATGATGGATCCAAAAAGTTCGGAAAGGTTGTTTACAAAGTTCTAGCCAATCCTACTGTGTACTTTATCAAATTTCTCGGTGACCTCCATATCTATGTCTATACTCTGGTGTCAAATATCACTTAAATTGAAAAAAATCACAAAGTACAGAAATGTAAACTTATAGGATTGAAAAAAAATGGTTGTTTTCCTGTGTTGGGTACCTATGGGTCTTTGACAACCTCAGTATCTTTGTCAATAAAATTTGTTTTGTTCTAAAAATTAATACGTGTGACATGACATGCTTTTAGTGAACACTTTGTTGGAAGAGATGGACTATGGTAGAAAGAACATCAAAGGAAGATGAAAGTTGCAACGCAGGCTGTGAACAGTGCATACATCTAATATCACACAGGCTAAAATGGACAGGACTTAGATTCTGTGGTCTGCATAGTGAGCAAGGAATTGGAGATATGACTTAGAGGAGCAGGGATGGCAGCAAAAAATGGATTTTTAGGAAGAAGCAGAGAAAGACAGGACATAGATAGAATCTCTGGTATGAAGTCTGAGGGAGAAACAACAAGTTGGGGAAAGAGTGATAGATAAAAGGAATGTGGCCTTGTTACACAAAGTGCAACCCAGAAAACTGATCCAAAGAGATTCAGAAATCAGACAAAATAAGGTTTCATTTGAATAATGAAACCAAATGAAACTTGTCTCTCATTTTAAGATTTATTATCTTTATTTATATGGGTGGGAGTAGGGCATGAGCTTGAGAGTATAGGTGACCACAGAGACATGAGTTGTCAGATCCCATGGAGCTGGCATTAAAGCTGATTGTTAACCATTGGATATGAATTCAAGAAAACAAATCCAGTTTTTTTGCGGTACAGTAGTGCTCTTGACAACATGGTCATCTATTCCCATTAAGATATCTTTTTAAGAAATCCAATATTAACATGCAGAAAAGAGACCAGGTAGAAGTTAAGAAAGATTAAATTGATGGTGACCTTTAAAAACAATAAAGGACACACAAAGGACTAGAGGACACTGAGGGACAAATGAATTCTAAGATGAAGTTCTCAAAATGTGAAGCAGGAGACCCAGGAAGAATAGAAATTTTGTGCAAATAGTTAAAATTGGGCATATCCACATTAGGTTCTTTGGTTTCTTAACAAATAGCCAGCTGATCAGATCAAAGAGTAATTTAAAAGAGAAAATGAATAAACTGTGAGATAATATATGGTGGGGCGTGGATCCTGAGTTCTTTCCCTGTGCAATCTTTGCCTGGGATGAATCCTGTGATCTTTTGGAGGTCTCTGTTGAGTGCCCCAGATGACCATCAAAAAGCTCACCACTGGCCTGTTCCCCTGGCTCTCCTCCAAACATCTGACTCCCAACATACCTATGTACCATTTCAGCCTGTCTATTCCCTGGAAATTCCTGTCTCAAATTTATGTGTGACCTCCTTCTCATAAAACAGTGAAGGTGTACTCAATGCATATGTGCTGATCTCTTTTCTATGCCAGTTCTCATGGGTTTCAAACTCTATGAGGTTGCCCAATATGTTGGTCACTACTCCTGAGTAGCCCCTGTGCTTCATGGGGGTCTTAATGGGTCCCATATGCACTCTGAGTGTTTCTTTTGTTTGTTTGTTTGGTTGGTTTTATTGTTGTTGTAGGTTTTTTGTTTGTTTTTGTTTTGTTTGTTTGTTTGTTTTTTGTTTGTTTGTTTTTGTATTGTTTTTTGTTTTTGTTTTTAGTCAGGCTTGTCATGGACTCAATCATTTGTGTTTTTTCTCTAGAATAAGTTTGAATGCCAAATGACTTGAAAATACTCTTTATTGTTGATTAATTTTGATATCTGGGAGAGTTTCTATGCTAGCTGGATGTCTTAATTAGGGTTTCAATGCTGTGAAAGATCACTATGACTAAGACAACTCATTAGAAACATTTCATTAGGGCTTTTCAACATTTCATTGCAGTTTCAGAGGTTCAGTCCACTATCATCAAGGAAGTGAACATGCAAGTGTCTGGGCATATGTAGTGGTGGAGAGGAAGTTTAGAGTCTTCTGCATGCAGGGATGTTGTCTTCCACACTGAGCAGAGCTTTAAAGCCTCACAGTGATATGCTTCCTCCAAAAAGGCCACACCCACTCCTACAAGGCCACACCTCCTCATAGGCCAACTACATTCAGAGTGCCATAATGGTTTCATAGCAACTTGATAAGATCTAGAGTCTTGCAAGAGGAGGAGCCTCAGTTGAGAAAATGCCTCATTAAGATCAAGCTTTTAGGAATTTTCTTAATTGGTGGGAGAGGACCCAGTTCATTGTGGGTGGGGACACCCTTGTGGTGGTAGTCTTGTGCTCCTTATGGAAGCAAGACTTAAGGAGCATGTCAATAAGCATCACCACTCCATGGCCTATGCATGAGCTTCTGGCTCCAGGAACCTGTGTTGTTTCAGTTTCTTTCCAAACTACTTTGATGATGAACAGCAATGTGGAATATAAGCTAAATAAAACTTTTGCTATGGAATTAGCTCTTTGGACATGGTATGTTCTTACAACAATAGAAACCTTAAGTAAGACAATTTCTTAGAGGAACAAAATATCTAATACTACCACTGTCACTTATCCTATAAGGACAAATAATGTGTAGATATTTTATTTTAATTTAAAGGTAAGATATTCTCATGTATATAATGACATGCAATTGTTCTAGTTTGCTTCTTTCTCACACCGAAGAATACTAACATCAAACATAACTTGGGAATATAAGGGTTATTAGCTTACATGTTACAGACTATTACCAAGGAAGGCAAAACAGGAACTTGAAGCATTACCAGGAAAGAGTGCTTATTGCTTGACCCTATCTTAGTCATTGTTCTATTGCTGTGAAGAGACATCATGGATAAAACAACTATTATGAAACAAAGCATTAACTGGGGGCTTGATTACACTTACAGAAGTTTAGTCAAACATCAAGTAAGTGACCGCAGCACTGGAGCAATAGAGAACCATTTATCCTTAGACAGAAACAGATATTCTGCCATTACATTGGTTTCTTGAAAACTCAAAGACCACCCTTATTGACACAACCACTTCCTCCAATGAAGCCACATCTTCTCTCATTCCTTCTAATCCTTAAACACACTGCCAATCCCTGGTGACTAAATATCCATATATATGAATCTATAGTGTATATTCTTATTCAAACCACCAAAAATCATGTGGCTTGATCGAATATTTTATTTTAAATACAGAGTAAAAGCTTTCCTTTTATAAATGACTACTGATGAGATTACCCACAGTTGCCTACCCTCACACATCGACCATTAATGGAGAAAATGTCCCATAGACTTACCCAAAAACCAAGTGAATAGAGACAATTCTTCAATTGTTCTCTCTCCTAAGGTGACGCTAGATTGTCAAGTTGGAGATAAATAAAATCCCAGCACATTAAGGTTTATCCTGCTCCATAACCCACACAAACATTACTCATCACAATCTCCTCATTCTGCCTAGGTGTAGACCCACTTCCCTCCATGGCAGAAGTGAAGGGTAAGTACCTCCAACAGCAAGAATACTCAATAATAGGTGACAAGTAGTGAATATGCCTTATAGCCTCACAACACCTACATTCTAATTTGTGTTACACTTTCTGGGAGACACCCCAGTCTGTCCAACTTCCTGCCAACACAGCTTTGACCAGAAAAATTCTCATCAAGAAATCCAATGACTTTTAATTGATTTCTTTCTCCTGAAAGAATGGAGTGTAACCCCTTCATGGATGTATTGGTGTCTGATTCATAAGTAATAAAACCCAGTACTATTAACAGCTAAATCACAGGTGCTATGACAAATAACAACTCACATGAGAAGCATCACATTTGGTTAAGCCTTTTCAGAAGGTTTATTGGAGTTTGATTTATATACTAAATAAATCCATTGATTTATTTATTTTTAAGTGTGTAATTTAATGATTCTAAACACATTTCACCACTGTCATTTTTCACTCATTTTCTGGTACTTCATATGATATTGAAATCTACTAAAATACAATAGTGAATTCAGAAGAAAGACCAGTGGTGTGGGTAGCAGCAAAGTTCTTGAGTCTCAAAGACAACAGATACCATGGCTGAATATTCCAACTACAACAACTAGGTAACATTGGTTCTACACTTAGCATGCCGTTTCTAGAAAAAAAAAATTAAAGAATTAAGCAATGTTTCCTCTGAACCTGACATGTTACTATCACAAATGAAAGAAGGATCCATGATCACATGAATATGAAAGGGGCATGAAGCAGCACAATTGTTCAAATTATTGGCAGCTAGTCAGCATTAACACAAGAAGGGACCAAAGACAAAAAACAGCTTTGAAGACATGTCCAAATGACCGCGTTCATTTACAAGTTTCTTACCCATTCCTTGTATATCCATTGATTGATTAACTCATTGATTAAAGCCCTCAGGTTCCAATCACTTTTCAGAGTGCATATTGTACTACCTATGAACATTGTACTGTGGACCAAAGCCTTCATCTAAGACCCATGACTGACATTTCAAAACAATTTAACCACAGAATTCTTTATTTGAAACAAAGTGATAAGATCCATCTATCTCTTCAAGGATATCTCTGTTTTGTTCAAAAAGGAGAAAAATGCAATCCAAGTTCAGGATCTTGATCCCTTATCCATGCATCTTAAACCCATAGGGGCTAGCCAGAATGTAAGGTCAGAAGTCTAAACTTCACCTATACTACAACTAACTCTGAAGATATCTAGCAATCTCCAGTTCCTTTCTGGTACTTACCCACACCAAGTCTGCATTAAGGAATATGGTCTAGTGTGAGATAGTGCCAGCAGTTAATTGCAAAATCCCACTATGAGTTGAGTTGTATATATACTGAGACATCTGTAATATAGACACACATGCATATTCACAAATACTCACAGAAAGAGGCAAGAAGTAGAGGAGCTGAAACTTAGAAATCCTCAAGGAAGAGAATGAAAATCTTGTAAGGCACAGAGGTAAGAGAAAAACTGTGTCTTTCTGCACAAAATCAGGACATTCTGTCTTCCATCACTGAATGGGAAGGCTCACTATCCCTTATCGCTATCTGATAAGGTATAGACAGTTGATGAAGGATGAATAGTAAGTTTTCATCAAAGGTATTGACTTTGAAGGTTATAGATTGTTCATGCTGTACTGGAAGCCAGATGTCTAAGAGTTTATGGGAAACACAAATGATTTGAATGGGTTGTAACAAAGGGGAGAAGACGAGATATGAAGTTGGCAGGAGGAGTTAGGTGGGAGTGGGACAGGTTTTGTTCTGGGAGGAGTTACTAAAATAATTGGAAAGTAAATTCCATCAAAATATTTGTATGCAATTCTCAAGGTATTAAGGAAAGTAGTTCTTAATATACCATGTACTGAACACACACAGACCACTTATATTGCCATCTTCTAAATAACAAATTCTTATAGAGCAGTTTCATTACATTGAGGGCAAAAGTCATCCAGAGGTTATTTAAAATAAAGAAGAATCTAGGGAGATGGCCCAGTGGTAAAGCCAAGTGTTTGGTCAAACATTCACCTAAACACCAGTGCTTAGGAATTGGAGTGGCAGAGACAGAAGAATGACTGTGGCTTCCTGAATGTCAGCCTCACTCCTAGCTCAGCAAGAAACCATGTCACAAGGGGAAAATTAGGGAGTGAAGTAGCAGAAAACAGTATACCCTTCCCTATCCTCTGGACTTACCTGTATAATTCTGTATGCATACACACATCAATATGATAACTGTATAAAAGAGGTTACTTTGCATAAATTATAGGCAAAAGCAATGTTGTTTTAACCTAGAGACCTGAAGACTTTTATATATTAATGGTCCTGGAGAAACTCTCCATATATAGAGGATTGATATATCTTCTTCCTGTGCAAAGGAAACCTAAGTTAAGTGTGTGTGTCAGTGACTTTAAACACCTTTCTTCCTCTAGATTCCTATTTATACCACAGAATGGTCTGTAAATAATGAAAAGATGAAAATAAGACTTTTTCAGGGTGTTGCCTTCTTTTAAAATCATATTTATATTTTACTAAATCAATGGAAAATCTTCAGCTCCAAGGAACAATGGATTCAATATTGTTGACTTCTGTATTATCCCATTATGAATAGGAATTAATTATACATCAACATTTCCAACGATTTGAACTAAATCAGGAATAAGGGATATGTTTCCATAAAAATAAGTAATGCCAATATCGTTAATCAAGTAGAAATGTGTGTGTGTGTGTGTGTGTGGTGGGGTTAGGATGCCTTTGGATTATTTGAGAATGATTGCTGATCAGAAATATGTTATGCAAATAACCCTAACCTGAGAGAAATGAAAAGTAATGATATAAACTATACTACCAAGTGTCATGGCCACTTATTAGTTGATATCATTTTCTTTTTCATTCCTTTATTCGTTTGAATAATTGTGTGCCACAGATGATCACACGTTCAAATGTGTTAGTTTTCCGGGTGATGGGCTGTTTAGAATGAATTAGGAGTTGTTTTATTATTAAAGGAGATTTGTCACAGAGCCTTGAAATATCAAAAACCCATCAGACTCTCTCTCTCTCTCTTTCTCTCTCTCTCTCTCTCTCTCTCTCTCTCTCTCTCTCTCTCTCTCTCTCTCTCTCTCTCTCTCTCTCTCTCTCTCTCTCTCCCTCTTTCATTACTCTCTGCCATCTCCATCATAAGTTGTTCGCTCTCAACTACTGCTCTACATGTTTTGCCTCTGTGTTGCCATGGTGTCTACCATGATATCCTGGACTTGCCCTCTGGAACTCTAAGACCACAATTAAATGTTTCCTCTTATAAGTTTGTTTGGTCATGATGTCTCTCACAGCATAGAACAGTAACCAAGACATACATACTCCTGTTTATTTTTTGAAACATTCTTTATTTCTTTCATTAAAGTTACCTTTTGTCCATTGAACAGTTTTAAGAATAATGTTAATGGGCCCAAAAAATTGTGCCAATAGGAGTGGCACTCTCAGGAAGTGTGAAAAAGTTTCATGAGGTGTGACATTGGTGGAGTAGTTGGGACACTGATGGAGATGTGTCTTTGTTGAGTTGGTGTGATCTTGTTGGAAGAAATGTAACAATGTGGTGGTAGGCTTGGAGGTCTGCTGTCCTTAAGCAATCCCCAGTTTGACACAGTCTCCATCTGCTTCCTGTATATCAAGACCTAAAACTCATCTCCTTCTCCAGCACTTTGTCTGTCTGAAGGCTACCATGTTTCCAGCCATGACAATAATGGAGTAAACCTCTGAAAAGAAGTTACAAAGTGTTCAAGATTTACTATGATCCTGGTGACACTTCATGGCAATAAAACCCATACTAATACTCACATAAACACTCAAAAACACATTTGGTGTTTTGTGGGAACAGACTTTTCAGGCCCTCTGCCTACTGCCTGGAAGCTATTCATTTCCAAGCAGCTATCAGATGAAGTTATAGAACTCTCAGCTCCAAATGAACCATGCCTGCCTGGATCCTGACATATTCTTACCTTGATGATAATGGACTGAACTTCTGAACCTGTAAGCCAGCCCCAATTAAATGGTTTTCTAATAAAACATGCATTGATAAGTGTGTCTGTTTACAGCAATATAATCTTAACACACACATGTACATATACACCTAGATATACTGAGTCACAGACACACACACACATGGAAACATTCACACACACACACACACACACACACACACACACACACACACACACACATTCATTTACAGGGACTTTAGATTCAGCCAGTACCCATGCAATTTAATTGGGGTGTTGAATACATGTGTTTGTGGAACATGACTATTGCTCTTTCTATAAGGAGTTATGTGGACAAAATCTGCACACTCACTTCATTCCTCTTCAACATCAGAAATCTCAATTTAAAGAAAGTGAGATAATGAGAAGTAGTTTTAGATACCTCTCTTTTTTTTCCTGTGAGTAGCTTCCACTTCAAATCACCAAAGAAAAATAAACATAACAGGAAAGAAATTCATATTCAAATGCTCTTGACAAGCTCATAATACATTCTCCATAACGAATATAAACTTTTATTTAGAATTCCCAAGGAAATGAGACTTTTGAAAAATCCTTACTTTCAGATAGGCTTTGGTATTTCATTTCCCTGCAAAAGAACACCAATGTAAAAAGACAAAATGTAGATTGCTTTGTGCACAAGTTGAATCAGAAACATTTGATAATGTGCATACAGGGACTCACCACATTTTTACAAACATATATATATATATATATTATATATATTGATAGGGTGAAAGGAGACATCTGGAGAACAATAAGACCCTCATTAGCATTAAACATTCCTGAAGTCAAGTAATAACATCTAACAACATCAATAACAACAACAACAAAAACAACAACAAGAATAGATGTTCATTAGGAAGAATTTTTTAAAATAACCTTCCATTAGCCACATAAAGAGGGGGCATGATCCATCTGCAACACTTTATAGATACTTATTACAATTACCACTAAAATTTTTAAAATAATACGGATTTTTAAAAATGAAATTGAAGTAAAATAGATTTTTCAGCTGTTAAAAGGGGGAAAATCTGTTCTAGAACGAAATAAAGAGTGTAAGAACTAATTGATTTTTTAATAAAGAACATCCTAATAACTCATGTGTCAGTAAGTATCAGGATTATAATGCAGTTGATTTTCTCATTGTAGAATAATTTTAATGTGTTTGAATATTTCCAGTTGTAAGAATGGATCTCAGAATTTTCACAGGACAAGAAGAAGACACCAAGTAGATCCTCACTTTTGTTTCAAAATTCTTAATTCCTTTTTTGCAGAGTCCCAGACATTCCAGGGAAGGGTTTGAAACATCCAACAACTTCTGAGACCATAACCTCAGAGAGAAGCTACCTTTCTCAGTAAATGGAACTAGGAAAGCTGAAAAGATCCATCAAATCGCTTTAGAACAAAAATGGCAGCTGGTTCACAGAACAAGGTATCATTTAGCAACTCAGCCAAGAAATAAGAGGATTTGAAATGATAATAACACAGAGTAATAAAAACCACTATGCAGTTGTAATTTAATCGTATATATATACTTTGGACAGAGAAAGCAATCAAATCTTGAGATCTCTTTGCTCAGCCCAATGAAACTCTGGGTCATGCTGCAGATGTTCCAAGTTCATGGCTCATCACAGATACTGGAAGTCTCTGGGAAACTAGAACTACATCACGTAAGTGCTGTGAGTCCAAAGACATGATTTCAGAAATTGTTCAAGTCCTCATCTTGCTTGAAAAAAAAATCACATAGCACCAGAAGTAATAAGAAGTTCATGGTATCAATGTCAACAGGTAAGCACTACTAACAAATATCTGTTAAGCATTGGATTGTTACCAACTCAAATGAGGAGATGATTTTTAAATTTAAATGCAGTTACATTTTAATAATTCGTAGTAATGTTAAGTGTCCAGTATGAAACTGTGGGTGTAGGGCAAGTTGGTGATGTGAGAGAGAACATGGACGGCAGAAGGTTCTGTGCTCTGTGAAGGCTGACATGGGAGGAGTGAAGGATAATTACCATGCATACCTGATTGTGCATCTGGCTGTGTAAATCCACTGAAACTACACGGATGGGGGTGAACTAGGGGAAGACAATGGTACCAGATTCTTTGTCTCTGGCATCCCATATTGGGCCTAAAAAACATAGACAGTCTAATGTTTTAGAGCTTTATTTTAGACAGCAAGGAGAAAAAAAAGAGTAAAAAGATTGTTAGACTTGCTATGGCCAAAAGGAGAGATGGGGAAAGACATAGAAGGAAAGACAGAAAGCAAGTTAGAGAGTAAGAAAGTTGAACGCTTAGAGAAAGAGGTAAAAGTTTACAGAGAGTAAGGATTGTAAAAGTTAGAGAGAGAGAGAGAGAGAGAGAGAGAGAGAGAGAGAGAGAGAGAGAGAGAGAGAGAGAGAGAGAGAGAGAGAGAAAGAATGAGAGACTGATGTAGGGCCAAGTAGCCTCTCATATATTGGGCTTGTTATCTTGCTGTTGCTAGGTAACTAGAAGTTATCTAACCTGAAAATCAGAACCTTTGGTCATTTTGTATGTGACTGCTAGCCATTAGCCACTGCAGGGCGGGAGTGCTTGTGGGTATGGTAAATTCACCAGGAGCCAGGGTTCCAGAAATACGGAGGAAATGCCTTCCTTCCCATGTAGGTGAAAATTACGACCCATTAGGTTTCATCAGGTTTAAGGACTTCAGCATGACTGGAGACCAGGCACTTGGTACATAGCACAATGCCCCAAGCTCAATGATCAAATTTAACTCTAGCCTCCAGATTTTGTGGTTTCTCAGGCAGAACACCATCAGAGAGGTTGTGAGTTTGAAACTCTGGAGACTCCCACCAGAAGAAATCAAGGCATGGAGGTGGGGTGGGGTAAAATGATCTTAGAAGAAATCTGTAAGAAGTAGAAAAGGAGAAGGTTAAATAAGGAGAAGAGAAGGAGAGAAGAAGAATGAGAGAAGGAAAATCAAAGGCATAGAAGAAGAAGAAGAAGAAGAAGAAGAAGAAGAAGAAGAAGAAGAAGAAGAAGAAGAAGAAGAAGAAGAAGAAGAAGAAGAAGAAAGAAAGAAACAGGAGTAGGAGGAGAAGGCGAAGGAGAAAAGAATAAGGAGGAGAAGGATAAGGCAAAGAAGGAAAAACAATAGAAGAAGAAGGTAAGCAAGGAGAAGAAATGAGTTTAGATGTGAGGCATAGATAGACAGACAGAGACAGAAAGACAGAGAAACTTAGACATACAGAGTGAGACATGCACATAAACATTCACACAGAGACACACAAGTAGGCACAGAGACAGAGAAAAATATACATAGAAAGAGAGATATGCACAGAGACATTCACAGAGTTACACACATTCACACAACTTAATTAAGAAGTATTTAGAAAAATATATCTATGAAATCACGAGGATATTAAGTACTAAATTATGTGAGCAATGAAGAGGAATGAGATCCAAACAAATTTTGCAAGTCCTCCAACATTCTCCATGCTTCCACACAGCTTTAGCTGTGGGAGTATCAGTTATAGGGCTGTAACTCTTGTTTTCTTCATTTATAATTTACTGTGAATCTCCTTTCTCCACCATTCAATATGGTCAGTAGTTTCCATGTGGAAGGACTTTCCAATGCATGGCATCTAGTGAGAAAGAGAAAACAATTTTAAAGAAGAGTCTCTATGCTAGAGCCAACTGTACAAACAATTCGTAGTTATTCTCCAAATGCAGGGCTCAAAGAACACAGAGGCTCCTCTAGCTGCTACACAGATCTTAAGTATGGCCCCACAGCATCACTGGGAACCTATTGACAATTCTCACTCAGGTCATAAAACTATGGAGCATTCCAATTTCTTGAGTTCCAGAAAAAAAGCCATTTGGAAGCTTATCTCCCTAAAATTGAAGATTACACTGAAATTTATGAAAAGTGAGAATAATTTTTAATGTGAAAAATCATTCCACACACACACATTAAAAAAATACATGAAGGCAAAGTTGACAGCAATATATTTGACACAACACCCACCCACACACACCTACACACACCCACACAGAGAGAGAGAGAGAGAGAGAGAGAGAGAGAAAGAGAGAGAGAGAGAAAGAGAGAGAGAGAGGGAGGGAGGGAGGGAGGGAGGGAGGGGGAAGAGGAAGAGGTGGAGAGACAGATGTACACTTACAATACTTATTTTTAAGTCAAGTTGTCAAAACTCCTGACAAAATCAATGTTCAGGAAGAGATGTATATGGCAAACACTCACGAGGAACAGACTGTCATGATAAAGAGAACATAGGAGGAAACAACAAGTTCATCTGTGGCATTGAGAGCCTGAATGGGCCCTTCTCACATTTGGTTGGATTTAGAATCCAAGATTTAGTTCAGAACCACCCAGCTCGCTCCTTCTTGCCCCACGGATCTACTTCTCCTAGGGCACAGTCACAAAGGTTCCACAACATTTCTAGACAGTTTTCCCAGTTTTAGACAACTGGGACTGTGGGAGAAATAACCTCCCCAATCTTAATTAAACTAAGCCACACAACTGCAAAATATATTTGAAAGCAGTTTAAATTCAATTTTGGAAAGAGAACAGAGAGCTCTACTTTGAAATGGACTGAAATAGTCTTTAGGTTCCATTGTGCACCCTAAATGAAATATATTGTAAAAGATTCCGTTTTCTATGTAGCAAGTGAGGGCTGAAAACAACACACTAATGGAGATAAAATGCAAAAAAAAAAAAAAAAAACAAACTGGGAAATATAGTAACAATTCAAACTGACTGTGTGAAAAACGATGTATTTATACACGTTAACTGTCCTATTGACCACAGTGTCATTCATCATTGTATTAGGGGATACAATCTAGTGATTAATCATCAGGGTTTGACAGTAAAATCCTTAGGCTCAATACACCAGACATTAGCTGAAAAATGATTTACAAGAATGTATTGCCCTTTGGTGTCTTCTCTGTGAATCTGTTGTATGGATGCCCTGTCGTTGGTTGTTTTAGTTGTTGGTGTTGTTTTAAAATAGATATATTGAATGCAAAAGCAAGTGGCAGGAGCCCAAAAGGTCCTCTCTCTATCTCATTCCCAAAACTTTCTAATTTTCCCAATCCCCTCATTCATTCAAAAATTCAGAAGTTCAAAAAATACAGAAACTCATTCATTATCTTTACTTTGTGCTTGCATGCTGGTTGCAATTATCTTGTAAGCATTAAAAATTAGGCTAACATACTGCCTATGTTCAACAGGGTTTCATTGATGTGAAGAGACATCATGACACAGGAAACTCTTATAGGGAAAACTTAATTGAGGTTGTCTTACAGATTCAGAGGGTCAGTACATTATTATCTTGGTAGGAAGCATGGCAGCATCCAGGAAGAGGAGGTGCTGGGGAAGGAAGTAATTGGTCTATATCTTAGTCTGAAGGCAACCAGGTGGAAGCTTGTGGCCACAGTTAGCAAGGAAGAGGATCAATTTTTGTCACTGGGCAGAGATTGTGCACTACATAAAAGCAAGCCTACACAATGATACACTTCCTCAAACAAGCCAACACCTTGTAATAGTGCCACATCCCATGGGCAAAAGATATTCTAATCAACACACTGCATCATAGGAAAATGGCAGAGAGAAATAAAGAAAGACACTGCATGATTGTATTCCTCTGGTCACAAGTGCTACATACCTACACGCTTATATGCACACACAAACACACACACACACACACACACACACACACACACACATGCCTATCGGATGTGCCTAATAATAATGTGCAGTCTAGGGTCCTGGGCAATTTGATTGGACCAGGCGCTGTTTTCCACCCACCAGAGGTCTTAGGATCCCGTGGAGGATCCTGTGTGGGTCCTTGTGGGTGTCCACAGAATCCCCCGGTCCAGGGACCATGGTGCTCCCTTGATCTACTTCTGTTGTCAAATTGCTCTGGCTAGGATTTCAAGTGATATATTGAATAGATAGGAAGAAAGTGGCAGCCTTGTCTAGTCCCTGATTTTAGTGGGATTGGGTTTAGTTTCTCTCCATTTAGTTTGATGTTGACTACTGTTTTGCTATATACTGCTTTTATTATGTTCAAGTATGGGCCTTGAATTCCTGATCTTTCCATGACTTTTATCATGAATGGGTGTTGGATTTCGTTAAATGATTTCTCAGCATGTAAGGAGATGATCATGCGGTTTTTGTTTTTCAGTTTGCTTATATAGTGGATTACGTTGATGTGTTTCCTTATATTAATCCATCCCTGCATCCCTGGGATGAAGCGTACTTGTTCATTATTGATGATCTTTGTGATATGTTCTGAGATTCAGTTTGCATGGACTTTATTGAATATTTTTTGCATCAATATTCATAAGGGAAATTGGTCTGAAGTCTTCTATTTTGTTGGGACTTTATATGGTTTAGTTATCAGAGTAATTGTGGTATCTATAGAATGAATTGAATAGGGTACGTTCTGTTTCTATTTTGTGAAATAGTTTGAGAACAGTTGGAATTAGTTCTTTTTTGAAGGTCTGATAGAACTCTGCACTAAACCCATGTGGGTGGTCCTGGGCATTATTTGGTTAGGAGACTATTAGTGACTGCTTCTATTTCTTTAGGGGATATGGGGCTGTTTAGATCTTTATTCTTATCTGGATTTAACTTTGGTACCTGATTTCTGTCTACAAAATTGTCCATTTTGTCCAAGTTTTCCAGTTTTTTTAGTATAGCCTTTTGTAGTAGGATGTGATGATGCCTAGGATTTCCTCAGGTTCTGGTCTTATGTCTCCCTTTTCATTTATGATTTTGTTAATTAGGATACTATCCCTGTGCCCTCAAGTATATCTTGCTAAGGGTGTATCTATCTTGATACTACTTTCAAAGAACAGGCTCCTGGTTTGGTTGATACTTTGAATAGTTCTTTTTGTGCCCACTTGGTTGATTCCAGCACTGAGTTTGATTATTTTCTGCTATCTACTCCCCCTTGTAAATTTGCCTCCTTTTGTTCTAGAGCTTTTAGGTGTGCTGTCAAGCTCTTAGTGTGTGCTCTCTCTTGTTTCTTTTTGGTGGCACTCAGAGCTGTTGGTTTTCTTTGTGGGACTACATTCATTGTGTCCCATAAGTTTGGGTATATTGTCCCTTCATTTTCATTAAACTCTAAAAAGTGTTTAATTTCTTCTTTATTTCTTCCTTGACCAAGTTATCATTGAGTAGAGTGTTGTTCAGCTTTCACATGAATGTTGGCTTCCTATTATTTATGTTGTTATTGAAGATCAGCCTTCCTCCATGGTGATGTGATAGAGTGTATGGGATACTTTCAATATTTTTGTTGAGTCCTGTTTTGTGACTGATTATATGGTCTATTGTGGAGACGGTACCATGAGGTGCTGAGAAGAAGTTATATGCTTTTGTTTTAGGGTAAAATGTTCTGTAGATATCTATTAAATCCATTTGTTTCATAAATTCTTTTATCTTCAATGTGTCTCTGTTTAGTTTCTATTTCCCCGATCTTTCTATAGATAAGAGTGGGTTGTGAAGTCTCCCTCTATTATGGTGTGCAGTGCAATGAATGATTTGAGGTTTACTAAAGTTTCTTTAATGAATGTGGATGCCATTGCATTTGGAGCATAGATATTCAGAATTGAGGGTTCATCTTGGAAGATTTTGCCTTTCATGATCATTAACTGTCCCTTCTTGTCTTTTTTGATAACTTTGGGTTGGAAATTGATTTTATTCTATATTAGAATGGCTACTCCAGGTTATTTCTTCAGACCATTTGCTAGGAAAATTGTTTTCCAGCCTTTTACTCTGAGGTAGTGTCTGGTTTTGTCCCTGAGGTGGGTTTCTTTTTTTTTTTTTTTTTTTCCATTTTTTATTAGGTATTTAACTCATTTACATTTACAATGCTATACCAAAAGTCCCCCATATCCACCCACCCCCACTCCCCTGCCCACCCACTCCCCCTTTTTGGCCCTGGTGTTCCCCTGTACTGGGGCATATAAAGTTTGCAAGTCCAATGGGCCTCTCTTTCCAGTGATGGCCGACTAGGCCATCTTTTGATATATATGCAGCTAGAGTCAAGAGCTCTGGGGTACTGGTTAGTTCATAATGTTGTTCCACCTATAGGGTTGCAGATCCCTTTAGCTCCTTGGCTACTTTCTCTAGCTCCTCCATTGGGAGCCCTATGATCCATCCATTAGCTGACTGTGAGCATCCACTTCTGTGTTTGCTAGGCCCCGGAATAGTCTCACAAGAGACAGCTACATCTGGGTCCTTTCAATAAAATCTTGCTAGTGTATGCAATGGTGTCAGCGTTTGGATGCTGATTATGGGGTGGATCCCTGGATATGGCAGTCTCTACATGGTCCATCCTTTCATCTCAGCTCCAAACTTTGTCTCTGTAACTCCTTCCATGGGTGTTTTGTTCCCAAAACTAAGGAGGGGCATAGTGTCCACATTTCAGTCTTTATTCTTCTTGAGTTTCATGTGTTTAGCAAATTATATCTTATATCTTGGGTATCCTAGGTTTGGGGCTAATATCCACTTATCAGTGAATACATATTGTGTGAGTTTCTTTGTGAATGTGTTACCTCACTCAGGATGATGCCCTCCAGGTCCATCCATTTGGCTAGGAATTTCATAAATTCATTCTTTTTAATAGCTGAGTAGTACTCCATTGTGTAGATGTACCACATTTTCTGTATCCATTCCTCTGTTGAGGGGCATCTAGGTTCTTTCCAGCTTCTGGCTATTATAAATAAGTCTGCTATGAACATAGTGGAGCATGTGTCCTTCTTACCAGTTGGGGCATCTTCTGGATATATGCCCAGGAGAGGTATTGCTGGATCCTCCGGTAGTACTATGTCCAGTTTTCTGAGGAACCGCCAGACTGATTTCCAGAGTGGTTGTACAAGCCTGCACTCCCACCAACAATGGAGGAGTGTTCCTCTTTCTCCACATCCACGCCAGCATCTGCTGTCACCTGAATTTTTGATCTTAGCGATTCTGACTGGTGTGAGGTGGAATCTCAGGGTTGTTTTGATTTGCATTTCCCTGATGATTAAGGATGTTGAACATTTTTTCAAGTGCTTCTCTGCCATTCCGTATTCCTCAGGTGAGAATTCTTTGTTCAGTTCTGAGCCCCATTTTTTAATGGGGTTATTTGATTTTCTGAAGTCCACCTTCTTGAGTTCTTTATATATGTTGGATATTAGTCCCCTATCTGATTTAGGATAGGTAAAGATCCTTTCCCAATCTGTTGGTGGTCTTTTTGTCTTATTGACGGTGTCTTTTGCCTTGCAGAAACTTTGGAGTTTCATTAGGTCCCATTTGTCAATTCTCGATCTTACAGCACAAGCCATTGCTGTTCTGTTCAGGAATTTTCCCCCTGTGCCCATATCTTCAAGGCTTTTCCCCACTTTCTCCTCTATAAGTTTCAGTGTCTCTGGTTTTATGTGAAGTTCCTTGATCCACTTAGATTTGACCTTAGTACAAGGAGATAAGTATGGATCGATTCGCATTCTTCTACACGATAACAACCAGTTGTGCCAGCACCAATTGTTGAAAAAGCTGTCTTTCTTCCACTGGATGGTTTTAGCTCCCTTGTCGAAGATCAAGTGACCATAGGTGTGTAGGTTCATTTCTGGGTCTTCAATTCTATTCCATTGGTCTACTTGTCTGTCTCTATACCAGTACCATGCAGTTTTTATCACAATTGCTCTGTAGTAAAGCTTTAGGTCTGGCATGGTGATTCCGCCAGAAGTTCTTTTATCCTTGAGAAGACTTTTTGCTATCCTAGGTTTTTTGTTATTCCAGACAAATTTGCAAATTGCTCCTTCCAATTCGTTGAAGAATTGAGTTGGAATTTTGATGGGGATTGCATTGAATCTGTAGATTGCTTTTGGCAAGATAGCCATTTTTACAATGTTGATCCTGCCAATCCATGAGCATGGGAGATCTTTCCATCTTCTGAGATCTTCCTTAATTTCTTTCTTCAGAGATTTGAAGTTTTTATCATACAGATCTTTCACTTCCTTAGTTAGAGTCACGCCAAGATATTTTATATTATTTGTGACTATTGAGAAGGGTGTTGTTTCCCTAATTTCTTTCTCAGCCTGTTTATTCTTTGTATAGAGAAAGGCCATTGACTTGTTTGAGTTTATTTTATATCCAGCTACTTCACCGAAGCTGTTTATCAGGTTTAGGAGTTCTCTGGTAGAATTTTTAGGGTCACTTATATATACTATCATATCATCTGCAAAAAGTGATATTTTGACTTTCTCTTTTCCAATTTGTATCCCCTTGATCTCCTTTTGTTGTCGAATTGCTCTGGCTAATACTTCAAGTACTATGTTGAAAAGGTAGGGAGAAAGTGGACAGCCTTGTCTAGTCCCTGATTTTAGTGGGATTGCTTCCAGCTTCTCTTCATTTACTTTGATGTTGGCTACTGGTTTGCTGTAGATTGCTTTTATCATGTTTAGGTATGGGCCTTGAATTCCTGATCTTTCCAGAACTTTTATCATGAATGGGTGTTGGATCTTGTCAAATGCTTTTTCTGCATCTAACGAGATGATCATGTGGTTTTTGTCTTTGAGTTTGTTTATATAATGTATTACATTGATGGATTTTCGTATATTAAACCATCCCTGCATCCCTGGAATAAAACCTACTTGGTCAGGATGGATGATTGCTTTAATGTGTTCTTGGATTCGGTTAGCGAGAATTTTATTGAGGATTTTTGCATCGATATTCATAAGAGAAATTGGTCTGAAGTTCTCTATCTTTGTTGGATCTTTCTGTGGTTTAGGTATCAGAGTAATAGTGGCTTCATAAAATGAGTTGGGTAGAGTACCTTCTACTTCTATTTTGTGAAATAGTTTGTGCAGAATTGGAATTAGATCTTCTTTGAAGGTCTGATAGAACTCTGCACTAAACCCATCTGGTCCTGGGCTTTTTTTGGTTGGGAGACTATTAATAACTGCTTCTATTTCTTTAGGTGATATGGGACTGTTTAGATGGTCAACTTGATCCTGATTCAACTTTGGTACCTGGTATCTGTCCAGAAATTTGTCCATTTCGTCCAGGTTTTCCAGTTTTGTTGAGTATAGCCTTTTGTAGAAGGATCTGATGGTGTTTTGGATTTCTTCAGGATCTGTTGTTATGTCTCCCTTTTCAGTTCTGATTTTGTTAATTAGGATTTTGTCCCTGTGCCCTTTAGTAAGTCTAGCTAAGGGTTTATCTATCTTGTTGATTTTCTCAAAGAACCAACTCCTCGTTTGGTTAATTCTTTGAATAGTTCTTCTTGTTTCCACTTGGTTGATTTCACCCCTGAGTTTGATTATTTCCTGCCGTCTACTCCTCTTGGGTGAATTTGCTTCCTTTTTTTCTAGAGCTTTTAGATGTGTTGTCAAGCTGCTAGTATGTGCTCTCTCCCGTTTCTTCTTGGAGGCACTCAGAGCTATGAGTTTCCCTCTTAGAAATGCTTTCATTGTGTCCCATAGGTTTGGGTACGTTGTGGCTTCATTTTCATTAAACTCTAAAACGTCTTTAATTTCTTTCTTTATTCCTTCCTTGACCAAGGTATCATTGAGAAGAGTGTTATTCAGTTTCCACGTGAATGTTGGCTTTCCATTATTTATATTGTTATTGAAGATCAGTCTTAGGCCATGGTGGTCTGATAGGATACATGGGACAATTTCAATATTTTTGTATCTATTGAGGCCTGTTTTGTGACCAATTATATGGTCAATTTTGGAGAAGGTCCCTTGAGGTGCTGAGAAGAAGGTATATCCTTTTGTTTTAGGATAAAATGTTCTGTAGATATCTGTCAGGTCCATTTGTTTCATAACTTCTGTTAGTTTCACTGTGTCCCTGTTTAGTTTCTGTTTCCACGATCTGTCCTTTGAAGAAAGTGGTGTGTTGAAGTCTCCCACTATTATTGTGTGAGGTGCAATGTATGCTTTGAGCTTTACTAAAGTGTCTCTAATGAATGTGGCTGCCCTTGCATTTGGTGCGTATATATTCAGAATTGAGAGTTCCTCTTGGAGGATTTTACCTTTGATGAGTATGAAGTGTCCCTCCTTGTCTTTTTTGATAACTTTGGGTTGGAAGTCGATTTTATCCGATATTAAAATGGCTACTCCAGCTTGTTTCTTCAGTCCATTTGCTTGGAAAATTGTTTTCCAGCCTTTCACTCTGAGGTAGTGTCTGTCTTTTTCCCTGAGATGGGTTTCCTGTAAGCAGCAGAATGTTGGGTCCTGTTTGTGTAGCCAGTCTGTTAGTCTATGTCTTTTTATTGGGGAATTGAGTCCATTGATATTAAGAGATATTAAGGAAAAGTAATTGTTTCTCCCTTTTATTTTTGTTGTTAGAGTTGGCATTCTGTTCTTGTGGCTGTCTTCTTTTTGGTTTGTTGAATGATTACTTTCTTGGTTGTTCTAGGGCGTGATTTCCGTCCTTGTATTGCTTCTTTTCTGTTATTATCCTTTGAAGGGCTGGATTCGTGGAAAGATATTGTGTGAACTTGGTTTTGTCGTGGAATACTTTGGTTTCTCCATCTATGGTAATTGAGAGTTTGGCCGGGTATAGTAGCCTGGGCTGGCATTTGTGTTCTCTTAGTGTCTGTATAACATCTGTCCAGGCTCTTCTGGCTTTCATAGTCTCTGGTGAAAAGTCTGGTGTAATTCTGATAGGCCTTCCTTTATATGTTACTTGACCTTTCTCCCTTACTGCTTTTAATATTCTATCTTTATTTAGTGCATTTGTTGTTCTGATTATTATGTGTCGGGAGGAATTTTTTTCTGGTCCAGTCTATTTGGAGTTCTGTAGGCTTCTTGTATGATCATGGGCATCTCTTTTTTTATGTTTGGGAAGTTTTCTTCTATTATCTTGTTGAAGATATTAGCTGGCCCTTTACGTTGAAAATCTTCATTCTCATCAATTCCTATTATCCGTAGGTTTGGTCTTCTCATTGTGTCCTGGATTACCTGGATGTTTTGAGTTAGGATCCTTTTGCATTTTGTATTTTCTTTGACTGTTGTGTCGATGTTCTCTATGGAATCTTCTGCACCTGAGATTCTCTCTTCCATTTCTTGTATTCTGTTACTGATGCTCGCCTCTATGGTTCCAGATCTCTTTCCTAGGGTTTCTATCTCCAGCGTTGCCTCGCTTTGGGTTTTCTTTATTGTGTCTACTTCCCCTTTTAGTTCTAGTATGGTTTTGTTCATTTCCATCACCTGTTTGGATGTGTTTTCCTGTTTTTCTTTAATGATTTCTACCTGTTTGGCTGTGTTTTCCTGCTTTTCTTTAAGGGCCTGTAACTCTTTAGCAGTGCTCTCCTGTAATTCTTTAAGTGACTTATGAAAGTCCTTCTTGATGTCCTCTATCATCATCATGAGAAATGTTTTTAAATCTGGGTCTAGATTTTCGGTTGTGTTGGGGTGCCCAGGACTAGGTGGGGTGGGAGTGCTGCGTTCTGATGATGGTGAGTGGTCTTGATTTCTGTTAGTAGGATTCTTACGTTTGCCTTTCGCCATCTGGTAATCTCTGAAGCTAGCTGTTTTAGTTGTCACTGTTAAGAGCTTCTTCTTCAGGTGACTCTGTTAGCCTCTATGAGCAGACCTAGAGGGTAGCACTCTCCTTAGTTTCAGTGGACAGAGTATTCTCTGCAGGCAAGCTCTCTTCTTGCAAGGCAGGTACCCAGATATCTGGTGTTCGAACCAGACTCCTGGCAGAAGTTGTGTTCCACTCACTAGAGGTCTTAGGATCACGTGTGGAATCCTGTGTGGGCCCTTGCGGGTGTCAGGCGACTCAGCTGGCAAGGTAGCCCGGGGCTCGAGTGGAGTGGAAGGGGTTTGTGCCCCAGATCAAGCCCAGGTAGCCTGCTTCCCTATGTACCACAGTCTCAAGTTCCGCGCGATTGGATTGGGGCAGGCACTGTGATCCACTCACCAGAGGTCTTAGGGTCCCGTGGGGAGTCCCGTGTGGACCCTTGCGGGTGTTGGGCAAGACTCTGCTGGCAAGGTAGCCCGGGGCTCGAGTCTCGAGTCGAGCGGAAGGGACTTGTGCCCCAGATCAGGCCCGGGTAGCCTGCTTCCCTATGTACCGCAGTCTCAAGTTCCGCGCGATTGGATTGGGGCAGGCACTGTGGTCCACTCACTAGAGGTCTTAGGGTCCCGTGGGGAGTCCCGTGTGGGCCCTTGTGGGTGTTGGGCAAGACTCTGCTGGCAAGGTATCCCGGGGCTCGAGTCTCGAGTCGAGCGGAAGGGCGAGGTGGGTTTCTTTTATGCAGCAAAATGTTGTGTATTGTTTATATAGCCAGTCTGTTAGTCTATTTGTTTTTATTGGTGAATTGATTCCAGATTAAGGCAACTTCAGACCAACTTCTTTTATGCATATCAATGCAAAATACTCAATAAAATTCTCCCCAAACTAAAAGGGCTATTAGGTCCTTTTTCTGATAGTCAAAACTGCAATGAGAACTGCCAGTTTTCCTAGTGTCACTGGCTAATTGCTATTAGATAGTAACTAGGCTTTCTCCTATTCAGAGCACATTCCAAGAGGTTGTATAACAATTAACCAAAGGTCATCAGAAGGGAACTAATGATTTATTATAGGTTCTAGGGTAAAAGATAAAATATTGATTGGGTTTACCTATACAAAACTTCACTAATATCATAGTTATGGTTTGATAACTTCAATGAACCTGTTGATCTGAGACAGTTGATGAACTTTGTAACATGAGGTCATGTATTCTGAAATATTTATAAGTGCTGAGGACAAAGAGACAAGGAAAATCGAGAGAGAAAAAAAAATTTTTTTTTTGCCTTTCTCCACTTAGACTATTTTTTTTTCCTTTTACTCACTTAGAAGAATTTTTCCCTTTCCGCACTTAGGATCTTTCTGCTTTGCCCTTATATAAATTTCATAAAAATATTTTTATAACTTAGTAATAACTTCTATAATCACTTCTCTAAATTCCTTCTCTTCCAGTGACACCTGGCTTGTTGGGTCAAAGTTAGAGCCCAGCAATTCCTGCTGAGCTAGAAAAAAGGCTGCATTGCTTAATCCTCCTCTGTTAGGCTACAGGTGTTAATCACCTAAGCCAGCCTACCCTCAGAAAAACCAAGTACTTTTTAGAAGTTATCATCAGCATTTCAGTACAATTTGAGAGCTAGAAAGCCCTGAGACATTTCGATTTTAAAGCCATTGCCAGGGTCCTACTCTGTGACTCCACTGCTATCCTGGCTCAGAGCAATCCTGGACCTCAAACTCTAGTATAGAGCAGTAGTGATAAAAAAAAAAACCTACATGGTATTGATACAGAGACTGACAGATGGATCAGTGGACTAGAACTGAAGAACCAGAAAGAAAACCACACATTTATAGACACTTGATATTTGGAAAGAAGCTATATATATATATATATATATATATATATACATATATATATGATGGAAAAAAGAAAGGATTTTCAATAAATGGTGCTGTTCTAATTTGCAGTCTGTATGTTGAAAAATAAAAATAAATCCATACTTATCACCTTGCACAAAGCTCAGTTTCAAGTTGATCAAGATTATCAACATAAAATAAGATCCACTGAATCTAATAGAAGATAAACTCATTGACACAGAGAGGGAAATGTCCTAAAAACTACTCCCATGGCTCATGCTCTAAGATCATCAATTCATAAATGTGACCTCATGAAACTGGAAAGCTTCTGTAAGAAAACCATATAGGCAATGGTACTAATCATCAACCTACAGACTGGAGAAAAAAATCTCAACTAACCTCACATCTGATAAAGGGCTAATATCCAAAATATATAAAGAACTCAAGAAACGAAATAAACCAATCAAATATGGGGTATATATCTAAATAGAGATGTCAAGACAGAAGAGTCTAAAATGGCTAAGGAACACTTAAAGATATGTTTAAAGTCCTTAGTGCTCAGGTTAATTCAAATCAAAACAACCCTGAGATTGTACTTTACACCAATCAAATTGGCTAAGATCAAAACCTCAGATGACAGCACATGTTCGTGAAAATGTGGAGAAAAAGGAACACTCCTCCACTGCTGGTGGGACGGAAGCAGGTACAACTTCTCTGGAATTCAGTGTGGAGATTCCTCAGAACATTGGAAATAGGTCTACCTGAAGACCCAGATGTACCACTCTTGGGCATATACCAAAAAGATGTCCCACCATGCCCCAAGGCACATGTTTTTCTATGTTCATAACAGCCTTGTTTATTATAGCTAGAAGCTGCAAATAACCCAGATGTCCCAAAACAGAAGAATGGATACAGAAAATGTGGCTCATTTACACAATGAAATACTACTCAGCTATTAAGAAACGAAGACATCCTGAGTTTTTCAGGCAAATGGATGTAACTCCGAAATATCATTCTGAGTAAGGCAACTCAGAACCAAAAGGACATGCATGGTATATCCTCATTAATAAGTGGATATTAACCAAAAAAGTGCAGAACACCCTGTATTCATTCCGCAGAACTTAAAAAAGTTATCAAGCCACAACTCCCAAGTGAGGACACCTCAATCCCACTTGGAAGGGAGAAAAAGAAATCACAGAGCGAGTGGGGGTGGTGGGAGGGTCTCAAGTGGGGATGGGGACCAGGAGTACTAGAGAAGAACATGATCAGGTATTGGTTAGAAAAAAAAAACTGAAGCCCTGAGGTACAGCAGAAAGAATGAAAACAGGCAACCTATGGAAGTATGGAGTTGGGGACCTCCCAGAATGTACCAGAGCCCTGGGAGGTGAGAGACTCTCAGGACTCAAATGGAGGTATCTTAGATGAAATGCCCTACAGTGGGGAGTAGGAACTTGTAGATGGGAAGCAGGAACTTGTAGAATCCACAACCAGTAGAAAGATAAGGAAGGCATGAAGTGAGTGATGGGGTTGCCATCCCACGTCAAAAGCTCTGACCCAGAACTATTCCTGTCAAAAAGAACTTCAAGAACAAAAACAGAGAAGAGCCTGATGGAAATGAGGTCCAGTGAATGGATCAAGGTGGGGCCCAGCTTGGGGAAAGGCCCCAAGGCCTTACACTACTACTGAGGCTATGAAGTGCTCACAAAAGGGGGCCTATTATGACTGTACCCGAATGACCCAAAAAGCAACTGGAAGAGTCAGGTGCAGATATTTACACCCAACCAATGGACAGAAGCTGCTGATCCCTCTGGTTCAATGAGGGAAAAGCTGGAAGAAGCTGAGGAGGAGGGCAACCCTGTATGAGGACAAGCAGTCTCATTTAACCTGGATCTCCAAGACCTCTCTGACACTGAGCCACCAATCAGGCAAAATATACAAGCTGACATGATGCCCCAAACACACATACAGCAGAGGACTGCCAGGTCTAGGTTTAGTCAGAGAAGATGCACCAAACCCTCAAGAGACTGGAGGCCACAGACAGTCTCTTGGGTAGTTCTGGTGAGGTGGGGGTTGAAGACAATTTTGTGGAATTGGTGGGCGGTGGTATGGAATGTGGAACAATCAGAGGGGGGACCTAGAGGGGTATAACACCTGGAGTATGAAGAAAAGATTAAATAAATCAAAAAAGATAAATAAATAAATAAATAAATAAATAAATAAATAAATAAATAAATAAATAAATAAATAAATAAATTCTTAATGAACACTGGCTTTTAAAGGTTTCTTTCTTTTGAGTACATTCTCTCTCTCTCTCTCTCTCTCTCTCTCTCTCTCTCTCTCTCTCTCTCTCTCTCTCTTTCTCTTTCTCTCTCCTTTCTCCTCTTCCTTCTCTTCCTATTTCTCACTTGCTGCTTTGCTCCAGAATATTTATCAACAGTCACCTATTATTCTACCTATGTTTAGAAGGGGTGAGTCTCTGCCTCTTTAAGGTATCTAAGGGAGTTTTTTTTTCCTACAAAATTAAAATGAGAGTATTGTCCTGGAAATTTCCCAATGCTTGTTTTGTAGTGTGTAGCACTTTCCTGATACTTACAGAGGAGTTCCTATTAATTGAAAATTTTGCGTCTGTGTATCAGAGGGAGAACAATAAATGGAGAAAGAGAGGATAAGGTGGGAGTTCTCATTGTTTTTTATTTGCTGAGAAATAATCTATGCACTAGACACACCAGTGCTTTGGTCATTTCCCAGATAAAACACCTGCTTTTAGCTATCAACGATTACAAACAAATATAGTAAAAATATGTAAGTATATTTTTGTGAGAATATGTTTTCCATTGATTTAATTATCAGAAATAATATTTTTCAGTCCTGTACTTAATTTGTTTAGCCCCTAGATATGAATCCCTGAAATATGTGTACTTGGGCTTTTGAAATATATTGAGATAGCTATCCAGGCTCTATTCTAATTTATCAGAACAATGTATGTCAGTTATAATAAGTATATAATATCCCTAACATAATTACTGAATAATATATAGATAAAGCAAGACATCAAACTTTATCCCGTAGAGATGCCCAGACAAAGATAGCTGATAATAAATAACTCTGAAAAGATAGTTAATAAAATTTATATTTGTCCACTTTGGTGAAGTAAAACCCCTCTGCACAGATATTTCTTTCATGATATAGAATAGAGGTCCTAACTGTCACAGGAACAGATTTATATAGTTTGTCAAAGAATTCTTTACAAGATTACAAAAGAGGTCGAATATAAATGACATAGTCTTTAGTTGAATTGACCTTTTATAAATAGAAATTTGACAAAAAATAATATTTACTCTATGGGTGCTTTTAAAATAGAATGGTTTGCATGGAACAAGTTAGTATTGGAAGGATTAGAAGTTCGAAGCTATCCTTGGTTACATTCTAAGTTGGGGCCAGCCTAGGCTATATGACATCCTGTCTGAAAATATGAAATTACTGGAACCAGTAGTTTATCTTTATGAATCCTCTACTTTGGATACTGAATCATGAGCAATATCAGAAGTACAAGGTCTATCAGTACCAGAAAGTATAAAAAGAATTTCCCCAAACAAAAATAATTTAAGAGTTATTTTTAGGGGCATGATTATGTTGCCAGGGAATAAAAGCACTTTGAGTTTAGAGTGGTCAGTAATGAGGAGTGAGTATTGCACTTACACAGGACTCACATTGGTTAGCTCACAGTCACCTTTACCTTGAGGTTCAGGAGGCCTCTGGCAACTGTGGGCATGTGCATTTCCTTACATACATATGTACGTACGAACACATACACACACACACACACACACACACACACACACACACACACACACACACACACACACACACATTTAAATAATAGGGAAAAGTACTTTGCTTTATCTATCAGTTTAAAGGAAGTTTGAGTTGAATGTACTTAAAAGAGGTGCCTCATAACCAAAGTATGAAATCTGCTAGTCTTCCACAAATTAGGTGACTCAGAGCCACTACTCAAATAAATTACACCCTATAAAATCAAATAACCCCATTTAAAAATGGGGCTCAGAACAGAACAATGATTTCTCACCCGAGGAATACCGAATGGCAGAGAAGCACCTGAAAAAATGTTTAACATCTTAATCATCAGGGAAATGCAAATCAAAACATCCCTGAGCTTCCACCTCACACAAGTCAGAATAGCTAAGATCAAAAATTCAGGTGACAGCAGATGCTGGCGCAGATGTTGAGAAAGAGTAACACTCCTCCGTTGTTGGTGGGATTGTAAGCTTGTACAACCACTCTGGAAATCAGTCTGGCGGTTCCTTAGAAAATTGGACATAGTACTACCAGAAGATTCAGCAATACCTCTTCTGGGCATATATCCAGAAGATGCCCCAACCGGTAAGAAGGACACATGCTCCACTATGTTCATAGCAGCCTTATTTATAATAGCCAGAAGCTGGAAAGAACCCAGATGCCCCTCAACAGAGGAATGGATACAGGAAATGTGGTACATTTACACAATGGAGTACTACTCAGCTATTAAAAAGCATGAATTTATGAAATTCCTAACCAAATGGATGGACCTTGAGGGCATCATCCTGAGTGAGGTAACCCAAACACAAAGAATCTCTCACAATATGTACTCAGTGATAATTGGATATTAGCCCAGAACCTTAGGATACCCGATACAAGATATAATTTGCTAAAAACATTAAACTCAAGAGAACGAAGACCAAAGTGTGGACACTTTGCCCCTTCTCAGAATAGGAAATGAAACACCCATGGAAGGAGTTACAGAGACAAAATTTGGAAGTGTGACGAAAGGATGGACCATCTAGTGTATGCCATATCCAGAGAACCATCCCCTGATCAGCTTCCAAATGCTGACGCTATGGCATACACTAGCAAGATTTTGCTGAAAGGACCCAGATATAGCTGTGTCTTGTGAGACTATGTCAGCGCCTAGCAATCACAGAACTGGATGCTCACAGTCAGCTATTGAATGGATCACAGGGCCCCCAATGGAGGAACTAGAGAAAGCATCCCACGAACTAAGGGAACTGCAACCCTATAGGTGTAACAACAATATGAACTAAGCAGTAACACGGAGCTCCTGTCTCAAGCTGCATATGTATCAAAAGATGGTCTAGTAGGCCATCACTGCAAAGAGAGGCCTATTGGACTTGTACACTTTATATGCCCCAGTACAGGGGAACGCCAGGGCTAAAAAGGGGGAGTAGGTGGGTAGGGGAGTGGGGGTGGGTGGGTATGGGGTACTTTGGTATAACATTGGAAATGTAGATGAGCTAGATACCTAATAAAAAATGGAAAAAAATAAATTACACCCTAGACATGTGCAGCCATGAGGTCCACTGGTAAACTGTGGATAGAGATCAATGGTAGAGCTATTTGATTATGTAAGGGGAGGCTTAAATAAAACTGAGAGAGTCACAGTCTCATGTGATATAAGCTGGCTTTTGTTTGTGTGTTGGTATTATATAGTATTATAATCCTTACTTGCTTTCGAGATATATTCCATATAGTTAAGACTGTCCTTTATCTCACTTAATAGCTCAATATGACTATGAACCACTGATCCTCCTGCTTTCATTTTCCAGAACAGCTAGTATTAAAGAGAGGTACCAGCATGCTCTACTTGATACAGTTTTAGAGATAAAACCCAAGGCTTCATGCATGAGAATAAAGTACTCTACCAAATCTACTTCGGCAGCTGCAAGCCTTCCTGTTAAGGATAAGTCCAAGACAACATTTCTTACCCTTAACACATCATGCCTATGGCTATAATCATTAATGTCCTCTTCTGTCTAAATCAATATCAACTTCACACAAGCCAGAACCATTTGAGAATATTGAATTTCAATTGAGAAAATAACCCCACCAAACTTTTGCCTGGAAAAGGCTTTGTTGAATTTTATTAATTAATGATTTCTATAGAAGGATATCCCAGTTGGCAGTATCAGCTCTGGACTGATGGTACTGGATGCTATAAAAAAAAAAAAGTAGGATGATCAAAACATGGGGAATATGCCAGTATGCAATTTTTCTACATGTCCTCTACTTCAGGTCTTACCTGCTCCAAATTCCAGTCTAGGGTTTCTGGTGTGACTTTCATGTATGATGAATTACAAACTGAACTATGAACCAAAACATTTTCTCTCCCAGTTGATGTTGTTCATAATGTCTTATCACCTAAATACAATCCCTTACTAAGGCAAGTTAGTATGCCAATGTAGCTCATATGGAATACCAAGTACTGAATGTTCACGGTGGTCCAGATAGAGCATAGAAATAATGAACTTCACTGGTCATGATAATGCATACCTAATATCTATGTACGTGAAAGACAGGAGGATGAGTGTAAGTTCAATGCAATGCTGAGCTACATAGGGAGGTTCTGAGTCCAAAACAAAACAAAACAAAAACAAAAACAATATCAAAAACAAAACAAAAAAAAACACAAAACGGGAGGTTAATGAGATGCTAAACAAATAAAGCACTTGCTAAGCAATTGTGATGGCCTTCATTCCATTCTCAGAACATACATGAATGTAAAGAGGGAACTGCATTCAGCAAAGTGATGCTCTGACTTCCACATGTGCTATAGATCACATATACTACCACATAATAATAATAGTAGTAGTAGTAGTAGTAGTAATAATAATAATAATAATAATAATAATAATAATAATAATAATAATAATAATAATAATAAATGTGTTTAAAAATGAAAAGAAAATTTATTCAGTCATATTATATTAGGCTTATAAAAAAACTAGCACTGAGGAAGAGAAATTGGAGTAGTATTGAAAGTTTGAGGCAAGCATGAACTGCATTAAGAATGTTAGCACCTTATAACTTTCTGTAGGTATCCTGCCCAAAACAAGATACATGAAAGTTTATTTTACACACAAATTCAGACTATAGTCCATCACTGTTGGGGCATCAGTGCAACAGGAAGTAGCAGAAACTTGACACAAGTCAAGAGTATAGATCAAGGAATTGATGCGTGTATGGTTACTAGAACTTAATTTGCTTTCTTTATTCTCATACACTCCAGAATCCCCATCGTAAATAATGGTGCCACAACAAGGGAAGTTCTTCCCATATAAATTAAAAGTAATCAAGATGCAGGCACACAACCATGCTCACAGACTAAGTAGTATAGACAATCCTTCATTCTGATTTCCCTCCCAGGCAATTCTATATTGTTTTATGTATATAACATTAACCATCACAGCTTCATTCATTGTTAACCGGTCACATAGACACATCACATTATGTTTTAGACATGAACTACCAACCCTTATTTCCAAAGTTCTTGTGTGTTTAATAATGCAAAATACAGTTCAACTTTAAAAGTCCTCATAGTCTTTAAAATTTTTACCACATCAAAAAATGTATTGTGATATCTTGTAAAAAATTATGTTATTGCTATGCGTAATAGAATAATGTAAAAATTATTATCACAAAATAAAAATAAGTATTAGGAATAGAAAGTGATGATTATACAAAAAGCCAAAATCAAGCAGAGAAAGGAAATCCTCCATTTCTGGGGCTTTCCATGGAGAAATCAGCTTTGGTGTCCCAATTCCTCTACATATGCTATCTTCAGCACACACAGAATTTCTCAGCATTTAAACTGATTCCATTTCTCACCTTCAGATGTCCTTGTCCAGATATTAGATCATGTCCCATCATCCTGGCCTTTCTAATACTCTGGAATCTCTACAGTAGCTTAAACTTTACCTTCATAACTTCATGCAACAGCCTCTTGGGGCTTCTTTGCCAGGATTCAAACTCTGTCACACAGTTCTGGCCTCAGCTGTTCTTAAAGACTGTCTTAGTATTGCATCTTTCATATATTAAATTTAGAAAAATGTAGACATTGCCACCAAATTTCATGACTGGCCCAAGAGGTAACCTAGTTTCACTGGACCATAGCTGTAACATCATATCTCAGTTAATGTATCTGAAACGTTTGACCATGTTTCATCAACACTAGTATCATTGGCGAATGTAAAACATACAGAGTTCCCAAAGCTTTTTAATCATTCCCAATTCTAAGGTATGTTAATTTATTTTTAAACAAATTCAACATATATATTTTTGGTATGAACTTCATTGTACAAAGTTCCATTTCAAGGACTTGTGACTTTGTGATTAAAAATATGAACATAAGATGTTAAAAAAAACATAAAATGTATGCACAATGAAATGTTTTGTCCACAGACATCCAAATTCTCTCAATATGTCTTACATTTTCTAGCCTCCATTCTCCATTTAATGTTGCCTTAACTCAAGGGGATTAATGATAAACACCTTCTTTCTGAAAATATTTTTTTCCAAATTCAATAAAATAAAATAAAATAAAAGCCAATTCAGTTTAAAAGAATGCATTTCTGTTTGATGGAAAACTCAAGTTGATCGTGCTGTGCTTTAAACTATTTCGAGTATTTGATATGCTCTCTACTTTATAGAGTTTGACTCACATTTAAGGGTACCCTGAGAAGTTCTGGTAAGTAATTTTATAATATTCAGTCAAGTTCCTACAAATCCAAAGTAACCAAAATATCTTTAGAAATCTGCAACCCTTGAAAAAACATATTGTCTTGCAGATTTTATAGTATATAGACCTGTACTGGCTAGTTTTATGTCAACTTCACACAGCTGGGGTTATCACAGAGAAAGGAGCTTCAGTTGAGGAAATGCCTCCATGAGATCCAACTCTAAGACATGTTCTCAATTAATGAACAAGGTGAAAAGGCCGTTTGTGGGTGGGACCATCTGTGGGCTGGTAGTCTTGGGTTCTATAAGAGAGTAGGGTGAGCAAGCCAGGGGAAGCAAGACAGTAAAGAACATCCCTCCATGGCCTCTGCGTCACCTTCTGCTTCCTGACCTGTTTGAGTTCCAGACCTGACCTCCTTAGTGATGTAAGCCAATAAATCTCTCCTTCCTCCCCAAATTGCTTCGTGGTCATGATGTTCTGTCCAGGAATAAAAACCCTGACTAAGACAACACCCTATCCTGTTACATATATTATGCTATTTTTTTCTAAGCCCAGTTTATAGAGATAATTATGTCTGACAGAAAATAAAGCTCATTAATTTGAACAAAGAGTTTCAATAACAGAATTTACTCTAGTTTTGGAGGGTTAACATGGTGAGTCAAAAAATGAGATGAACTGCCTTGTTGCTGCTCTAAGAACTTAAGAGGTTTTTTTGCAATGATGATTTGTGGGAATTTAAAAGGTATACATAACTACATGTGTATTTGTGTTTGTGTGTGAGAGAGAGAGATTAGGATAAAGTAATTTGTATTATTATTATTATTAACAATTTTTCATACAATATATTTTGAGCATGTGTCCCATCCCTGAATACCTCCCAGATTTTTTCCAACCATCATACCCAATTTAATATTCTTTCTCTTTCTTTCTCTCTCTTTTTCTTTCTCTCTCTAAATGAAAAAAACAAAAAAGCCTGAATCAACAACAACAAAAAATCATGAAATCAAAAAGCCTCAGAAAATCACACACACACACACACAAAACACACACACATATACACACACACACAGAGAGAGAGAGAGAGAGAGAGAGAGAGAGAGAGAGAGAGAGAGAGAGAGAGAGAGAGAGAGAGAGAGAGAGAGAGAAAGCCAAAACAAACAACATCAAAGAAGTCCACAAAAATAACATGTGTTGGTCAACTCTCTGTAGGTATTAGTCAACTCTGGAATTTGGTTGACATGCACAGCAATATTCCATCAGAAAAAAAAGAGTTCTTTCATATGCCTGAGGGTCTCAATTTAGAACAGAGTCTATGTACATTTCCCCATCTAAGTGTTGGGATCTCATCTATCTTGAACTTGTACAGGTTTCATTTGTGCTACCACAGTCTTGTGAATTCTTATGTTCAACACCATTTTGTCTGGAAGAGAATGAAGAGGAAACCATATTTTTATGAAACTTAATAAATAAGTTTTCTCCACTTAAGAATAAGAACAAATTTGTTGTTAGAGTTATAACATCTCTCTTTTCAAAGAGACCATCTCATTACAGACATGTGTTCATTCCAACTACGAAATAACTAATATAATAATGTAAACTTTTATTTATCTTCCAATATTGGTAAATATTTACAATTCAACTGATTTGGTAAATCAATTCAAAACTGACATTACCAATTTGAAAATTAAATAACTGTTTATTAAAATTACTAAGGTATAAAAATAAGTATGATTGCTATCAGAAAATATTGCCTTAATAAAATTAACATAAATGAAGTAACAATTTTACTTAATATAGATTGTATCTCATATTCATCAATACTATTTTAAGATATTATAGTCTTCATTTTATGCATCTGGGATTAGATGACATGCTGAATTTCAGTGCCTGAAATAATAAATAGAGATGTTAGATGACTGGGAGGAAACTGGATTTGATTTTTATACTTATTGTGTTTTTATAATACTAATATTAAATCAATTGGTTACTACACTAAAGCTTTTTGAATCACTTTTTTTCAAATTTTAAAATCTTATGCTACCTCTTATACTACATAGCAAGGCATTATTCAACAGATTCTTAATTTGTTAAATTGTTCTTTGTGAATGACAATGATGTGTAAGAATATTAAAATCATCAATATACTCACCAAATAACTACAATGTTTTTAATATGTTGAAGGAATTTTTATATTCTGCATCTGTTAGAAAAATATCTTAATGTTCATTAGACACAGCCCTGGAAGGAATTAGGGTATTTTTTTTCTTTGAGCTTAGAGATGGGTGAGTCCTTCAGTAACATTTAGAATTTCTTTTTACCATGAGCATCCTTGAATCTCGACAGTCCTGACCCATGAAACAATCGAACAGGGTCTGAGAAACCACCTAAGGAGAGAATGGGGAACAAGAAACACAAAGAATGGACAGCAAGACAAAAAAAAAAAAAAAAAAAACAACAACAACAACAACAACAAAAAACCTGATCAAGCTGACAAATTTTGTTTTTCCCAGGCAGGTTTTATACCAATAGAAACAGGAAATGGGGAGTGAAAATGATGCGAAATCACTTTGTTTCTGGGGGAAAGCACCTGTTCCCCAAAGCAGGATATTCACTAGGTAAAAAAAGTTCAGCAGGAGGAACAAAACAGAGTGGGTTGCTAAGTACCTGTCCACAAGATCTATAGCTATTTGTTCTTAACTGGGACTAGTACTTTCCTATACAGGCCTCAACTTTTCCCACAGAAATCTCAACTAAGATAGGACTTTTCCACTAAGGCCAAAACTTTGTTAGTAAGGACTTCTGGCTGACAAGGCAGTTAACTTCACCCACAGTCATTCCCAACACTTGACTATAAATACTGCACCTGGAAATTAAAAATAATATTTGTTTGCATGAGATGCAAGCATGAACATGTCTTGATTGGATTAACAACTTTTGGATTAGAATGGCTAGAAGATAAATACAACAAGACAAATTAAAATTAAGTTAACTATTGGGTAAGTAAACCTAATTAATATGCTTTATTGGCAAAACCAGATACTAATATTGAGAAAACCAGCAAAGTTTCAACATTAAGGTCAAAAGAGCTATGAAACAAAAAACCTTTTTAAAAGTAGGGATGTGAAAATTTTAATTTCTCATTTGTTTAATGTTGCATGAGACTGTAGAAAAAATAGTGACAATGGGATAGAAGTCAACATAAGATTCAAAGTCACACAAAACATTAAAATAGACAGCATTTGCTAAATAAAAGTGTAATTTCAAAACTTAGTGAAATATTTATTAATAAAAAACTATTTGAAAGCATGTGGCAATGAGCAGACTAAAGCCCACACTAAAACGTTAGCTTATCTTTGGAGTTATTAATAGTATGCCAAAATTGGAATGCCTTCTTTTGAGACACGGATGCATTTAATGAAATCATATTCTCTCTAAAATTTTCATAACATCAACACTGCTGACAAGTATGAAGAAAGCAATGACTTGACTAGCTATTGATGCTGCAGTCAGTTTGTATTTTATTTTAATTTATTTACATTCCAAATATCCCACCTCCTGATCCCACTATCTACAGTTCTTCAACCCATTCATCTTCCCCATTTCCTCTGAGAGGGTGTTCCACAAGACACCCACCCCATCTCACCTCAACATATCCCACACCAGCATCCCTGATGCATCAAGTCTCTCCAGGATTCAGTCTATCCTTTCCCACTGGGCTGGAAAAAGCAATACTCTGCTACATATGTGCCAGGGGCCATGGACTAGCCCAAGTATGCTCTTTGTCTGGTGGCTTAGTCTCTCAGATCTTCCTGGGAGTTTGGGTTAATTGACACTCTTGGTAATCCTATGGGGTTGTCATCTTCTTCAGTTCTTTCAAACTTTTCTCTAACTCTTCTGTATGCGTCCAATGATTAACTATAATTATCTGCATGTGTCTCAGTCAGTTGTTTTTAGAGACACTAGGGGCCCTGTCTATTAACTGGAGGTGGTCTTTCCAGGTTCCATCTCCGCACTGTTGGGCATTTCGGCTAAGATCACCACCCAGTTCCGGGAGCCTCTCACATCCCAGCTCTCTGGGACTTTCTAGAGTTCCTAAGAGCTCCCCACCACCAGATTACACGTCTGGTACATGGATCAGACCGCCTGAAATTGGAATCATGGATGATTTCAACTTACAAAGAATGTGTAGAGAAACAAATGTTTTCTCTGGAAGAGTACTGGCTATCACTCCTAACCACTGAGCAATCTCTCCAATTCAAGAATATTATTTCTTTAAGACAAGATGTCTTTTCTTGAAGTTCTTATATTGGAAATTATAGATAAAATCTTTTGTAACATGATGCTAATTGTCTGAGAATATGTTTCCCATCTGTACCTTAAATACTAGATTAATTTAAAATGTTAACTGTCACTAAACAACATTAATAACTATTTTTCATTTCATTTTTCATGCAGGTTATTGTAGACTAAATAAATAGTCTGATGTTATGCTGGGCATGGTTGTGCACGCCTTTATTCCCAGCACATGGGAGGCAGAGGCAGGTGGATTTCTGAGTTCAAGGCCAGCCTGGTCTACAAAGTGAGTTCCAGGACAGCCAGAGCTATAGAGTGAAACTCTGTCTCACAAAACCATAATAAATAAATAAATAAATAAATAAATAAATAAATAAATAAATAAATAAATAAATAAATAAATAAATAAATAAAAATTAAAAAAAATAAAAAAGAAGTCTGATTTTATTGTGTGAATTGATGCATTTAAAATTAATGCAAAATATAACATATGATTATTCTCACAATGAAGATATCCATAAGATACCTTATGTGATAAAATGTTTTAGCAGTGAACTATATTTTAACAGAGAGATCATTGAAAAGCCCTTAACTTGTGTCCTTTATTATCTGAAATAGGGTGTATTATGTGTATGTATGTATATATGTATGTATGCATTGTATGTGTGTGTCTTTCTGTGAGTGTATTTGAACTTTGTGAGGGTGCGAAGAGAAAGCGTTATGAACCAAGCAGTCCAGGAAGGTTAGGTTGGGGTGTCTCCTCTGGAGTTATACACCCCAGGATTTGGCTATATTTGAAGCCAGCAAACTCTAACAATAGTATTGCTAATATCCCCTTCTAAATTTGAATCATATCCCTACACCCATTGCCCAAATTGTTGCTGTATGAACAATATGGATGCTGTAAATTCAAACTCTGCCCTTGTCATTCAATAGCAATCTCAGTTAACTACTAAGACATCTCTTTAAATACTCTTTTGTGAACACAGACAAATAATAAAATTCTTCTAGTTTTAGAGCTTTATGATAGCTATGAATTTCAACAAGATATCATAAGGACCTATTAATGATTAGAGGTTTGGCAATGGTAAGTGCTTGATCATGGACCATTTTCCACTTTGGTTAATGCTTCACATGTTGAATTATACCATATCAGAATATACATGAATATTTGTCTTAAGCATTACACAGAATAAGAAAATAAACAGAATAGGAAAGTGAATGGAAGATAGTTTTGACATTACTAATTAATTTACAAAATTATTTTTAAAATGGAATTTAAAATGAGAGATAGTAATTGTTAGTGAAGTTGTTAAAAAACAAAATTTTTGTGGAGAAAATAATTTTCTACACTAGATCTTTAGGCTAGTCTGTTCCAATAGGGGAAAGTAACTGGTATTGGTAAGACATAATTTTTATTTCCAGTATTCAGTAGGCTAATGCAGCAAAATCATACTTTCCAAGGAAATTTGAGCTATGTAGTGAGATCCTATGGCTTAATAAGTGTTCTATTAATACAAGATACCATCACCAGGAAAATATTGTAAACTGAAACCATTTAATCATGACTTGCTTACAGTTTCAGAGATTTAGTTCATTCTTACTGTGGTGGGAGTGCAGTAGCATGTAGACAGACATGTTAATTGAACAGTAGCGAGAGAATCTTCAGGTAGAAAGAAGAGAGAAACTCTGGTCTTGTAATGTACATTTTGAAATATCAAAATAATACCCAGTGTCAATACTTCCAAAAATGTTATACCCATTTCAACAAGGTCATACTTATTCCAACAAGGCCATACCTGCTTACTCTTTCAATTATGTTACTCAGTACTTATTCAAATATATGAACCTTATGGGGGCCATCCTTATTCACACTGTTTCTAAATACTTTCTTTTTAGTTGGACACTTTACTTATTTGCATTTCAAATGTTATCTCCATTCCATGTTTTCCATCTACAACCCCTATATCCCATCTCCCCTTTCCCTGATTTTATGAGGGTGATCCTCCAACCTCCAACCCACTCCTACCTCACCGCTCTAGCATTAGGCATAGAGTGTGGAATAACCACGATACAACTCATGAACTACATGAACTTCAGGAGGAAGTAAGACCAAAGAGTGGATGCTTCCATCCTAATTAAACGGGGAACAAAATAATCAAGGGACGTAGATGATGGGAGGGAATTGTGAAGAAGAGAAGAGGGGGGGCAAAAAAGAGGGGAAGAATCAGGAATGGGAGAAGACAGGAGAGTTGTTCAGAGGGTAAGGACATTGAACAGGGGTGTATAGCAACTGGGGGATGAGGAACTGGTGGTAAAAAACAGAAAGTCCCAGATGCTAAGAAAGCAAGAGCTTCCCAGGACTCCAGAAGGATGGCATTAGCTAAAATACTCCCACAAAGGGGACGGGAAAACCTGTCGAGACTAAATATATTATTTAAAGAGAGATAATGAAGTATTCTCTCCCTCTTTCTCTGTTTCTGTCTGTCTGTCTCTGTCTCTGTCTCTCCCTCTCCTTTCCTTCATCTCTCCCTCCATCCCTCCCCCTCGGTTGTGTGGTTTGGTATGGTGGTGGTTGTGGTGGTGGAGATTGTGTGTGTGTGTGTGTGTGTGTGTGTGTGTGTGTGTGTGTGTGTGTGTGTGTGTGTGTGTGTTTGCATGTGAACACACACATGCCTGTGAAGAAATGCCATGGTGTGCATGTATAGCTCAGATGACATCAGATGTCACTTTTATTTCTCTACAATATAGGACATAAGAGTCAAACTCAGGCTGTCAGGGTTGGCAGGAAACACTTTACCAGTTGAACCATCTCTATTGCCCATAACATAAAGGTCTATATCTAGTTTTGTTTAGTCTATGTATAGTTTAGCTGACTATGGATTTACTTTCTTGGTGTATCCTGGCATAAAGACATTCTTCATATTTCTTTATACTTTATACTTTAGCAAGTAGTAGTGATGTTACTTTCAGAAATGTACTATGGTTATTTAAAGTATTACTATTAAAGAAAAAAGAGATAAATGGTATATGAAAACTTTATCCTGACAATGTTTCTGCATATATAAAAATAATCTAAAACAAAAATTGAAGATTAAATAATTAAGCTTGAGATATACTTTCCTTTTATGAATATTCAGTAGGGACGTATAATTTAGGAGAAATAACAGATGTTTCAAGCCTCTGTTTCATAAGGCTTCTGCTACTCTGAAAATGTTTATGCAAACTAAAACGCCCAAAATAAAAATCAGTAAAGAAAATTGTATTTGAACACTGACATTCTTATTATGAACCACACATATGTAAAAAAATTAAAATAGTAACATAGATATTTATCTTGCTAACATTTAAAATATTGAGTAATGAAGTATTTGTGCATATTTTACTGTCTTGAAAGAGAATCTCAACAATTACCTTAGGCTTTTTTTTTTAACTCAAAGGTCTTCCAATTATGGCTGTAGCTATGAGTATTAACTACCATACCAGCAAGAATTGTTTTAGATATTTACAAGAAAACTATTAGCTGGGATATAGGTATCTGCACCGTAGATTTTGTAAGAAAAAGAAGAATAAAATATTAATAAAATAGAATATGTTAAAAAAATTCAGTTTTGTTGCACATTTCCTGAACAGAAAAAAAATATCATGATTTATATACCATATATCCAGGATTATGTGCATAAGCTTATGTGTATTTGTGTGTGTGTGTCCGCACACACATGCACATGCACACGCACACACTTGTGCACGTATCTAACTTATTTCTAAACCTATAGCTTACTATAACTCTTCAAAATAAAATATGTTAACTCACAAAATGTCATGTTTACATGATATTACTTCAATTTTTAGGGTAGAAACCTAGATGTCAGAAAAGTTAGTATTTTTTATTTTTATATTATGAAGATAGTTGTATACCCCTGTGTATGTTTTACTTTTTCCCTTTAACATAGAAATGAATAATGGTTTGAAAATTTGGTACTCTTTTTCAAACTTTTTGTTTGATCTTCCTGAGTTTTAAATCATGCACCCAGTCCCACTTATCTCCTCATCACCTTGTATTCCGCTTCCATCATTGCAACCACCCCACCAGAATAAGAATCTCATCCTGGAATTTATAATGTCACAGTGTATATCCCACAGTGTGCACTTTTATCTACACTTCTTTGTTTCAAATTGTTGTTCATTTTAATGAGTCTTAAGAGCTCTCTGCCTTCTACTATACTATCAGTACTAATGCATAACTGTAACTCCTCTCAGATATCCTGTTGTTGCCCTTTTTTATGGAGATCCTGTAGTATGGGATCTGTAGGGTGGCCATTTTAATCTACTTCAGCAGTTCACCAATGGGGGTCAATGTTGTGGTGGGGCAATTCAAACCCCAGGATCTGGGCCCGAGAGAGATCTGACTAATCAGACCACCAGCTCTGCCACACTACCACCATCTGGGAGAGATTTCCTGCCCTTCCCAAGCTTCCCTTTCCAAAGTTGCAGCCAAAAAGGGGCAGAAACAACTTTCATGCTACCATACCCTCAGTGCTCTCTCATTTGTGCCCCTGCCATCAAAGCCAGCTTTACTGTGCTTCCCAGACAAGGTAGAGGGGTCATACTCTACAGTGCTACAGCAGGTAAGGGATGGAGCCAGGTCTCTAATTCTCACTCCCTCTGAGCATGCTCACCAGTAACCCCCCAAACCAGGGCCAACTCCCTCCCTGCTGCTCAGATGAGGTGCATGGCCTAATCTCCCAAGTGCTGCAAGAGGTGATTGTGCTCATGGCCCCATCAGGGACAGCTCTCTTGCCAAGGGTGGTGAGGGCAGAAGGGATGGAAAGGGTCTCTCCTTTGTCCAAACCACTGCACATCAAACAAGAGGCAGGACCAGGTACCCATGCCCATGCCCACCAGGCAGCTCATCAGAAAGCCCCAAATCTAGGGCCAGCTCTACTCTGCTGCTCAATCAAGGAAGGCTGTCACTAGAGGCAGGTTTTGAGATCATATATGCTCATGTCTGGCCAGTGTGTAGACAGCCTCTTTTTGCTGCCTGTGGATGAAAATTTATAGCTCTTGGCTTCATCTCCGGTTCTAACAAAAATCTTCCTGAAAACTACCATGATTCTTGGCAAGACAATAATGAAATTAACCTCTGAAACTGTAAGTCAGCCCCAGCAACATTCTTTGCTTTATAGGAATTACTGTGGTCATAGTGTCTCTTCATAACAACAAAACTGAAATTTCGACACCTTCCATCCTTACCCTCCAATTCATTCTCTAAATTTCTTTCTCATATTCACATTTTATTTTATACTCTATGATAATGATTAAAACGTCCAGGTAATAGTAAATAAACAGTAAATTACTAAGATTTCTTTTTGTGAATCTATTCAACATTTTATCATTTTTATCATAAATGTAACACTGTTCTTGTTTCGAATACAAATAAAATCTCAAAGAAAAATGAACTGTAATAAGAGGATATTAGCCAAAGACGTACAGATTTCCTAAGATACAATCCACAGAACTCAACAAACTTAACAACAAGAAGGGTCCAAGTGAGAATGCTTCAATCACACTTGTAAGGGAGAAGAAAGAAATCACACGAGGCAGAGAGAGAGCGAGAGAGAGAGAGAGAGAGAGAGAGAGAGAGAGAGAGAGAGAGAGAGAGAGAGAGAGAGAGAGAGAGAGAGAGAGAGAGAGAGAGAGGGAGAACTAGGTGGGAGATGGGAGGGGGAGGAAAAAAATGAACACATTCAGGTATGGGAAGGCAGGAGAGAGGCCGTGAGGGTTAGCAGCTCTCCCAAGTCTGCCTGCCCAGAGCATAGGAGGAACTCTGGCCAGATGTGGGCTATCCTTCCTACCTTTCCTTCCCCTGCCCTCATTAGTTTCCACATATTTGGTGCTAAATTTTCATTTTTTATGAAGTCTATGACAATCCTAGAACTAAGGTATCACAAAACTGGTTCATCCTTGTTTTCTGCAATGATCACTTTTCATACTATTAAAAGAGCTGGAGTCCTATTCATCCCTTCATGTTAAAATTAACTAGGTCCTAAGATTGCTGTTTTTACTGACTGCATGTGCTGCTGTTCCCAGTCCATGTCTCCATTCAGAGATCAAAAACCAGCAGCAGCCTTATGACTTGACTAGGACAATTGAGAATCCTGAAATGGGTTATTGGGCCCAACTGGCTAATAAAGAAAAACCACTTGGGATGTCATGATTTCCATATTTAACGTTTGATCTGTGCCGGCTGGCTGATAACTCATGGCCTGACTCCCAACAGACTTTACAACATTCATACACTAAGTAGACTTAGGGAGAATTTTGTATATGTCTGGGGAAAAGAGAACTGTGGCATATGGGGAACCAGAACAATTCTATTATGCTTTTTGGGATTGTGAAACATCGGGATAGAAGGCATCAATGGAAAATTTTATTACAGTCACCTGACAGGGGAGGGAATCTGAAGTTCAACTAAAGTTCACCAGCCTAGGAAAGCAGGAAAAGGGCTGGGAAACTGGGAAACCTTGGGGCCTCCGATTTTATATTATTGGGGGGAAAAACCTCAAACTCATTTTCACAATTAGGCTCCTGATAAAACCAATAGTAAACCCCCTGAATGTGACTGTAGGACCAAACCGAATTTTGGCAAACACTAAACCTATACCAAGAGGTCTTGCCCTGAAAAACCTATGCCAAAGTCTATTCTCAAACCAGTGTTTGTTGACCTCCCAGTCCTTCCCCAGCAGGCTCTGCGCCCCCGTAGATCTGATCTGGTCAAGGATGCTAAAAACCTTTCAGATTTTGACCAGTTCCCAACCAGAGCTAACCATCTTCTGCTGGCTTTGTTATTATGCCAGAAACCCTTTTTATGAAGATGTTGGTTTTATGTCTAAATATAATGAGTCCGAGAGAGACACTGCATGCATATGGTCCCAAGAGAAGAACCTTAACCATACAGACCATATCAGGACAGGGGACCTGCCTGGGAAAAGTTCCCTTGTCACATCAACATATTTGTAACCAAAATACCCTCATGGTGCATTCCAAATGGGTTATTTCCCCCTGAACAGGCATGGTGGGCCTGTTCAACAGGGTTGACTCTGTGTGTGCATGGAGAGGTTCTTAATTCCCCTACTGCAAAGGAGTTCTCTATTCTAGTCCAATTGGTGCCATCCATAACCTATTATTCAGAGGAAATAGTGCTGAAGAACCTAATAGGGCATGTTGGGGGAGACCTCAAAAGACAGAAGAGAGAAACTATTTCCCTAACGTTGGCTATAATTTTGGGAGCAGGGCTACCTAGTGCAGGCACTGGGATAGCAGCTCTAACATTGTAAGAGAATAACTATACAGCCTTATATTAGATACAGATCAAGACAGCCAATGCTTAGAAAAATCCATTACACACCTAGAGTGAAATGTAGATTCCCTGGCTGAGATAGTTGAACAGAACATACAAGGGTTAGACTTTGTGTTCCTGCATCAGGGATCCACTTAGACTTGAACTACTTTTTCTTTCTTTTCTAGATATATTGGATTTTTTGCTAATATTCATTATAGAACAATATGTGAAATGTTCATAAAAAACATTCCTAAATGTTCCATAACCTTCCCAAACACTGTCTCTACCTGGAGACCAACTGTTTAAATATATTAGCCTACTCAAAATATTATATATTCAAATCATAATAAGACTGAAGCTATGGTGACAGCTAGAGGCGTAAATTGCTTCTGAGTAAAATTTTCACACTAAATGGACAACTGTGACCATAGAACAGGCACTGAGTTAACATGTCAGTGGTGGGCATAAATATACCACCTCCTGTTTAAACGTGTACACTGTGTTTAAACTGTAAGACAGAATTTGCAACACCTATTCCCTTGTTTGTCTTCCCAATATTTTATTATTGAATAAAGCTTACTTGTCTGAACTTTATTACTTGTCTATTTGGTTGTTATATAGTAGATAGGTTGCCAGGCATATTACTTCTATGACTTCTACCTTTTTGATTGCTAGTCTTAGTTGTTAACTTTACTGAATATTGAATTAACTGAAAGTGAAAAGCACTGGATATAAGTGATTTTCGGTTCATTACCTCATTTGAGGTCTAAAAACCTATCCTAACTCTGGGACACATATTCTTGTGCTAGCCTATGTAAAGCACATAGAAGACCCCTTTGGTTTTTGCCTTTTTGTCTTCATTCTCACAGGTATGCTTGTTCTTTTGAAGGTTTTAGAGTATATTTCTTTGAGAGCCCAACATATACTGAAGAACATCTGGGAAACTCAGTCTTGTGGACAGAAGATCTATTGGATTCCTTTACTATCTGACCATAGACATCTATTTTTAAATACCTGGGCTGGACCACAGTGTATAAATCCCTCTACAAACAAACACACACACACACACACACACACACATAATTATTCCAGTTTTTTCTTTAAAGAATTTTGACTACCATACCTAAAATCTCTAAAATTAAATTTATCTTCCTATATCCAATTACTTTCATGCTCCTGTTTTGAAGATATTCTAAACTATATCATACTATCAATTTTACTAATTATTTTATTTATTTATATTTCAAATGTGATCCCCTTCAGCATACTCCCTCCATGAGGCCCCTACCACACTTCCCTCCATTCTCTAAAATGTTACTCTCCCACCCACCTCTCTAGAATTCAACTTTTCTGGGGACATAAAGCTTCCACAGGACAAGCACACACCCTCATCGCACTGAGGCCAGACAATGCAATCCTCTGCTACATATGTATAGTAGGGGTTATGTACTAGTACATGTATGCTTTTTGGTTGGTGGCTTAGTACCTGAGAATTCTGAGAAATCTAGTTTTTTCATGGTGTTGTTCTTCCAATAGGGTTGTAATTCCCTTCAGTTCCTTCAGTCTTTGATCAAACTCTTCCATAGGGGTTCCTGGGTTTAGACCAATGATTGGCTGTAAATATCTGCATCTGTCTCAGTCAGTTGATGGCATAGCCTCTTTTAGGACAGTCATGCCATGTTCATGTCTGAAAGCATATCTTGGTCAATTAACAAATGGGACCTTCTGAAACTGAAAAGGTTCTGTAAGGCAAAGGACACTGTCAATAGGACAAAATGGCAACCTAGTAATGGAGAAAAGTTCTTTACTAACCCTACATCTGATCGAAGGCTAATATTCAAAATATACAAAGAATTCAAGAAGCTAGACTCCAAAAAAACAAACAAACAAACAAACAAAAACAAAAAACAAAAAACAAAAAACAACATAATGAAAAAATGAGCTCTAGAGCTAAACAAAATTCTCAATTTAGGAATCTCAAAAGCCTGAGAAGCACCTAAAGAAATGTTCAACATCCTCATTTATTGTGAAATAAAAATCAAAACCACGCTGAGATTCCATCCTAAACCAATCAGAATGGTTGAGACCAAAATGTCAGGTGAAAATAGCTGCTAGAGCAAATGTAGATAAAAAAGAACACTTTATCTTTGCTAGTGGGATTGCAAAGTGTTTTCCAGATTCCATAATCTGGAAAATATTCTGGCATTTCTTCACAAAATTGGAAATAAGTCTATCTGAATATTCATATATACAACTTCTGGGCATATACCCCAAAATGCTCTACCATATCATGAGTAAACCTTCAGTGTTTACAGCAGCCTTAATTATAATAGCGGGGGTTCAGGGACTATGCCGAACTTAGGAAATTAATCTGAACAGGTAAGAGAGTGCACCACAGAACTGGACAGCTTCTGGGACAGGCGGAGCCACAGAACCACTGAGGCAGCACGCTTTTCAGGCAATAGAAAGCCAGCCACCCTCCCAACCAAAGGACAGGTATCTGCCTGGTTAGGAAGGCCTCAGCCTCAGGAGCAGCAGATGCCACTTTGGTTCTGGGACGCCACCGAACTTAGGAACTTAGTCTGCACAGGTGAGAGTGTGCACTTCTGGGACCTGCCAAGCAACACAGCTTCTGGAAAAGGTCCTGTTTTTGGCCCACTTCTTCAGCCAGGAGGAGGTCCAAACACAAGATAATCTGTGCACCTTCCCTGTAAGAGGAGAGCTTGCCAGCAGAGAGAGCTCTGAGCACTGAAACTCAGAGGAGAGAGTCTGTCTCCCAGGTCTGCTGATAGACGGTAACAGAATCACCAGAAGAACAATCTCTAAACAGAGTCAACTATAACAACTAACTCCAGAGATTACCAAATGGTGAAAGGTAAATGTAGGAATCTTACTAACAGGAACCAAGACCACTCACCATCATCAGAACCCAGCACTCCCACTTCGCCTAGTCCAGGGCACCTCAACACACCCGAAAACCTAGACCCAGATTTAAAAGCATATCTCATAATGATGGTAGAGGACATCAAGAAGGACTTTAATAACTCACTTAAAGAAATACAGGAGAACACTGCTAAAGAGTTACAAGTCCTTAAAGAAAAACAGGAAAACACAATCAAACAGGTAGAAGTCCTTACAGAAAAAGAGGAAAACACATCCAAACAGGTGAAGGAAATGAACAAAACCATACTAGACCTAAAAAGAGAAGTTGACACAATATAGAAAACTCAAAGTGAGGCAACACTGGATATAGAAATCCTAGGAAAGAAATCAGGAACCATAGATTTGAACATCAGCAACAGAATACAAGACATGGAAGAGAGAATCTCAGGTGCAGAAGATCCCATAGAGAACATCGGATCAACAATCAAAGAAAATGGAAAATGCAAAAAGATCCTAACTCAAAATATCCAGGAAATCGAGAACACAATGAGAAGACCAAACCTACGGATAATAGGGGTGGATCAGAATGAAGATTTTCAACTCAAAGGACCAGCAAATATCTTCAACAAAATTATTGAAAAAAACCTCCCAAATCTAAAGAAAGAGATGCCCATGAACATACAAGAAGCCTACAAAACTCCCAATAGAATGGACCAGAAAAGAAATTCCTCCCGACACATAATAATCAGAACAACAAATGCACTAAATAAAGAGAGAATACTAAAAGTAGTAAGGGAAAAAGGTCAAGTAACTTATAAAGGCAAGTCAATCAGAATTACACCAACTTTTTCACCAGAGACTATGAAAGCCAGAAGAGCCTGGACAGATGTTATACAGACACTAAGAGAACACAAATTCCAGCCATGGCTACCATACCCAGCTAAACTCTCCATTACCATAGATGGAGAAACAAAAGTATTCCACAACAAAAACAAATTCACATATTACCTTTCCACAAATCCAGGCCTTCAAAAGATAATAACAGAAAAAAGAAAAAAACTAGGAAGGGAACCTTGCCCTAGAAAAAACAAGAAGGCTATCCCTCAACAAACCTAAAATAAAACAGCCACAAAAACAGAATGCCTACTTTAACAACAAAAATAAGAGGAACCAACAATTACTTTTCCTTAATATCTCTTAATTTCAATGGTCTCAACTCCCCAATAAAAAGATATAGACTAACAAACTGGCTACACAAACAAGACCCAGCATTTTGCTGCTTAAAGAAACTCATCTCAGAGAAAAAGATAGACACTACCTCAGAATGAAAGGCTGAAAAACAATTTCCCAAGCAAATGGTATGAAGAAACAAGCAGGAGTAGCCATCATAATATCTGATAAGATTGACTTACAACCCAAAGTCATCAAAAAAGACAAGGAGGGGCACTTCATTCTCATCAAAGGTAAAATCCTCCAAGAGGAACTATCAATTCTGAATATCTATGCTCCAAATACACGGGCAGCCACATTCATTAAAGAAACTTTAGTAAAGCTCAAAGCACACATTGCACCTCACACAATAATTGTGGGAGACTTCAACACACTACTTTCACCAATGGACAGATCAAGGAAACATAAAGTAAACAGGGACACAGTGAAACTAACAGAAGTTATGAAACAAATGGATCTGACAGATATCTACAGAACATTTTATCCTAAAACTAAAGGATATACCTTCTTCTCAGCACCTCATGGTACCTTCTCCAAAATTGACCACATAATAGATCACAAAACAGGCCTCAACAGATACAAACATATTGAAATTGTCCCATGTATCCTATCAGATCACCATGCACTAAGGCTGATCTTCAATAACAAAATAAATAATAGAAAGCCAACATTCACGTGGAAACTGAACAACACTCTTCTCAATGATATCTTGGTCAAGGAAGGAATAAAGAAAGAAATGAAGGACTTCTTAGAGTTGAATGAAAATGAAGCCACCTCATACCCAAACTTATGGGACACAATGAAAGCATTTCTAAGAGGAAAACTCATAGATCTGAGTGCCTCCAAAAGGAAACTAGTGAAAGCACACATTAGCAGCTTGACAACACACCTAAAAGCTCTAGAACAAAAGGAAGCAAATTCACCCAAGAGGAGTAGATGGCAGGAAATAATGAAACTCAGGGGCAAAATCAACCAAGTGGAAACAAGAAGAACTATTTAGAGAATCAACCAATCGAAGAGCTGGTTCTTTGAGAAAATCAACAAGATAGACAAACCCTTAGCCAGACTCACTAAAGGGCACAGGGAAAGCATTCTAATTAATAAAATCTGAAATGAAAAGGGAGACATAACAACAGATCCTGAAGAAATCCAAAAAACCCTCAGTTCCTTCTACAAAAGGCTATACTCAACAAAACTGGAGAACCTGGATGAAATGAAGAAGTGTCTAGACAGATACCAGGTACCAAAGTTGAATCAAGATCAGGTTAATGATCTAAACAGCCCGATATCCCCCAAAGAAATAAAAGCAAACCTTAATAATCTCCCAACCAAAAAAAAAAAGCCCAGGACGAGATGGGTTTCGTGCAGAGTTCTATTAGACCTTCAAAGAAGATCTACTCCTAGTTCTGCACAAACTGTTCCACAAAATAGAAACAGAAGGTACTCAACCCAACTCATTCTATGAAGCCACAATTACTCTGATACCTAAACCACAAAAAGACCCCACAAAGATAAAGAACTTCAGACCAATATCACTTATAAATATTGATGCAAAAATCCTCAATAAATTTCTTGCTAACCAAATCCAAGAACACATCAAAACAATCATCCATCCTGACCAAGTAGGTTTCATCCCAGGGACGCAGGGATGGTTCAATGTACGGAAATCCATCAATGTAATCCAGTATATAACAAACTCAAAAACAAAAACCACATGATCATCTCATTAGAAGCTGTGAACACATTTGACAAAATCCAACACCCATTCATGATAAAAGTCTTGGAAAGATCAGGAATTCAAGGCCCATACCTAAACATGATAAAAACAATCTACAGCAAACCAGTAGCCAGCATCAATGTAAATGGTGAAAAGCTTGAAGCAATCCCACTAAAATCAGGGACTAGACAAGGCTGTCCACTCTCTTCCTACCTATTCAACATTGTACTTGAAATCCTATCCAGAGCATTTAGACAACAAAAGGAGATCAAGGTGATACAAATTGGAAAGGATGAAGTCAAAATATCACTTTTTGCAGATGATATGATAATATGTATACGTGACCCAAAAATTCCACCAGAGAACTCCTAAGCCTGATAAACAGCTTCAGTGATGTAACTGGATATAAAATTAACTCAATCTAGTCAATGGCCTTTCTCTTCAAAAAGGACAAACATGCTGAGGAAGAAATTAGGGAAACAACACCCTTCTCAATAGCCACAAATAATATAAAATACCTAGGCATGACTCTTAGGAAGTAAAAGATCTGTATGACAAGAACTTCATGCCTCTGAAGAAAGAAATTAAAGAAGATCTCAGAAGATGGAAAGATCTCCCATGCTCATGGATTGGCAGGATCAATATAGTAAAAATGCCTATCTTGCCAAAACAATCTACAGATTCAATGAAATCCCCATCAAAATTCCAACTCAATTCGTCAACAAATTAGAAAGAGCAATCAGCAGATTCATCTGGAATAACAAAAAACCTAGGATAGCAAAAACTCTTCTCAAGGATAAAAGAACATCTAGTGGAATCACCATGCCCAACCTAAAGCTGTACTACAGAGCAATTGTGATAAAAACTGCATGGAACTGGTATAGTGACAGACAAGTAGACCAATGGAACAGAATTGAAGACCCAAAGAAAAACCCACACACCTATGGTCACTTGATCTTTGACAAGCAATCTAAAACCATCCAGTGGAAAAAAGACAGCATTTTCAACAAATGGTACTGGCACAACTGGCTGTTATCATGTTGACGATTGCGAATTGATCCATTTCTATCTCCTTGTACTAAGGTCAAATCTAATTGGATTAAAGAACTCCACATAAAACCAGAGACATTGATACTAATAGAGGGGAAAGAAGGGAAAAGCCTCGAAGATATGGGTACAGGGGAAAAATTCCTGAATAGAACAGCAATGGCTTGTGCTGTAAGATGGAGAATCGATAAATGGGACCTCATAAAATTGCAAAGCTTCTGCAAGGCAAAAGATGCCTTCAATATGACAAAAAGACCACAAACAGATTGGGAAAGGATCTTTACCTATCCCAAATCGGTAAGGGGACTAATATCCAATACATATAAAGAACTCAAGAAGGTAGACTCCATATATTCAAATAACCCCACTAAAAATGGGGCTCAGAACTAAACAAAGAATATGCCCCAGTACAGGGGAACGCCAGGGCCAAAAAGGGGGAGTGGGTGGGTAGGGGAGTTGGGGTTGGTGGCTATGGGGGACTTTTGGTATAGCATTGGAAATGTAAATGAGCTAAATACCTAATAAAAAATGGAAAAGAAAAAAAAAGAAAATATATATATCATAAAATTCTGAAATATATAACCTAAGGTTGCTCTTTAAGTCCTTGAAAAAAAAATAAAAACAAATGTTATAGTAAGAAGTAATAAAATCAAAGGCAGACATGAATGTGAACTAGAGCACAGAATAAGGCAACTCAAACAAAAAATACATTCTTTTAAAAGCTTAAAATAATAAAATCAAATAAAAAGTGTAAAATACAAAAGTGGGTGGTGAGTGGGAGATGCTAGATATACAAATGACATGAGAAAGAGAGACCAAGAGAGACGAAAAAAGGATTTTGGAGCTCTCCCAGGAACAGAAGAAAATTTGGAGATGTACTGTTTCTCTTTGCCCCATACAGGAGACATCCATAATTCTGGTTACATCAAGTTCTCTACCCTCTCTGTATTGTCTGTGTTTAATGCACCAGTCTTTCCATGTGTCAATTCGTGTCTGTTTTTGTTTTGTTGTCTGAACAACTGTTGTTCTGTTTCATGTTGAATAAAAATAGTTAAAACTTAAAAAAAAAAAAAAGTTCTCACCAGAGGAATACCGAATGGCAGAGAAGCACCTGAAAAAATGTTCAACATCCTTAATCATTAGGGAAATGCAAATCAAAACAACGCTGAGATTCCACCTTCACACCAGTCAGAATGGCTAAGATGAATAATTCAGGTGACAGCAGATGCTGGTGAGGATGTGGAGAAAGAGGAACACTCCTACATTGTTGGTGGGATTGCAAGCTTGTACAACCACTCTGGAAATCAGTCTGGCGATTCCTCAGAAAATTAGACATATTACCACCAGAAGATCCAGCAATACCTCTTCTGGGCATATATCCAGAAGATGTCCCAACCGGTAAAAAGGACATATGCTCCACTATGTTCATAGCAGCCCTATTTATAATAGCCAGAAGCTGGAAAGAACCCAGATGCCCCTCAACAGAGGAATGGATACAGAAAATGTGTTACATTTACACAATGGAGTACTACACAACTATTAAAGAGAATGTGAGTTTCCTTCATTCGGATTCCAGATTTGGAGTATAGGGGATGTGATTACTTGGCATTATTCTATTTTAATTCATTCATTCATTCACTCAACCCTGTCCACCTTCTTATTATTACACATCCCATATCTACTGACCATCCACTGTATCCAAGAGCATGTCCCCAAGCCACCTGATCTCTAAACACCCAGGGGCCTCTAGCCTCTTGAGACCTCAGTGCATCATCTCTGATTGAACAGAGATCAAAATTTTTTTCAGTGTATATTTTGGGGATAATCTAATAGTTGGTATATGCTTCCTGTTTGGTGGTCTATCATTTGGGAGAATTCTGGTCCAGAATAATTGAGACAGCAGGTCCTCCTAAAGGGATACTCTCCTCTTCAGCCTCCTTCAGTCTTTCTCCAATTCCCCAATGGTTCAGCAGATTCTGTCCATTGGTTGGTTGCAGACATATGCATCTGATTGTTTCAACTGCTCATTAGGTCTTCAGAAGTGCATTCATGCTAGTATTCACATTACAATTATGTGAATTCAGAAGCCAGCAGAGTTCGTGGACTGCAAGCAGGTCTTCTGAAAAAGCAATGCATGATATAATTACCTGAATTTTCTGGCAGTGCTCTTCAATATTGTGTTCTACGTGATGCAATATTCCACTCTCTTTCTCTATCTCTGTCTCTGTCTCTGTCCCTCTCTGTCTCTGTCTCTCTCTGTCTCTTTGTCTCTCTCTCTCTGTCTCTCTGTATCTGTCTCTGTCTCTGTCTCTGTCTCTGTCTCTGTCTCTCTCTCTCTCTCTCTCTCTCTCTCTCTCTCTCTCCTTTTCTCTCTCTCTCTCTGTCTGTCTCTCTCAATATCTATTCCTCTAACACTCAGTGTGACTAATGATTCTCTTATCTTCTCTTCTACAAAGGGGATGATATTTTAATGTCATCTGCAAATTGTTATTCTGAATCGGAGTAGGGAAAGGACACTTTAAATCTGTTGTTACACCCAAGAGCATGGCTTTTAAAACCTGGTGAATCAGTAGAAGATGAGACAATGTATAGAAGAGGTTGCTACTTTTGCTTTGGTTTGGTTTAGCTTTGTTTATTTCTGTTACACGCAATCATTAGAAGAAACTCTGTGAAATACTGCCTAATGCAAATTTTCTGAAGGAAAATAGGTACCTCAGAACCAAAATTATATTTCTCAGTTACAATATATAATATATATTATTAGAGATTTTTTTTTCATTAAACCTTGAACAGAATTTTTCTCTGATCTTAACAAAACTGCAAAGTACATGGGGGATAAAGGTGCACACTCTCAGGTGTGCATGGAATGACAATATGTTGAAGACCTTATTAGCCTCCATGTTCTTACCCTATGTGCCATCTTGGAAAAAAAATATGCTGAAAGTCAAGAAAATGGCTTAATTGAATATGCCAGGGAGATTTCTAACCAAAATGTCACTGTGTATATCTCTAACACAAGGTAGACCTGGTATTGCAAGAGACAGTAAATGGCAGTAACATTGGTGCACTCTAGGATATGGGCCTGTTCTAAGTGTACATCAATAACAACAAAGAGAACGAAAATTTGCAGCCTAATTGCATAAAGGATATAGATATATCTATCTATTTATCTATAGATTAGATAGATAGATAGATAGATAGATAGATAGATAGATAGATAGATAGATAGATAGATAGATAGTTATAATAAATACACAATGATACACACACACATACATATATATTATATATAATATAACACTTATAAGCATATTCTTATAATACATATATACACATATCCATCTGTTAAACAAATATGATATATGATATTTGTGCACAGCAAGATTTCAGTTTCATAATGATGATCACCTTTACATATAATCAAATGAATCTGACTTTTTTGTCTACTTCTATCTAATTTATATCACTCTTCATATATTAGAAACTCTTGATACATTTTAATAAATATCAGTAATCCTATTGCTGAATATAGAAAGGTTTGTTCCATTTTCTCTTCATTTTTGTCTTGGTTATATTGTTTAATTTCATATCCCATGTTATCTCCTGTTTTAGATTTCCCCCTGGAAATCCCTCATCTGACCACCTCACCTGCCTCCGAACCTGTGCTGTCCCATCAATTCACCCACTCCATTTCTATACTAGAAAATCCTACCGCCTGATTTTACTGGACTTAGGATCAGTTATCTACTTTCTCATTCACAAATGCTATCTCTGTGAGATGTAAACTTTACTGTTGTATAGTAAATTTGATATTGGTAAATGATCATGTCAAGAAAAACTAACTACAATCAAGCAGGATTGGTCCAACAGATTGTATATGTTCAGCAAGTTTACCCCATTCACTAGGTATTATGCCCATTGCAACAAGTTTAAGAAATGTTCCTGACCCAACTAGCAGCTGAAAGAGTCAGATGCAAACACTTGCACCCAACCAATGTCTTGAAGCAGTTGAACACTATTGTTGAATTAACTAAGTTTAAAAGATGGTGAAGAGGAGGGCAGCCCTGTAGAAGGACCAACAGTCTCAATTAACTTGCTCCCCCAAGATGTCTAAAACTCTGGACAACCAAGGAGACAAAATATGCCTGCTGATATGAGGCCTCAAGCACACATACAGAAGAGGATTGCTGGGTGTGTGTTCCATCTGAATAGATGCACCTAATTTTCAAGAGAATGGAAGTTCCAGGGGGTTTAGATTTCTGGTAGGTTAGAGGTGAGGTGTGGAGACATTTTTGTGGAGAGTATGAGGTGTGAAGGAGGTATGGGATGTGGAACAATTGGAGGGTAGATAGGGTGGGGAATAAAATCTGGACTGTAAATAGAAATAATTATAAAGAAAGAAAAAAAAGACAAAAGTTATTGCAATTGCACTGAATTGTGGAATATTAGTGGAGAGTGGTGTGTTCAAGGGTTTTATTTCCTTTTCTCTATAAAAATGCATTCATGGAAAGCAAGTATTAAGATTTTTAAGGATCCAGGACTATTTTGGAAACTGTTCAGAGAATGTTCTGCCAATGCTGAATATCTGAGTTCTGTTCCTCTATCGTCGTCTGCTATTTCATAACTGTTTTTGTGTCCCTTAAACTGCAGTTTGAGTATCAAGACGTTCTTTGCAAACATGACATCTTCAATCCAGTTTCAATGAGTAAAATGTGGATTTTAATGCAGGATGTATTCCTTAAAGGGACGTTTCTGTGGAGACTAACATGAAGAGACATTTTTTTTTAAATGATGATGCATTTTAGACCAAATTCTCATGCTGTTGATGGATGAATGTGAAGGATTTAGTGTAGCTGCAAACATACACTTATCTTTTTGGAAATGTTATTTTCTAGGATGTAGTAAAATCAAAATGATGCCTCCATTTTCATCTATTTAGAATTTTCGGAGTCCAGGACCTCAATCTGATCCGGAAAATGAGGCCAGATTATCATAAAAATTGAATACACGATAATATCAGTTTTAACATTTTCTTTCCTAACAAAATGATAATTGCTTGTTGACATATTTACAAACTTTCTTTATTTTATTCTGTTTTTGTTTACATTCCTTTATCATATTTTTACAGTGGAGTAGTTATCCCAGTCTCAGCCTGCACCCTGACTTCCTCATCACATACCTCTGCCCTCATCAGCAATAGGATATCCACACATCCCAACCCCCACATATTCCCAATGCCTAGGACCTCAACTTTCTCTGGTGTTTAGGTGTATCTTCTTCCATTGAGGCCAGGTCAGGCAATCCTTTCTGTATATGTGTCAGGGTCTCATATCCGCTGGTGTATGCTGCCTAGTTAGTGGCATATTATCTAAGAGATCTTAGTTGTCCAGAGTAGCTGACAGTGATGTTAGTCATTCTATTTGTCACACTCCTCAGCTTCTTCCAACTAGCTCCTTATTTCAAAAACAGGGTTCCCCAAATTCTGTCAATTGTTGGATAAGATATGTGTATATTTGAAAGCAGAAAAAAAAAAAGAATGATTTCACCTTAGAATACAGAGCCATATTTTGGAGAACACTGAAAAAAACAGAGAGTATTCTCTCATGAATATGTTCCTACTGGAAATAAGAAAAAGTGTTCTTATTTCATATTTGTTGATTCTTTAGGTTGATTTTTTTCTCTGATACTTTTATTTATAGCCCTATTTGACCTGGGACTTAATTTCTATGCAAGGTCATAGATTCAATTGCCAAATCCAATTTAATTGGAAAATAGCAGGACAGAAATCTTCATGAAAAAAAAATGATGAATAACATTGAAATAAAAATTTGAGAGCTTTATTTCTTCCAAAGGAAAAACGAAAGTAAATGAGTAAAGATTTTATGGAGAATGTACATTAGATTGGTGGATAAATATTTCTAGACATCACTGGATGAATAAATGTGAATTATTCCAAAACAAGATAAATGCAGTGTAAGTCAATAATTTAAAGAGATGTACCAAATTAATATTTGACAGTATTCCTGAGCTATGTGTTCAGATATCTGACTTCTATCTGACACCTTGGATAGAATTCAAGTCTGGTCTTATTTCAATGATGTAGATCTTGGGTGTAAAGATGCATCCAAGCATCACTGTACTGGATGCCAAGATTGAGAAGACCTCTACAGCAGCCATGACCATGCCCTTAGTCCTATGTGAGTCATGGAGGAAGGTGACATAAACACTGCAGAATCCTAGCACGACAAAGGTCAGGAACTTGGCTTCATTAAATGTTTCAGGAAAATTCTTTGCCACGAAATCCACAGTGAAGCTTCCAAGGGCAAGGCAGGTCAAGTATCCCAAAATTCAGTAGAATGCAGTAACTGAACCCTTGTTGCACAAAATGATTATCATTATCATCAATATCAACAAATATCAATATCAACAAAAGGAGGAGAAACTGAGAGCCAGATTACCCACAGAATACATTGATATGGAACATATCAGAAGGATGTATTTCATTGAACCTGATTAAAGGAGGTTCCTTAAACCTCTTCCAGGTTCTGTGATTATGAAAGCCAAACTACAATGATTGTTTTGGCAAGCAATGTGGAAACAGACACCATGAATACAATTCCAAAAGTGATTTGTTGTAAGGCTACATTTTTTTCTGTTAGAAAGACCAATGAAGAAAAAGGAGCATGAGAAAATGGAACATGAGTGACATGAGTAGCTGATGAGAAATGTGGAAAGACATAGAAGGAAGGACAGGAAGCAAGTTAGAGAGTAAGAAAGGTTAAAGCTTAGAGAAAGAGGTGAAAGCTTAGAGAGAGTAAGGATTGTAAAAGTTGAGAGAGAGAGAGAGAGAGAGAGAGACAGAGACAGAGACAGAGACAGAGACAGAGACAGAGACAGAGGGAGGGAGGGAGGGAGGGAGGGAGGGAGGGAGAGAGGGAGGGAGGGAGGGAGAGAGAGAGAGAGAAAAGAGAGATAGAGAGAAAGAGAGAAAGAGAGAAAGAGGGAGACACTGAGGTAGGGAAAAGTAGCCTCTCATATATTGGGCTTGCTATCTTGCTGTTGCTAGGTAACTGGAAGGAATCTAACCTGAAGATCAGAAGCTTTGGTCATTTTGTATATAACTTCTAGCCATTACCCTATCCTGAGCAGGGGTGCCTGTGGGTTGGGTAAATTCACCAGGGGCCAGTGTTCCAGAAGTACTGAGGAAATGCCTTCCTTCCCATGTAGGTGAAAATTATGACCCATTAGGTTTCATCAGGTTTAAGGACTTCAGCATGACTGGAGACCAGGCATTTGGTACAAAGCCCAATGCCCCAAGCTCAATGATCAAATTTAACTCTAGCATCCAGAGTTTGTGGTTTCTCAGCAAAACAACAGCACAGACGATGTGAGTTTGAAACTCTGGAGACTTCCACCATATGAAATCAAGGCATGGAGGTTGGGTTTGGTAAAATGATCTAGAAGAAATCTGTAAAACAGTGAAAGGACAATTGAAAATACTCATATGGAAAAGATCAGCCACAGGGAATGCCTCAGGAGACCATCCTTGTATTCATAGCTTCTCAAGACAAAATTCAAATGACCAATAGTACTGGAGGAGAGTCTGTGAATGCATCAGGGAGGGGAGAGTAAGTGTTAGGAGGGAGGGTGAGATAGAGAAAAAAGTAGAAGGAGAAAAAGAAAGAGAACGAGAAGGGAAAGTAGAAGGAGAAGAATATGGAGAGGGAGAAAAGAAGAAGGAAGGGAAGAGGAAGGGGTGGAGCAGGATGACAAGGAGAAAGAGATGGAAGAAGAACAAAAAAAGAAGAGGAAAATGAAAAAGAAGGAGCAGGAGGGGAGGAGAAGGAGAAAAGGAGAAGGTGAAATAAGGAGGAGAAAAGGAGAGAAGAAGAAGGAGAGAGGAGGAAGAGATGGGGAAGGAGAAGAAGTAGAAGAAGATGTGGAAGAAGAACTAAAAGAAGAAAGAGGGAGAGGAGAAAAAGATTGAGAAGGAAGAAGAAAGAAGGAGAAGAAAGAAGAAAGAAGAAAGAAAAGTAGAAGAAAAAAAGAAGAAAGAGGAGGAGGAGGAGGAGGAAGAGGAGGAGAAAAGAGAAGGAGAAGGCAAAGAAGGAGAAGGAGTAGAAGGAGGAGAAGGAGAACATGGAGAAGAAATGAGAAGAGATGAGAGGTATAGTTAGGCAGACACAGACAGAGAAACACAGACACACAGAGAGAGTCGTGCACATAAACATTCACACAGAGACACACAAGTAGGCACAGAGACAGAGAAAAATATACATATAAAGAGAGACATGCACAGAGACATTCACAGAGATACACACATTTACACAACTTAATTAAGAAGTATTTACAAAAATATATTTATGAAATTACAAGGATATTAAGAACTAAATTATGTGAGCATTGAGGAGGAATGAGATCCAAACAAATTTTGCAAGTCCTGCAACATTCTGCATGCTTCCACACAGCTTTAGCTGTGGGAGTATCAGTTATAGGGCTGTAACTTTTGTTTTTTTCATTTATAATTTACTGTGAATCTCCTTTCTCCACCATTCAATATGGTCAGTAGTTTCCATGTCGAATGACTTTCCAATGCATGGCATCTAGTGAGAAAGAGAAAACAATTTAAAAAAAAAAAAGAGTCTCTATGCTGGAGCCAACTGTACAAACAATTTGTAGTTATTCTCCAAATGCAGGGCTCAAAGAACTCAGAGGCTCCTCTAGCTTTTACACAGATCTTAAGTTTGGTCCCCCAGCATCACTGAGAACCTATTGACAATTCTCACTCAGGTCATAAAGCTATGGAGCATTCCAATGTATTGAGTTCCAGAGAAAAAGCCATTTGGAAGCTTATCTCTCTAAAAGTGAAGATTGAGCTGAAAATTATGAAAAGTGAGAATAATTTTAAATATGAAAAAACATTCCACACACACACATTAAAATAATACATGTAGACAAAATTGACAGCAATCTATATGACACAATACCCACATACACGAGAGGGGAAGGGGCAGGGGGAGAGGTGGAGAGACATATGTATACTTACAATACTTTTTTTTTTTTAGTCAAGTTGTCAAAACTGACACAATCAATGTACAGGAAGAGATGTATATGGCAAACACTGGGGACAGACTGTCATGATAAGGACAGCATAGGAGGAAACAACAAGTTGATCTGTGGCATTGAGAGCCTGAATGGGCCCTTCTACATTTGGTTGGATTTAGAATCCAAGATTTAGTTCAGAACCAGCCAGCTCCCTCCTTGTCCCATTGATCTACTTTTGCTGGGGCACAGTCACAAAGGTTCCACAACATTTCTAGACAGTTTTCCCAGTTTTAGACAACTGGGACTGTGGGAGATATAACCCCCCCCATCTTAATTAAACTAAGCCACGCAAATGCAAAATATTTTTGAAAACAGTTTAATTTCAATTTTGGAAAGAGAACAGAGAGCTCTACAATGATATGGACTGAATTAGTCTTTAGGTTCCATTGTGCACCCTAAATTAAATATAGTGTAAAAGATTCTGTTTTCTATGTAGCAAGTGAGGGCTGAAAACAACACACTAATGGAGATAAAATGCAAAAAACTGGGATATACAGTAACAATTCAAAATGACACTGTGAAAAACGATGTATTTATACATGTTAACTGTCCTATTGACCACAGTGTCATTCATCATTGTGTTAGGGGATCCAATCTAGTGATTAATCATCAGGGTTTGACAGTAAAATCTTTAGGCTCAATACACCAGACATTAGCTGGAAAATGATTTACAAGAATGTAATGACCTTTGGTGTCTTCTCTGTGAATCTGTTGTATGGATGCCCTGTCGTTGGTTGTTTTAGTTGTTAGTGTTGTTTTAAAATAGAAATATTGAATGCAAAAGCAAGTTGCAGGAGCCCAAAATGTCTTTGCATCCTCTCTTTCTCCTTCCCATAACTTTCTAATTTTCCCAATCCCCACATTCATTCAAAATACAGAATTTCAAAAAATAAAGAAACTCATTCATCATCTTTACTTTGTGCTTGCATGCTGGTTGCAATTATCTTGTAAGCATTAAAAATCAGGCTAACATACTGCCTATGTTCAATAGGGTTTCATTGATGTGAAGCTACATCATGACTCAAGAAACACTTATAGGGAAAATTTAATTGATGTTGTCTTACAGTTTCAGAGGGTCAGTATATTATTATCTTGATAGGAAGAATGGCAGCATCCAGGAAGAGTCGGTGCTGGGGAAGGAACTAATTGGTCTATATCTTAGTCTGAAGGCAACCAGGAGAAAGTTTGTGGCCATAGGTAGCAAGGAAGAGGATCGATTTTCGTCACTGAGCAGAGATTGTGCACTACATAAAAGCAAGCCTACACAATGATACACTTCCTCAAACAAGCCAACACCTTGTAATAGTGCCACATCCCATGGGCAAAAGATATTCTAATCAACACACTGCATCATAGGAAAATGGTAGAGAGACATAAAGAAAGATACTGCATGATTGCATTCCTCTAGTCACAAGTGCTACATACCTACACGTTAATATGCACATACACACACACACACCCCCCCCCCCCACACACACACACACACACACATAAACACACACACACACACATAAACACACACACACACACACACACACATGCCTATCTGATATGCATAATAATAATGTGCAGTCTCGGGTCCTGTGCGATTGGATTGGACCAGGTGCTGTGTTCCACTCACCAGAGGTCTTAGGATCCCGTGGTGGATCCTGTGTGTGTCCTTGGGGGTGTCCAGAGACACCCCTGGCAAGGGACCACGGTGTTCCCTTGATGTACTTCTGTTGTCCAATTGCTCTGGCTAGGATTTCAAGTGCTATATTGAACAGATAGGAAGAAAGTGGACAGTCTTGTCTAGTCCCTGATTTTAGTCGGATTGGTTTTAGTTTCTCTCCATTTAGTTTGATGTTGACTACTGGTTTGCTATATATTGCTTTTATTATGTTTAAGTATGGGCCTTGAATTCCTGATCTTTCCTTGATTTTTATCATGAATGGGTGTTGGATTTGTTTAAATGATTTCTCAGCATATAACGAGATGATTATGTGGTTTTTGTTTTTGAGTTTCTTATGTAGTGGATTACGTTGATGTGTTTCCTTATATTAAACCATCCCTAAATCCCTAGGATGAAGCCTACTTGATCATTATTGATGATTTTTGTGATATGTTCTTGGATTCAGATTGCATGGACTTTATTAAATATTTTTGCATCGCTATTCATAAGGGAAATTGGTCTGAAGTCTTCTATTTTGTTGGGAATTTATGTGGTTTAGTTATCAAAGTAATTTTGGCTTCTATAGAATTAATTGAATAGAGTACCTTCAGTTTCTATTTTATGGAATAGTTTCGGGACAGTTGGAATTAGTTCTTTTTGAAGGTCTGATAGAACTCTGCACTAAACCCATGTGGGCTGTCCTGGGCATTATTTGGTTGGGAGATTATTAGTGACTGCTTCTATTTCTTTAGGGGGTATGGGGCTGTTTAGATCTTTATTCTGATCTGGATTTAACTTTGGTATCTGATTTCTGTCTAGAAAATTGTCCATTTTGTTCAAGTTTTCCAGTTTTGTTTAGTATAGCCTTTTGTAGTAGTATCTGATGATGCCGAGGTTTTCCACAAGTTCTGGTCTTATGTCTCCCTTTTCATTTCTAATCTTGTTATTTAGCATACTATCCCTGTGCCCTGTAGTTCGTCTTGCTAAGAGTTTATCTATCTTGATACTATTTTCAAAGAACAGGCTCCTGGTTTGGTTGATACTTTGAATAGTTCTTTTTGTTCCCACTGGTTGATTCCAGCCCCGAGTTTGATTATTTTCTGCTATCTACTCCCCCTTGTAAATTTGCCTCCTTTTGTTCTAGAGCTTTTAGGTGTGCTGTCAAGCTCTTAGTGTGTGCTCTGTCTGGTTTTTTTGTGGTGGCATTCAGAGCTGTTGGTTTTCTTTGTGGGACTACATTCATTGTGTCCCATAAGTTTGTGTATATTGTCCCTTCATTTTCATTAAACTCTAAAAAGTGTTTAAGTTCTTCTTTATTTCGTCCTTGACCAAGTTATCATTGAGTAGAGTGTTGTTCAGTTTTCACGTGAATGTTGGCTTTCTATTATTTATGTTGTTATTGAAGATCAGCCTTCTTCCATGGTGATGTGATAGGGTGTATGGGATACTTTCAATATTTTTTTGAGTCCTGTTTTGTGACTGATTATATGTTCTATTGTGGAGAAGATAACATGGTGTTTTGAGAAGAAGTTATATCCTTTTGTTTTAGGGTAAATGTTCTGTAGATATCTATTAAATCCATTTGTTTCATAACTTCTATTATCTTCAAAATATCTCTGTTTAGAGTCTATTTCCAGGATCTTTCTATTGATAAGAGTGGGTTATTGAAGTTTCCCACTATTATGGTGGGCAGTGCAATGAGTGATTTGAGCTTTACTAAAGTTTCTTTAATGAATGTGGATGCCTTTGCATTTGGAGCATAGATATTCAGAATAGAGGGTTCATCTTGGAAGATTTTACCTTTCATGAGCATTAATTGTCCCTCTTGTCTTTTTTGATATCTTTGGGTTGGAAATTGATTTTATTCTATATTAGAATGGCTACTCCATCTTATTTCTTCAGACCATTTGCTTGGAAAATTGTTTTCCAGCCTTTTACTATGAGGTAGAATCTGTTTTTTTACCTGAGGTGGGTTTCTTTTATGCAGCAAAATGTTGTGTATTGTTTATATAGCCAGTCTGTTTGTCTATTTGTTTTTATTGGTGAATTGATTCCACATTAAGGCAACTTCAGACCAACTTCTCTTATGTATATCAATGCAAAAATACTCAATAAAATTCTCCCCAAACTAAAAGGGCTATTAGGTTCTTTACTGAGAGTCAAAACTGCAATGAGAACTTCCAGTTTTCCAAATGTCTCTGACTAATTGCTCTTTGATAGTAACTAGGCTTTCTCCTACTCAGAGCACATTACAAGAGGTTGTATAACAATTAACCAAAGGTCATCAGAAGGGAACTAATGATTTATTATAGGTTCCAGGGTAAAAGATAAAATATTGATTGGGTTTACCTACACAAAACATCACTAACATCTTAGTTATGGTTTGATACCGTCAGTGAACCTGTTGATCTGAGACAGTTGTTGAACTTTGTAGCATGTGGTCATGTATTCTGAAATTTGTATAAGTGCTGAGGACAAAGAGACGAGGAACATCTAGAGAAAAGATTTTTTTTTTTTGCCTTTCTCCACTTAGACTATTTTTTTTTCCTTTTGCCCACTTAGAAGAATTTTTCCCTTTCCCCACTTAGGATCTTTCTGCTTTTCCCCTTATATAACTTTCATAAGAAATTTTTTATAACTTAGTAATAACTTCTATAATCACTTCTCTAAATTCCTTCTCTTCCAGTGACATCTGGTTAGTAGGCTCAAAATTACAGCCCAGCAATTCCTGCTGAGCTAGAAAAAAGGCTGCATTGCTTAATCCTCCTCTTAGGCTACAGGTGTTAATCACCTAAGCCAGCCTACCCTCAGAAAGACCCAGTACTTTTTAGAAGTTATCATCAGCATTTCAGGACAATGAGAGAGCTAGAAAGCCCTGGGACACTTAGATTTTAAAGGCATTGCCAGGGTCCTACTCTGTGACTCCACTGCTATCCTGGCTCAGAGCAATCCTGGACCTCAAACTCTACTATAGAGAAGAAGTGATTTAAAAAAAAAACTACATGGTATTGATACAGAGACTGACAGATGAATCAGTGGACTAGAACTGAAGATCCAGAAAGAAAACCAAATATTTATGGACCCTAGATTTTTGACAAAGAACCAAAAAAAAAAAAAAAACAAAAAAACACAAAAAAAAACGATGGAAAAAAGAAAGGATTTTCAATAAATGGTGCTGTTCTAATTTGCAGTCTGTATGTTGAAAAATAAAAATAAATCCATACTTATCACCTTGCACAAAGCTCAGTTTCAAATTGAACACGATTATCAACATAAAATATGATACACTGAATCTAATAGAAGATAAACTCATTGACACAGAGAGGGAAATGTCCTAAACACATATCCCATGGTTCATGCTCTAAGATCAACAATTCATAAATGTAAAATAATAAACTATTTTAGATCATCTCCCCATTAATGTAACAATCACTGTAGTCATCAAATGGTTTCCATGTAAGATTTGAGGCAATTACCATATTAACCATTTTTTTTAATATAGTTGGTTAATTGTTTGGGGGGTATTCAATTTGAAATGAACAGGAGATCATTTCCTGCCTGCGAACAACGTGGAGGGAGTCAGTTCAGGAAACAGATAGCTACTACAGATAATAAATAAATAAATACTCCAAATGAAGGCAATTTTTAAACCTTTCATAGCATGGTAAAAACACTTTAGTCATTTACAGACCAAAAGCTAGAACCTCTTTGTAGTGTGGGCATTGGGCTTAGCAGCCTAGTCTCAGTATACTAACATACTTGGAAATTATCATAAAAAAATACACTGAATAGTTTGTCTTTAGATCTTTAAAAACCTCAGAAATACTTATCAAAATAAAAGACTATAATAAATTCAACAGAATAAGTTTCATTTTCTTTCAACAAAAATTTAGGCTTTTTACAATAATAAATATTTGTTATGAGTAATTCTAGCTCATTTGGTCATAAATATATATGTTTTTAGGAAAATAATTCTAAAAACTTAAAATTTATGTTTTGTATTATTATGTATAACATTGGCAAATTAGATAAGACATGCTCATTCATGTTAAACTCATAAATCTACTCATATTTATTGAATCTTTTAAAAATCAGAAACCTCCCTAGGCAAGATCTTAAACTAATGTTCCCACTTATGCCATGACATTTTTAGCAGATATTTAAATGTATTAACTGATCTACTAATGAGTAGAAATCTGAAAGACCAGAATCTCTGTTACCTTTCACATAATGATTCTATTCAATGTAAACTATGACTACAATTAGAAAAATACCCAAATCCTAAAGTCAAATCCTCACCTCTTTTATCAGTCATAGAAAATATTTTAATAGCTATGGTACTGTAATCTGTAATCCCAGCACTTGGCAGTTGAATGAAGGAGGATCAAGGCCTTTGACTGTCCATAGCTACATAGCGAGTTTGAGGTCAGCATGAGTAATGTAGGACTGTCTCAAATAAACCTGTCCCCTACAAATCAAACAGAAATCTAATGTTAGTATAAAGATATAAAAAAGTAAATATTTCTGTCACTTCAGTAGGAAAATGTTGACCAGAAATACTAAAATAAATGTACAATTGCAATTTTTTTACTATATTTTTGAAGGGAAAACTATTGAAATCTGGATATCCATAGAGTTCCCTGTTTAGAACACTATCCTGACAGCATATAGCCCAGAACTGGTAAGAAGCAAGGCTTGGAGAATCACAGGAGTTGCCTTGCCCAGACTTTAGAGATGGCAGCAAATAACTGTAAGTATCACCTGTTTTTTTAGACTGAGGAAGTTCAATTGATGATGACATGTTCCAATATAATAATAGAAAAACAAACAAACAAACAAATAAAAAACTATTATTTCTGCTTTAGATCTTGGCAGGGCCATTCTAGCCCCATCGTTTGACAAAAGCACAACACAGCTCAGAAAATTGTTTTGATGACATCAACAATTGTCAGACTTAAAATCTATCGATGTGCTTCAAACTTCTCTCATCTTCCGGGGTTATACATTGTGGTATTTATGAGACCTCTAAATGATCCCTAGGAATAGGAGCATAGTGTGTAGAGTTGGGAGTGGATATATAGACTGGAGAGATAAAATGGGAAGCATGGTGATCCTTGGATTGCCTGTGCCACATACCTTTGCAGTTGTGCTAATAGATTCAGTGCAGATTGCCAATACCTTCTATGAGCACTACCCTAGCACACAGTACAGTGCTTTCTATTCTTTTTCCGGGCTTTTGCCTGTGACAGGGAATGTAGCTTGGATACTACTGGGTATTGTGTGGAAGATAACAATCATTGGATAAGTTCAAAGCTTTGGGAGCTGCCAGTTAATAGGCTAAGCTTCAGACTACATCCTTCCAATGGATAACTAGGGTCCAGTCTAGATGAATTTCTGGATCCCCAGGATACATGAATAGCATGCAGTATTCTAGAGTAGTATCCAGCTTAATGATACTTCTGTTGCTCTTGTGTCTTTCCCTCTTCTGTATCCCACAAGTTCATTCTGCTTTTTTGGCATGACTCACAAATGAGCATTGTGTATTAACCTGTGATATATGAGAGGAGTTGTCTGAATAGAGATGAAATATTGAGTCATGGCAAACAAAACTGTGGAAATGGAAACCATCCAGGGGCAAATGTTGTAAAATTAACATAGTCTGTGAAAGAAAAATGCTTTTGCTTTCAGAAGGAGTGTGAATGGAGTTTTTCACTAAGCTGGAAGGGGGCTAATAAAGACCTTTTTTAACTGGAGAATTTAATAAGAATTAACCAAAACCCAGGTGCAATTATTCTTACAGGAGTGAACTGGATAGATGGGTAGAGTTTGGCTAGTATAAGATACTTGATTTAATGACTTTTGAGGTCCTTTTTCGAAATCATGATCAATAAATTCTGCCCTCTGTGACATTTCTACTATATTTGTTTGAAAGATGAATGAACTAGGATACATAGATATAACTTTATATTATAGTTCTTGAACTTTCATGATGTGACAATTAAATCTGTATGATCAGGACATATTGTAGAGCTCTGCATTAGGCACACATAATCTATAGCTCCTGGGGACATACACGCAAATGAACAAACATGACTTTATAGTGTTTCTTGTTTTCAGAATGGAATACATTTTATAAATAATCTAAAAGCAATAGGTTCAGTTTCTATGTTCTTAGAGATAGAACCTTAAAGACCCTAAAAACTCTAAAAAAGAAAAAAGAAAAAAGAAGAGAAAAGAAAATAAACTTGAAGCTTTAAATAAACAACAAAAACCCTAAAAACAAACAAACAAACAAACAAACAAACAATAAAAAAAACATATTTTTTTTTGAAAAAATAAAACTAAAAGAACCTAAAACCCTAAACAAACAAACAAACAAACAAAAAAAATCTAGATCTCTACAAAGACCCAAAAAAACAAAAAATCATTACCACAAACAAACAAACAAACAAGGAAAGAACAATAACCACACTAAGCCTTAAAAAAAAATCTCTCCAAATACACTGCGAACAACCCTAAAATCATTTAAAAAAACGTAAAAAAAAACCCTAAAACAATAAAGCAAAACCTAAAACCCTAAAAACGCTAAAATTATTAAACAAACACTAAATGACCGAAAAAAGCTATTTTTTAATCTTAATAAACATTTTTAAAACCCTACAATTCTATAAATAAGAAAACACAAGAACTCTAAAAAGACCCTAAAAAATTATAAAACCCTAAAAAAAATCCAAAACTCTACAAGTCTAGATCCCTAATGAGAAAATAAAAAAAAAAAAAAAATTAAAAAAAAAAGATAATGAAAAGATACAAAACCACCACCCCAACAACTACAAATTCTTCTGCCTTAAAAAATCGCCAAAAACACTGGAAAAGAAAATCATTTTACAAACCTTATTAAAAAAATGCTTAAAACAATTTTTAAAAATTCCTTAATTAAATTAAAAAACAAAACAAAACTAAAAAATAAAGAAAAACCCTAAAATTCTAAAACAATCTCAACAACAGTAAAAAGACCCAAAAGAACTGTAAAACCCTAAAAAAAGTTTTTTTAAAAAGTTCTAAAAACACATCAAATCTCTGAAACTCAAAAAAAAAAAAAACTTGAAAACCCGCTTAAAAAAGCAAAACAACAAAAACAAACAAATAAACAAACAAAAAACAACAACAACAAAACACCTACAATACCCTGAAACACTAACTAAAATCCTGAGACTATAAAAACAACCCTACCCCCCCCAAAAGGCTTACAAAACCCTGAAACATTAACTAAAATCCTAAGATACAAAAATAATCCTAAACCCATAAAAAAAAAAAGCAAACACACACACAAGAAAACAAAAAACCTTTACAAAATTCTAAAACCCTATAAAACACTAAAAGTATAAAAAGAAACAAAAACAAAACAAAACAACAAGAAGATCAAAAACACACAAAAAACTACAATTATCCTAAAATTATTCATAAACCCTAAAAAGCCCTAAAACCCTGAAATACCTTAAATTTCTAGGAGAAATCAAGATCTAAAATAAATAAATAAATACATAAATAAACACATAAATAAATACATAAATAAACAAACAAACCTCAACCCTACCAAAAACAAACAAACAAACAAACAAACAAACAAACAAACAAACAAAAAACTTGTAAGGAAAAAACAATCGCCCAAATTTAAAACCATTAAAACCCTAAAACTCTAAATAACCCAAAGGGCTTTACCCTCCTGCACCCCCCCAAAAAAAAAAAACCCGAAAACTAAAATACTAAAAAGCCCGAAAAAAAAGCCTAAAACATTAGAAGAAGTAAATAGAAAAAAAATCTAGAATCTTTAAACAAATACTGAAATAGTCCTAAAATCAAAAAAAAAAAGAAAAGAAAAGAAAAGAAAAAGAAAAGAAAAAGAAAAAGAAAATTCTGAAAACACACCTATCAGCTAGGCAGTCATTCAACTTACATATTTTAGCCTGCTTCTGAGTGCTGGTATTAAAGGGGAATAAAACTATACTTGACTCCTTTTTGTTTGTATAATTGTTTTCTAAAAGATTTTTTTTCTCTGTGGGTGAGTATATGTGTGTGTGTGTGTGTGTGTGTGTGTGTGTGTGTGTGTGCGTGTGTGTGTGTCTGTGTGTGTGTGTGTTGTCCAAAGAGGTCATCAGATCGTCTAGAACTAGAATTGCAGGTGGTTGTGAACAACCATGTGGGTGTTAGAAATTGAACCCTGGTCCTGTGCAAAAGCAATCAGTGGGCCTAAGCAGTGAGCTATCTCCTCAGTCCTTTCTGCTTGCTCTAATCTCTACTTCACTATTCATCTTGCCCAAATATGTCTTTAATTCTTACTTCTTCTGTCTTTTTTTCTGTGATGAATTCTTGTTTGCTTTTCTCTTGCTTCTCCAATTACAGCACCAAGATTCTGCATTTCCTTTTGTTTTGGAAGATTCTCAAGGAATCCTAAATCCAGATTTTAGGGCAGTTATTTAAAATTATTGCTGGTGATTCTGACAATGGTTTCCTCATTTTTTTAAAAATTAGGTATTTTTTCATTTACATTTCCAATACTATCTCAAAAGTCCCCACATACCCACCTCAACCACACCCTCACCACCACCACCACATCTTGTCCCTGGCATTCCCCTGAATTAAGGCATATAAAGTTTGCAAGACTGATGGGGCTCTCTTTCCAATGATAACCAGCTAGTCCATCTTCTGATACAACTGCAGCTAGAAACATGAGCTCTGATATGCTGCTAGAAAAATGAGCTCTGGGGGGTTTCTTTAGTTCATATTGTTGTTCCACTTATGGGATTGCAGACCCCTTTAGCTCCTTGGGTACCTTCTCTACCTCCTCCATTTCGGTCCCTGTGATTCATCCAATAGCTGACTGTGAGCATCCACTTCTGTGTTTGCTAGGCCATGGCAAAGCCTCACAAGAGACAGCTAAATCTGGGTCCTTCCAGCAAAATCTTGCCAGTGTATGCAATGGTGTCAGTGCTTGGAGGCTGCTTATGGATGGATTAGTGGATTGAAAACCACTAATTTGGACACAATGGGGCTACTGCTGCCAATGTAGACTGTTTATCCAGTGTTGCTGGTCAGAAATCTCCGTTCTTTGAAGGCAATGGGTTTTCCCAGAACAGGCTTCTTCTGAGTCCCCAAACTTCTGTCAACACCTGTTCACCTTGATGATGATCACTGATGTATCAAATGACCATACTTAGTAAATTAGAGTAATACAGTTTTCTTTTCCACCCTAGAAAGTGGGGATTCTAAAAATATGTGTACTAGCTAAAAGCAGTGATGGTGCTCTTCCTAGGGTTCCTTACATAGTGTCCTCCTTGGATGTTCCTCTCTGATCTATACTCACCATCTATGCAGCTTCCTCTCATGAACAGCACACATGATAACACTCAACACATCTGATCTTCAGTCAGCAGAAATGTACTAATTATATTTCCCATATGGCCCAGTTGCTCATGATTCTGAGGCATAATCATACATGTTGTATTGCCAAACAAAATGACACTAATTGTCTAGTATATAATGAAGCATATTTTGTATGACTCTTTTCAGGAGTCTGTATATTCAATGATGAACACACCATCAGCAAATGAGTGAATTCTTGTGAGATGATGTCATCACAGAGGGAACCAATGGGCTAGAAAGAGAAAAGAGAGTGCCAAACTCCCTTTCATAATTAAACCTTTTCTATAACAGCATAATTAAATTATTTTTATATGTAAGTCATATCCCTCCTGACCCATTCAATTTCTTCCAAATATATTCACACCTGGGGATTAATCTTCAGAAAATTATTCTTGGGAAACACATGTGATTATTTCAACATCTATAGTAGTGTGGGGGCATTATTCTCCCTACGTCATGTACACTTAATATCTTTAGATACCTCCTTCCCTGTGATAGCCTTGCAGCTCACTGAGTGACATGTGCATTTGATGATAAATGATACACAAACATTGAAGCACCTTACCATATCCTGTCACCCATATCATGTACAACATAGCAAGAACCACACCTGAGTTGAAAAATACAAATATATTTTATAGTGTCTTGAAGCTAAAATCCCCAAATTAATCAAAATATTATTTGGACTCTGTTACTTTATACCAGTGTTTTTTAAGTGTACAAGTCGCAGGCCTTTTCTGTGACCCTTTGCACAGGTTTATAGTGTCCTTTTACCATCTTCATCCTCCCCACTATCCTCCATTGGTATCAAATCTCCCCCTGCTGCTGCGCTTACTCTTCCAAAATACCTCCTATTTTTTAATGCCTCTTATTAAATTTATATTTTCACAATTGTCATTTTGAGTTTTACTTGTCTAACCTAATATATAGTATTTTAACGTTCCATCCATTTTTTTTGAAAACAAAGCCCTGCACTAATACACATAGATGAGAAATATATTTCTCTCTCTCTCTCTCTCTCTCTCTCTCTCTCTCTCTCTCTCTCTCTCTCTCTCTCTCTCTCTCTCTCTCTCTCTTTCTCTCTGTCTCTCCTTTTTAAGGCATTCATCCAGTAGTTGACATCTAAAATCACTCCATAGCATGTATGTTTCATACAGTGAGGCAATCAATATTGATGATATGGATATGTAGTGGTCCTTCTTAGATTTTTTTTTTGAACTTAAATCAACCTGGGAAGATAGAATCTCAGATAAAGATCCTCCATCACATTGGCCTGTGGCCACACCTTAAGGAATGATTTTTTTTTATGACTGTTGTTGAAGGATCTAGCTCTCTATGGATAGTGTCATATTCTATGAAGATGATGTACAGGGTGTGGTGGGGACCATGGAAGGTACTGAAAACGATTTTTTTTGAAGAACTGAAGATCTATGTGGCATGAACAATTAAAGTGTCCTCTAATTTGTAAGTAAATTTTATACATACCTCTGTCCAGTATTCTGTCTACACATATTTCAAAAGTAAAATTACCTCATCTATTTCATCCTGTTTTACTGCATTTAATCTCTGAAATTCCTTGTAATCAGAAGTGCTGGTAAATTTTAAAAACCTTTAAAATATGACTGGGAGATATCAGGTTTGTTTTAATTTTATCACAACTTTGTAAGCATGCCCAAGATCTATGTTGTCCTCTTACTTTCCAAAGAATCCATAATTCATGATTGCCATTGGTTTCAATATATGTCATTTAACCCTGTCAAATTCCAGGTTTTTTTGCATAAAAATAGTCCTCCTCTAACTGTGGGTTTTCATAAAGTGAAAATTGGTGTGCTATCCAGTGTGCTGCCTCAAAGAGTCTGGCAATATTTATGATAAGAAGCACAGCTTAAAGATAACCAAGGGAAAGGTTGGAACATGAAAAATAACCACCATGGATGTTGTCAAGTCAGAAACCGAAGACTTTCTCAGAACGAAAATAAAAACAAAAATGAAACAAAACAAAACACAAACCAAACAAATAAATAAAAATCCAACAACCAAACAATAAAAACAATGCAAGGGTGAAATTCTTTGGCAGAATATTACTCAGATCATCAGGCCTTTCAGTTGGGATTTCATTTATTATTTCTAGGAGGCCATATGAAAAGGTAAATTCGAGATGCTGAACGTTTCTGAGTGTAACTAGGGAAGGAACCAGCCTGAGAGGGGTTCTATGATGTAAGCTGAACTAGGGTGATGTCACAGAGCACTGGCTGGAGGTTGCGCATCTATTCCACTTGGAGGCACTAGAATCCATTGAAGGTGAGTTCACTATCTTCACAGTGGTGTGTCAAAGCCAGGTCATTTTTTCCCACAGGCTTTTGGTGCCTGGTCTGTATCAGGAGACAGAATCTTGACAACTAGGATATTTTTCTATGGGTAAGTATATTTATGTAGTAATTAGGACCCTCATAGCTACAGAAAGCAAAAATTTTCTCTCCTACAGAGAGTTACTGTACAATTTACTTTCTCCATGTTTATTAGCTAGGGAGATGAATGGTCTAGGTTAGTTTATCTCCTGAATTTATTATCCTTGCTAACAATATCTAGATCACAATTCCACTAAAATGCCAAATCTCCTCTTTGTCCAAGTGCATGTTAGAAGATATTAGTTCTAAATGGCTGATATTGCCTCAAATTGTTGAGTTGTTCTTGAGTTCACTGATGCAATGGCTTCATCAAATAATTCTGAAGCTGGGTCAGGAGAAACAATAAAGAAGGACAGTGGTGTGCTGTGTCCCTGGGAAGATATTTGTGAATGCAGGCACTTAGCTCAGTCCTTACACGTACAAGAGAGTCATGGTGACCCTTCTGGCCCTTTTTTTTTTTTTTCTCTTCTTCTTGATCATTGGGTGTAATAGTCATAGCACAACCTAAATTGACATAGAATTTCAAGGAGATGATCCTCATCAGAGACAAATTAACTCAGGGCTGAAGAAATAAATGTTGATCTGAGTATATTCTTCTGAGCTCTAGAGAATTACTTGTTAATTACACTATTTTTATGTCCTTGTTTTTTTTGTTTCTTTGTTTCTTTGTTTGTTTGTTTGCCTGCTTGGTTAATTTTATTTGAGTTTCTGTATGTTTAGATTTGGCTGTCAGGAAACTCACTGTGTAGACCAGACTAGCCTTTATCTCACTAAGGTCTGCCTCACTCTGCCTCTTGAGTACTATGATTAAAGTTATGGGTCACCACCACTTCCTATTAACTTCTCCATTTGATTGTTTGTTTTGTTATTTTTTGTTTGAATTTCTCTTTTGTTTGTTTTTCGTTTGATTTTCTTCTGTTTTCTTTTACTTGTTGTTGTTGTTGTTGTTGTTGAGACAGGGTTCCTCTCTATAGCACTGGCTTCCCTGGAACTCACTTTGTAGACCAGGCTGGTCTCTAATTTAGAAATCTGCCTGTCCTTGCCTTCTGAGTTCTGAGATTAAATGCATGTACCACCATGGCTGACTTATTAACTTCTTATTTTTATAAAATTAATTTTAGGAGCTCAAATCTGTTTAGCATAGTCTTCTTCACATGCTCAGAAGTTCTCGTAGAGAAGAGTCTTGGTCCAGCATTCACTCCCAACCCATAACCATTGCCCATCAGGAATTCATATATATGACAGAGGCAACAGCATTGTGTCTGGTGTAAACGGGCAAGATCTTCAGTCCCAGGCAATGGGCAAGTATGATATTTGAAGAGAATGGAAGCCACTTAGACAGTGTGATCTAGCACAACAGGTCTACAGCCAGGTAGAAGACAATACCTCTGAAGAGTCTGAGCATGACATCACTCAAGAAGAAGAGTAGGAGGAAGCCTTCTTCCCAGGCCTTGGGGAATATTGTTGGCTGCAGAATTTCTCACGGGTGGAAGGAAGGTAATGAGCCTGTCACCCATTGGAAGGCCATCATTCTAGGTCAACTGCCAACAAACCCTTCTCTTTATTTGGTGAAGTATGACGGAATTGACAGTGTCTACGGACAGGAGCTCCACAGCGATGAGAGGATTTTAAATCTTAAGGTCTTGCCTCACAAAGTAGTTTTTCTTCAGGTGAGGGATGTCCACCTCGCCAGCGCCCTGGTTTGCAGAGAGGTACAACACAAATTTGAGGGGAAAGATGGCTCTGAGGACAACTGGAGTGGGATGGTGCTAGCCCAGGTGCCATTCTTACAGGACTATTTTTACATTTCCTACAAGAAGGATCCGGTCCTCTACGTCTATCAGCTCCTGGATGACTACAAGGAAGGTAACCTCCACATCATTCCAGAGACCCCTCTGGCTGAGGCGAGATCAGGTGATGACAATGACTTCTTAATAGGTTCCTGGGTGCAGTACACCAGAGATGATGGATCCAAAAAGTTCGGAAAGGTTGTTTACAAAGTTCTAGCCAATTCTACTGTGTACTTTATCAAATTTCTTGGTGACCTACATATCTATGTCTATACTCTGGTGTCAAATATCACTTAAATTAAAAAAAAATCACAAAGTACAGAAATGTAAACTTATAGGATTGAAAAAAATGTTTATTTTCCTGTGTTGGGTACCTATGGGTCTTTGACAACCTCAGTATCTTTGTCAATAAAATTTGTTTTGTTCTAAAAATTAATACGTGTGACATGGCATGCTTTTAGTGAACACATTGTTGGAAGAGATGGACTATGGTGGAAAGAACATCAAAGCAAGATGAAAGTTGCAACTCAGGCTGTGAACAGTGCATACATCTAATATCACACAGGCTAAAATGGACAGGACTTAGATTCTGTGGTCTGCATAGTGAGCAAGGAATTGGAGATATGACTTAGAGGAGCAGGGATGGCAGCAAAAGATGGATTTTTAGGAAGAAGGGGCGAAAGACAGGACATAGATAGAATCTCTGGAATGAAGTCTGAGGGAGAAACAACAAGTTGGGGGAAAGAGTGATAGATAAAAGGAATGTGGCCTTGTTACACAAAGTGCAACCCAGAAAACTGATCCAAAGAGACTCAGAAATCAGACAAAATCAGGTTTCATTTGAATAATGAAACCAAATGAAACTTGTCTCTCATTTTAAGATTTATTATCTTTATTTATATGGGTGGGTAGTAGCTTGAGAGTATAGGTGACCACAGAGACATGAGTTGTCAGATCCCATGGAGCTGGCATTAAAGCTGATTGTTAACCATTGGATATGAATTCAAGAAAACAAATCCAGTTTTTTTGCGGTACAAAAGTGCTCTTGACAACATGGTCATCTCTCAATTCCCATTAAGATATCTTTTTAAGAAATCCAATATTAACATGCAGAAAAGAGACCAGGAAGAAGTTAAGAAAGATTAAATTGATGGTGACCTTTAAAAACAATAAAGGACACACAAAAGAGTAAAGGACACTGAGGAACAAAAATATTCTAAGATGAAGTTCTCAAAATGTGAAGCAGGAGACCCAGGAAGAATAGAAATTTTCTGCAAGTAGTTAAAATTGGACATATCCACATTAGGTTTATTGGTTTCTTAACAAATAGCCAGCCGATCAGGTCAAATAGTAATTTAAAAGAGAAAATGAGTATACGGTGAGATAATATATGGTGGGGCATGGATCCTGAGTGCTTTCCCTGAGCACTCTTTGACTGGGATGAATCCTGTGATCTTTTGGATGTCTCTGTGGAATGCCCCAGATGACCATCAAAATGTTCCCCATGGCCTGTTCCCCTGGCTCTCCTCCAAACATCTGACTCCCAACATACCTATGTACCATTTCAGCCTGTCTATTCCCTGGAAATTCCAGTCTTAAATTTATGTGTGACCTCATTCTCATAAAACAGTGAAGGTGTACTCAATGCATATGTGCTGACCTCTTTTCTATGCCAGTTCTCATGGGTTTCAAACTCTATGAGGTTGCCCAATATGTTGGTCACTACTCCTGAGTAGCCCCTGTGCTTCATGGGGGTCTTACTGGGTCCCATATGCACTCTGAGTGTTTCTTTTGTTTGTTTGGTTTTATTGTTGTTGTAGTTTTGTTTTTGTTTTTGTTTTCTTTGGTTTTTTTTGTTTGTTTTTGTTTTGGTTTTTTTTTTTTTTTTTTTTTTTTTTTTTTTTTTTTTTTTTTTTTTTTTTTTTAGTCAGGCTTGTCATGGACTCAATCATTTGTGTTTTTTCTCTAGAATAAGTTTAAATGCCAAATGACTTGAAAATACTCTCTATTGTTGATTAATTTTGGTATTTAAGAGAGTTTTTGTGCTAGCTGGATGTCTTAATTAGGGTTCCAATGCTGTGAAAAATCACTATGACTAAGGCAACTCATTAGAAACATTTCATTAGGGCTTTTCAACATTTCATTGCAGTTTCAAAGGTTCTGTCCACTATCATCAAGGAAGTAAACATGCAAGTGGCTGGGAATATGTGGTGGTGGAGAGGAAGCTTAGAGTCTTCTGCATGCAGGGATGGTGTCTTCCACACTGAGCAGAGCTTTAAAGCCTCACAGTTATATGCTTCCTCCAAAGAGGCTACACCTACTCCTATAAGGCTACACCTCCTCGTAGTCCAACTACATTCAGAGTGCCATACTGGTTTCATAGAAACTTGACAAGATCTAGAGTCTTGAAAGAGGAGGAGCCTCAGTTGAGAAAATGCCTCTTTAAGATCAAGCTGTAAGGAATTTTCTTAATTGGTGGGAGAGGACCCAGTTCATTGTGGGTGGTGACACCCTTGTGGTTGTAGTCTTGTGCTCCTCATGGAAGCAAGACTTAAGGAGCATGTCAATAAGCATCACCACTCCATGGCCTATGCATGAGCTTCTGGATCCAAGAACCTGTGTTGTTTCAGTTTCTTTCCCAACTACTTTGATGATGAACAGCAATGTGGAATATAAGCTGAATAAAACTTTTGCTATGGAAATAGCTCTTTGGACATGGTATGTCCTTACAACAATAGAAATTTTAAGTAAGACAATTTCTTAGAGAAACAAAATATCTAATAGTACCACTGTCACTTATCCTATAAGGACAAATAATATGTAGGTGTTTTATTTTAATTTAAAGGTAAGATATTCTCATGTATATAATGACATGCAATTGTTCTAGTTTGCATCTTTCTCACACTGATGAATACTAACATCAAACATAACTTGGGAATATAAGGGTTATTAGCTTACATGTTACAGACTATTACCAAGGAAGGCAAAACAGGAACTTGAAGCATTACCAGGAAAGAGTGCTTATTGCTTGACCCTATCTTAGTCATTGTTCTATTGCTGTGAAGAGACATCATGGATAAAACAACTATTATGAAACAAAGCATTAACTGGGGGCTTGAATACACTTACAGAAGTTTAGTCCAACATCAAGTTAGTGACCGCAGCACTGGAGCAATAGAACTATTGATCCTTAGACAGAGACAGATATTCTGCCATTACATTGGTTTCTTGAAAACTCAAAGACCACCCTTATTGACACTACCACTTACTCCAATGAAGCCACATCTTCTCTCATTCCTTCTAATCCTTAAACACACTGCCAATCCCTGGTGACTAAATATCCATATATATGAATCTATAGGGGATATTCTTATTCAAACCACCAAAAATCATGTGGCTTGGTCAAATATTTTATTTTAAATACAGAGTAAAAGCCTCCCTTTTATAAATGACTACTGATGAGCTTACCCACAGTTGCCTACCCTCACACATCGACCATCAAGGAAGAAAATGTCCCATAGACTTACCCAAAAACCAAGTGAATAGAGACAATTCTTCAATTGTTCTCTCTCCTAAGGTGATGCTAGATTGTCAAGTTGGAGATAAAAAAAATCCCAGCACATTAAGGTTTATCCTGCTCCATAACCCACACAAACATTATTCATCCCAATCTCCTCCTTCTGACTAGGTATAGACCCACTTTCCTCCATGGCAGAAGTGAAGGGTAAGTACCTCCAACAGCAAGAATACTCAATAATAGGTGACAAGTAGTGAATATGTCTTATAGCCTCACAACACCTACATTCTAATGTGTGTTACACTTTCTGGGAGACACTCCAATCTGTCCAACTTCCTGCCAAGTCAGCTTTAACCAGAAAAAATTCTCATCAATTAATCCAATGACTTTTAATTGATTTATTTCTCCTGAGGGAATGGAGTGTTACCCCTTCATGGATGTATTGGTGTCTGATTCATAAGTAATAAAACCCACTACTATTAACAGCTAAATCACAGGTGCTATGACAAATAACAACTCACATGAGAAGCATCACATTTAGTTAAGCCTTTTCAGAAGTTTTATTGGAGTTTTATTTATGTACTATATAAATCCATTGATTTATTTATTTTTAAGTGTGTAATTTAATGATTCTAAACACATCTCACCACTGTCATTTTTCACTCATTTTTCTGGTACTTCATATGATATTGAAATCTACTAAAATACAATAGTGAATTCAGAAAAAAGACCAGTGGTGTGGGTAGCAGCAAAGTTCTTGAGTCTCAAAGACAACAGATAACGTGGCTGAATATTCCAACTACAACAACTAGGTAACATTGGTTCTACACTTAGCATGCCGTTTCTAGAAAAAAAAATTAAAGAATTAAGCCATGTTTCCTCTGAACCTGACATGTTACTATCACAAATGAAAGAAGGATCCATGATCACATGAATATGAAAGGGGCATGAAGCAGCAAAATTGTTCAACTTATTGGCAGCTAGTCAGCATTAACACAAGAAGGGACAAAGACAATAAAAAGCTTTGTAGACATGTCCAAATGACCACGTTCATTTACAAGTTTTTTACCCATTCCATGCACATCCATTGATTGATTAACTCATTGATTAAAGCCCTCAGGTTCCAATCACTTTTCAGAGAGCATATTGTACTACCTATGAACATTGTACTGTGGACCAAAGCCTTCATCAAAGACCCATGACTGACATTTCAAAACAATTTAACCACAGAATTCTTTATTTGAAACAAAGTGATAGGATCCATCTATCTCTTCAAGGATATCCGTTTTGTTCAAAAAGAACAAAAATGCAATGCAAGTTCAGGATATTGATCACCTATCCATGCATCTTAAACCCATAGGTTCTAGCCAGAATGTAAGGTCAGAAGTCTAAACATCACCTATACTACAACTAACTCTGAAGATATCTAGCAATCTCCAGTTCCTTTCTGGTACTTACCCACACCAAGTCTGCATTAAGGAATATAGTCTAGTGTGAGATAGTTCCAGCAGTTAATTGCAAAATCCCACTCTGAGTTGAGTTGTATGTAAACTCAGACATCTGTAATATAGACACACATGCATATTCACAAATACTCACAGAAAGAGGCAAGAAGTAGAGGAGCTGAATCTTAGAAATCCTCAAGGAAGAGAATGAAAATCTTGTAAGGCACAGAGGTAAGAGAAAAACTGTGTCTTTCTGCACAAAATCAGGCCATTCTGTCTTCCATCACTGAATGGGATGGCTCACTATCACTTATCACTATCTGATAAGGTATAGACAGTTGATGAAGGATGAATAGTCAGTTTTCATCAAAGGTATTGACTTTGAAGGTGATAGATTGTTCATTCTCTACTGGAAGCCAGATGCCCAAGAGTTTATGGGAAACACAAATGATTTGAATGGGTTGTAACAAAGGGGAGAAGACGAGATATGAAGTTGGCAGGAGGAGTTAGGTGGGAATGGGCCAGGTTTTTTTCTGGGAGGAGTTACTAAAAGAATTGGAAAGTAAATTCCATCAAAATATAGTGTATGAAATTCTCAAGGAATTAAGGAAAGTAGTTCTTAATATACCATGTCTGTACTGAACACACACAGACGACTTATATGTCCATCTTCTAAATAACAAATTCTTATACAGCAGTTTCATTACATTGAGTGCAAAAGTAATTCAGAGGTTATTTAAAATAAAGAAGAATCTGGGGAGATGTCCCAGGGGTAAAGCCAAGTGTTTGGTCAAACATTCACCTACAACACCAGTGCTTAGGAATTGGAGTGGCAGAGACAGAAGGATGACTGTGGCTTCCTGAATGTCAGCCTCACTCCTAGCTCAGCAAGAAACCCTGTCACAAGGGGAAAATTAGGGAGTGAAGTAGCAGAAAACAGTATACCCTTCCCTATCCTCTGCACTTACCTGTATATTTCTGTATGCATACACACATCAATATGATTACTGTATAAAAGAGGTTACTTTGCATAAATTATAGGCAAAAGCAATGTTGTTTTAACCTAGAGACCTGAAGACTTTTATATCATTAGGGTCCTGGAGAAACTCTCCAGATATAGAGGATTGATATATCTTCTTCCTGTGCTAAGGAAACCTCAGTTAAGTGTGTGTGTCAGTGACTTTAAACACCTTTCTTCCTCTAGATTCCTATTTATACCACAGAATGGTCTGTAAATAATGAAAATATGAAAATAAGACTTTTTCAGGGTGTTGCCTTCTTTTAAAATCATATTTATAATATTTTACTAAATCGATGGGAAATCTTCTGCTCCAAGGAACAATGGATTCAATCCTGTTGACTTTTGTTTTATCCCATTATGAATAGGAATTAATTATACATCAACATTTCTCACGATTTGAACTAAATCAGGAATAAGGGATATGTTTCCATGAAAATAAGTAATGCCAATATGGTTAATCAAGTAGAAATGTGTGTGTGGGTGTGGGGTGGGGTTAGGATGCCTTTGGATTATTTGAGAATGATGGCTGATCAGAAATATGTTATGCAAATAACCCTAAACTGTGAGAAATGAAAAGTAATGATATAAACTATACTACCAAGTGTCATGGCCACTTATTAGTTGATTTCATTTTCTTTTTCATTCCTTTATTCTTTTGAATAAATGTGTGCCACAGATGATCACACGTTCAAATGTGTTAGTTTTCCAGGTGATGGGCTGTTTAGAATGAATTAGAATTTGTTTTATTATTAAAGGAGACTTGTCACAGAGCCTTGAAATATCAAAAACCCATCAGGCTCGCTCTCTCTCTCTCTCTCTCTCTCTCTCTCTCTCTCTCTCTCTCTCTCTCTCTCTCTCTCCCCCTCTTTCATTACTCTCTGCCATCTCCATCATAAGTTGTTGGCTCTCAACTACTGCTCTACATGTTTTGCCTCTGTGTTGCCATGGTGTCTACCATGATATCCTGGACTTGCCCTCTGGAACTCTAAGACCACAATTAAATGTTTCCTCTTATAAGTTGGTTTGGTCATGATGTCTCTCACAGCAAGAGAACAGTAACCAAGACATACATACTCCTGTTTATTTTTTGAAACATTCTTTATTTCTTTCATTAAAGTTACCTTTAATGAAAGGTCCATTGAACAGTTTTAAGAATAATGTTAATGGGCCCATATAAATAGTGCCAATAGGTGTGGCACTCTCAGGAGGTGTGGAATAGTTTCATGAGGTGTGACATTGGTGGAGTAGTTGGGACACTGATGGAGATGTGTCTTGTTGAGTTGGTGTGATCTTGTTGGAAGAAATGTAACAATTTGGTGGTAGGCTTGGATGTCTGCTGTCCTTAAGCAATCTCCAGTTTGACACAGTCTCCATCTGCTTCCTGTATATCAAGACCTAAAACTCATCTCCTTCTCCAACACTGTGTCTGTCTGAAGGCAACCATGTTTCCAGCCATGAAAATAATGGAGTAAACATCTGAAAAGAAGTTACAAAGTGTTCAAAATTTACTATGATCCTGGTGACACTTCATGTCAATAGAACCCATACTAATACTCACATAAACACTCAAAAACACATTTGATGTTGAGTGGGAACAGACTTTAATGCCCTCTGCCTACTGCCAGGAAGCTATTCATTTCCAAGCAGCTATCAGATGAAGATGTAGAACTCTCAGCTCCAAATGAACCATGCCTGCCTGGATCCTGACATATTCTTAACTTGATGATAATGGACTGAAATTCTGAACCTGTAAGCCAGCCCCAATTAAATGGTTTTCTAATAAAACATGCATTGATAAGTGTGTCTGTTTACAGCAATAAAATCCTAACACACACATGTACATATTCACCTAGATATACTGAGTCACAGACACACACACATGGAAATATTCACACACACACACACACACACACACACACACACACACACACACACACACAAACACATTCATTTACAGGGACTTTAGATTCAGCCAGTACCCATGCAATTTAATTGGGGTGTCGAATACAGGTGTTTGTGGAACATGACTATTGCTCTTTCTTTTAGGAATTATGTGGACAAAATCTGCACACTCACTTCATTCCTCCTCAACATCAGAAATCTCAATTTAAAGAAAGTGAGATAATGAGAAGTAGTTTTAGATACCTCTTTTTTTTTCATTTGAGTAGCTTCGACTTCAAATCACCAAGGAAAAATAAACATAACAGGAAAGAAATTCATATTAAAATGCCCTTGACAAGCTCATAATACATTCTCCATAATGAATATAAACTTTTATTTAGAATTCCCAAGGAAATGAGACTTTTGAAAAATCCTTAATTTCAGATAGGCTTTGGTATTTCATTTCCCTGCAAAGGAAAACCAATGTAAAAAGACAGAATCTAGATTGCATTGTGCACAAGTTGAATCAGAAACATTTGATATTGTGCATTCAGGGACTCACCACATTTTTACAAATATATATATATATATATATATTGGGGGGGTGAAAGGAGACATCTGGAGAACAATAAGACCCTCATTAGCATTTAATATTCCTGAAGTCAAGTAATAACCTCTAACAACATCAATAACAACAACAACAAAAACAACAACAAGAATAGATGTTCATTAGAAAGAATTTTTTTTTAATAACCTTCCATTAGCCTCAGAAAGAGGGGGCATGATCCATCTGCAACACTTTATAGATACTTATTACAATTACCACTAAAGTTTTTAAAATAATATGGATTTTTAAAAATGAAATTGAATTAAAATAGATTTTTTTAGCTGTTAAAAGGGGGAAAATGTGTTCTAGAACGAAATAAAGAGTGTAAGAACTAATTGATTTTTTTAATAAAGAACATCCTTATAACTCATGTGTCAGTAAGTATCAGAATTATAATGCAGTTGATTTTCTCATTGTAGAATAATTTTAATGTGTTTGAATATTTCCAGTTGCAAGAATGGATCTCAGAATTTTCACAAGACAAGAAGTCACCAAGTAGTTTCTCGCTTTTGTTTCAAAAGTCTTCGTTCCTTTTCTGCAGAGTCCCAGACATTCCAGGGAAGGGTTTGAAACATCCAACAACTTCTGAGACCATAACTTCAGAGGGAAGCTACCTTTCTCAGTAAATGGAACTAGGAAAGCTGAAAAGATTCATCCAATCGCTTTAGAACAAAAGTGGCAGCTGGTTCACAGAACAAGGTATCATTTAGCAACTCAGCCAAGAAATAAGAGGATTTGAAATGATAATAACACAGAGTAATAAAAACCACTATGCAATTGTAATTTAATCGCATATATATACTTTGGACAGAGAAAGCAATCAAATCTTGGGATCTCTCTGCTCAGCACAATGAAACTCTGGGTCATGCTGCAGATGTCCCAAGTTTATGGCTCATCACAGATACTGGAAGTCTCTGGGAAACTAGAACTACATCATGTAAGTGATGTGAGTCCAAAGACATGACTTCATAAATTGTTCAAGTCCTCATCTTGCTTGGAAAAAAAAATCACAAAGCACCAGAAGTAATAAGAAGTTCATGGTATCAATGTCAACAGGTAAGCACTACTAACAAATATCTGTTAAGCATTGGATTGTTACCAACACAAATGAGGAGATGATTTTTAAATTTAAATGCAGTTACATTTTAATAATTCGTAGTAATGTTAAGTGTCCAGTATGAAACTGTGGGTTTAGGGGAAGTTGATGAAGTGAGAGAGAATATGGCCAGCAGAAGGTTCTGTGCTCTGTGAAGGCTGACATGGGAGGAGTGAAGGATAATTACCATGCATCCCTGGTTGTGCATCTGGTTGTGTAAATCCACTGACACTACACGGATGGGGGTGAACTAGGGGAAGACAATGGTACCAGATTCTTAGTCTCTGGCATCCCATATAGGGCCTTAAAAAAACATAGACAGTCTAATGTTTTAGAGCTTTATTTTAGACAGCAGTGAGAAAAACAAAGGGTAAAAAGATTGTTAGACTTGCCATGGCCAAAAGGAGAGATGGGGAAGTACATAGAAGGAAGGACAGAAAGCAAGTTAGAGAGTAAGAAAGGTGAACACTTAGAGAAAGAGGTAAAAGTTTACAAAGAGTAAGGATTGTAAAAGTTAGAGAGAGAGAGAGAGAGAGAGAGAGAGAGAGAGGGGGGGGAGAGACTGATGTAGGGCTAAGTAGCCTCTCATATATTGGGCTTGTTATCTTGCTGTTGCTAGGTAACTAGAAGTTATCTAACCCGAAGATCAGAACCTTTGGTCATTTTGTATGTGACTGCTAGCCATTAGCCACTGCTGGGCGGGAGTGCTTGTGGGTTTGGTAACTTTACCAGGAGCCAGGGTTCCAAAAACACTGAGTAAATGCCTTCCTTCCCATGTAGGTGAAAATTACGACCCATTAGGCTTCATCAGGTTTAAGGACTTCAGCATGACTGGAGACCAGGCATTTTGTACATAGCACAATGCCCCAAGCTCAATGATCAAATTTAACTCTAGCCCCTAGATTTTGTGGTTTCTCAGGCAGAACACCAGGAAAGAGTATGTGAGTTTGATACTCTGGACACTCCCACCATAAGAAATCAAGGCATGGAGGTGGGGTGGGGTAAAATGATCTTAGAAGAAATCTGTAAAACAGTGAAAGGACAATTGAAAAGACATATGGAAAAGACCAGTAACAGGGGATGCCTCAGGAGACCATCCTTGTTTTCATAGCTTGGCAAGACAAAATTCAAATGACCAGTAGTACTGGAGGAGAGTCTGTGAATGCATCAGGGAGGGTAGGGTAAGGGTAGGAGGGAGTCAGGGAGAGTGAGATAGAGAAAAATGTAGAAGAAGAAAAAGAAAGTGAAGGAGAAGAATATGGAGAGGAAGAGAGAAGAAGGAAAGGAAGAGGAATGGGTGGAGCAGAACGACAAGGAGAAGGAGAAGGAAGAAGAACAAAAGAAGAGGAAGAGCAAAAAGAAGGAGGAGGACTTGGAGAAGTAGAAAAGGAGAAGGTTAAATAAGGAGGAGAGAAGGAGAGAAGGAGAATAAGAGAAGGAGGAAGAGAAGGAGAAGTCAAAGGCATAGAAGAAGAAGAAGAAGAAGAAGAAGAAGAAGAAGAAGAAGAAGAAGAAGAAGAAGAAGAAGAAGAAGAAGAAGAAGAAGAAGAATGAGGAGGAGAATGAGACCAAAGACAATATCAAGAAGAACAAGAAGAACAAGAACAAGAACAAAGAAGGAAGAAGAATAAGGAAGAAGAATAAGGAAGAAGAAGAAGAAGAAGAAGAAGAAGAAGAAGAAGAAGAAGAAGAAGAAGAAGAAGAAGAAGAAGAAGAAGAAGAAGAAGAAGAAGAAAAAGAAGAAGAACAAGAACAAGAACAAGAAGAACAAGAAGAAGAAGAAGAAGAAGAAGAAGAAGAAGAAGAAGAAGAAGAAGAAGAAGAAGAAGAAGAAGAAGAAGAAGAAGAAGAAGATGAAGAAGAAGAAGAAGAAACAGGAGTAGGAGGAGAAGGCGAAGGAAAAGGAGAAGCAGAAGGAGAAAAGAATAAGGAGGAGAAGGATAAGGCAAAGAAGGAGAAACAATAGAAGAAGAAGGTAAACAAGGAGAAGAAATGAGAAAAGATGAGAGGCATAGATAGACAGACAGAGACAGAAAGACAGAGAAACTTAGACATACAGAGTGAGACATGCACATAAATATTCACACAGAGACACACAAGTAGGCACAGAGACAGAGAAAAATATACATAGAAAGAGAGACATGCACAGAGACATTCACAGAGTTACACACATTCACACAACTTAATTAAGAAGTATTTAGAAAAATATATCTATGAAATCACAAGGATATTAAGTACTAAATTATGTGAGCAATGAGGAGGAATGAGATCCAAAATAAATTTTGCAAGTCCTCCAACATTCTCCATGCTGCCACACAGCTTAAGCTGTGGGAGTATCAGTTATAGGGCTGTAACTTTTGTTTTCTTCATTTATAATTTACTGTGAATCTCCTTTCTCCACCATTCAATATGGTCAGTAGTTTCCATGTGGAAGGACTTTCCAAAGCATGGCATCTAGTGACAAAGAGAAAACAATTTAAAAAAAGAGTCTCTATGCTAGAGCCAACTGTACAAACAATTCGTAGTTATTCTCTAAATGCAGGGCTCAAAGAACACAGAGGCTCCTCTAGCTGCTACACAGATCTTAAGTATGGCCCCACAGCATCACTGGGAACCTATTGACAATTCTCACTCAGGTCATAAAACTATGGAGCATTCCAATTTCTTGAGTTCCAGAAAAAAAGCCATTTGGAAGCTTATCTCCATAAAAGTAAAGATTGCACTGAAATTTATGAAATTTGAGAATAATTTTAAACGTGAAAAATCATTCCACACACACACATTAAAAAAATACATGTAGGCAAAATTGACAGCAATCTATTTGACACAACACCCACACACACACCCACACACACACACAGAGAGAGAGAGAGAGAGAGAGAGAGAGAGAGAGAGAGAGAGAGAGAGAGAGAGAGAGAGGAAGGGAAGGAGGGAAGGAAGGAAGGAAGGAAGGAGGGGAGAGGGGTATGGGTAGGGGAAGAGGTGGAGAGACAGATGTACACTTACAATAATTATTTTTAAGTTAAGTTGTCAAAACTCCTGACACAATGAATGTACAGGAAGAGATGTATATGGCAAAAACTCACCAGGGAAAGACTGGCATGATAAGGACAGCATAGTAGGAAACAACAAGTTCATCTGTGGCATTAAGAGCCTGAATGGGCCCTTCTCACATTTGGTTGGATTTAGAAGCCAAGATTTAGGTCAGAACTAGCCAGTTCCCTCCTTCTTGCGCCAGTGACCTCCTTCTGCTAGGGCACAGTCACAAAGGTTCCACAACCTTTCTAGAGAGTTTTTCCAGTTTGAGACAACTGAGAATGTGGGAGAAATCCCTCCCGCCCCACAATCTTAATTAAACTAAGCCAGGCAAGTGCAAAACATTTTGAAAACAGTTTAATTTCAATTTTGAAAAGAGAACAGAGAGCTCTACTTTGAAATGGACTAAATTAGTCTTTAGGTTCCATTGTGCACACTAAATGAAATACAATGTAAAAGATTCCGTTTTCTATGTAGCAAATGGGGCTGAAAAGAACACACTTATGGAGATAAAATGCAAAAAAAACTGGGATATATAGTAACAATTCAAACTGACAGTGTGAAAAACAATCTATTTACTTAACTGTCCTGTTGACCACAGTGTCATTCATCATTGTGTTAGGGGATACAATCTAGTGATTAATCATCAGGGTTTGACAGTAAAATCCTTAGGCTCAATACACCAGACATTAGCTGGAAAATGATTTACAAGAATGTAATGCCCTTTGGTGTCTTCTCTGTGAATCTGTTGTATGGATGCCCTGTTGTTGGTTGTTTTAGTTGTTGGTGTTGTTTTAAAATAAAAATATTGATTGCAAAAGCAAGTGACAGGTGCCCAATAGGTCTTTGCATCCTCTCTTTCTCCTTCCCATAACTTTTTAATTTTCCCAATCCCCATATTCATTCAAAAATTCAGAAGTTCAAAAAATACAGAAACTCATTTGTCATCTTTACTTTGTCTTTGCATGCTGGTTGCAATCATCTTGTAAGCATTAAAATCAGGCTAACATACTGCGTATGCTCTACAGGGTTTCATTGATGTGAAGAGACATCATGACTCAGGAAAGAAACTCTTTTAGGGAATATTTAATTGAGGTTGTCTTACAGTTTCAGAGGGTCAGTACATTTTGATCTTGGTAGGAAGCATGGCAGCATCCAGGTAGAGGAGGTGCTGGGGAAGGAACTGATTGGTCTATATCTTAGTCTGAAGGCAACCAGGTGGAATCTTGTGGCCATAGGTAGCAAAGAAGAGGATCGATTTTTGTCACTGGGTAGAGATTGTGCACTACATAAAAGCAAGCCTACACAATGATGCACTTCCTCAAACAAGCCAACACCTTGTAATAGTGCCACATCCCATGGGCAAAAGATATTCTAATCAACACACTGCATCATAGGAAAGTGGCAGAGAGACATAAAGAAAGATACTGCATGATTGCATTCCTCTAGTCACAGGTGCTACATATCTACATGCTTATATGCACACACATGTGCACACACACACACACACACACACACACACACACACATATCCATCTGATATGTATGTCCATCCAAATTTATTTGTCTATTTATTTAATTACTTACTTATTTACTTTGTTTTAAATTTGTTTGTGAAGAACTTTCTACATACATGTAAATGAGTTTGAGCAAATCCATCACTATCTTCTCCTCCTTGAAATGTTCCCCACTTCTCCTGTATCACTCTTATCCTTAAGTCCATGTGCATTTTTATATAGATAGCTGAGTCCATTTAGTCCTGACTACATATGTGTGGGTAGGGACAAATATATACTGGAACACGGGCAACCTTTCACTAGCCAAATCCATGAAGAAAACTTGCCCTCTCACCTGAAGCCATTAATTTCCAATAACTCCTTTGTTGGGTGTGAAAGTTTCTGAGTCTCCCCAATCTATTCTTGGATTTGTCTGTGAAAATTTTGTTGATGGAAACTTAGCCACGGTGAGTAACACACACACACACACACACACACACACACACACACACACACACACACACATACACACCAAATTTTAAAACCAGAGGATTGTTTAAAAGTTTACACAACGTCCAAAATTCAATTCATTTTTGTTGAAACATTTGAATTCCATACGAGATCTTAATACTATCTGTATAAAATTAGATTATAACAATTAATATTTTAAAATTCAGTGGATCTTTATGTGTTAAATAGCACCTACTGAACAAAATCCGTTAGTGCCAAAACACTGATGGCTGCACAAAAAAAAAGTGTAAATCAGTGTCTAAAGGTAAGAATCCACAAGGTAAGGGGGTTGTCAGAGATTAAGGGCATGCAGGATAGTGTATGGAAGCTCTGTAGACCAAAACAGGTATACCGTTAGCAAATAGCCTGGAAAATCTGCCATTCATTCCTTCACAATCTTATACTAGGGAAAATTCAGGTGTAAGTACCCTCAAAAGTGGGAGTAAGAAAACGATAATATACTCCAGGTCTCTTGACTACTAAAAGGAGTGTGGACTGATATCTACAGTGTGAAAGAATTTAGAAATGGCAATGTCCGTTTTTATCTTTTCTGTGACAAAACTTTGTTATTGAGGGGCTGGAGAGATGGCTCAGAACCCTTTGCACCCTCGCATCTGTCTCTACGTCTGGGAGATCTGACTTCTTCTTCTGGCCATTCCAGGTACTGCAGCCATGTGGCATACACAAAACCTACTTTATATATTTTAAATGAGATATTTAGTTGTTATTAGTGCCCCAAATTTTGAGACTCTCTTATAAACATCATCTGCAATTAAATAATGTGTATGACAAATGAGCTGAGGAAGAAAATATGAGGTGAGGCTTTTCAAAAAGAGAGTATTCTATGAAATATTAGGAGAATAAACAGATTCAGGGACAGATGCTGGCACATATGCTAAGGGAGATATTTAGGAAGATGCTAAGTAAATAGATAAAGGGGTAACTAAAAATGTACAAAACATAAAATATTTTGAATGTGTTAAATACGTTATTCTGGGAATAAGCCACAGTTTGTGGCCCAGGCATTTGTTAATAAGTAGTCTAAGACAAAACTGTCTTTTTTTTTCCTTACAAATTTTATTTTCTCCTCATTATTGTCATACAAATTTGTAAGATGCTAACATATGGACATCATGAGTAGGGAATACAGGAAATTGCGAGTATCCTAGAGAATTCTAAAATAAATGTGTTTTTTTAATTTGAAGTTGGTAGAGGTTTTTGTTTTTTTTTTTAATTTACATTTTTAAGTTTCAGTATATTCTAAAATATATGTGCTTATATGCACTGTAGAAAATATCTATGTGATGTAAGGAGACATTAATCAAATCTACTAAATTGCTTTCTGGAATTCAGTTAGCTTTAGACACTGACAGCTGTGATGATTTAAGATAGGCAGCAGAGTGCTCACAGTATCACTAAGAGATGAACATTAGCTTGTTGTCATATTCACCCACACTCACACATACATAAACACACACAAACACACACACACACATAAACACACACAACACTCACACAAACACACACGCACTCACACACCCACACACACACACACACAAACGCACACCAGCCATTGGAACACAAACCCCAGTAGTGACTCCCGTGACAGTTCTAAATATTTAGACACAGTCCCTAGTCAAAAAGTTCATGGAAACTAAGTCTTCAGGAACCATCCTGGAAAAAATGCATCAAACTTGTCCTTACATTAGTAAGTGATTGAATCTTTGTGACTTCTTTCAATGTTGTTTTATTATAAGTGCCTCCAAGTAATGACTTGGCAAATATCTAAGCAATATCCAACTTTGTTCCCTGTCCTTCACCAATATTCTAGGTAGTCCTTGAGCGGATCCTGGGCTTGGAATTCAGTAAGAATGTTACCTGTAACAACCAGAGTTACCTCTAGTATTATAAGAGAGATTGTTACAGCCATTGCTATATACTACATAGAGTTAGAAATCTCAGGACAACTTTAGGAAAGTATGTTTAGAATATTTGTTATACTTATGCATGGCAGGCTACATTAGTTGTTAGTAGAAAGATTCCCCCATACAATCCCTCTCATATACAGGAATTTACAATAGTTTAGGAAATAACTTGTGCTGTGGTTTGAGGGGGAACAACAGTTTTGAATTATTCATGAGAAGATTAGCTAGAAAGAAACTCCCTAATTAGAACCATGGCTTGAGTGTGAAATCCATTTGCATGGTGTGATCATAAAGTGTTCAAACCTAGCTTCAAAGAATATAGCTGACTTTAGAGAAGAATTCATTTCAGTTATTTTATTGCTCAGTCCCTGCCAGTCATTATGTTTTTATTGCTCTATTTTGGACATGAGTCTTTAAGAATTCAGTAACCTCATTTACCTGGCTGATTTGAAAACCAACTTCCCTATTTGTTTCTATATTAATAATCTGATGATTTCTTTGAGAAATTACATTCAGATACAGCAACCTCTGTTTGTATCTGATTGACACTTAAATGTCAGCTTCCTGCCCACCTATACCAGGACAACGATTTCTCCCAGAGATTGAGGAGGGCTGATTGAGGCCAGTCTGCAGCAGGCCATCCATTAAAAGCAGTACCTAAGCTTTGGTTGTGGCTTCAAGAATCTGCAACAGTGGCATTGGCTTTTGTTATTTCTTATTTTAGCCATTCTGTCTAGTCTTCCCTATTCCAGAACTTTTTTCTTTTCTGCATGTGTTTATGTGTGTGTGTGTGTGTGTGTGTGTGTGTGTGTGTGTGTGTGTTTAAGAGATACCATGCGTGTTGGCAATTATAAGAGAAAGAACAGTATATATGAAGGTTTTTCCTCTACATGTGCATGCAGACACTTGTTGAAGCCCAAAGTGGATTCAGGAAATGACCCTAATGTGTTGTCTATCTTTTCACGGAGGCAAGGTCTCTCAATTAGAGGAAAAGCTTCTTGGTATGGGTCATCTTTCTAGACAGGTTTCTCTGGGCATCCTTCCCCTGCATTCTGTGATCCTCTAATAGATGATTTCTACATCCACAGGGCATTTATGTTAGTTTTGTAGGGAGCAAGTGATTAACTGCTAGGCTTTCAGTCTAGCCCCTTCCAAAACTCTCTGTTGCAACTCTTTGTCACATTTTCTTTTTAGATGTATCAAGCGTGCTTCACAAACGGAAACTGTATGAATTTGGTGTATGAGGCATGGGGTTCTGAAGAAAAGAAATATTGTAAAAATGATTCTTTTTTTCTTTCTTTCAATATTACATTAGATATTTTCTTCATTTACGTTTTAAAATCAAGACCATCCATCATCTCATCACCCCATTCTATTTCTCTATGTCTCTGTCTCTGTCCATATCCACTCTGTCTCTGTCACTCTAAGATCTATTCCCTTGACATATTCCATATACAGAGAACACCACTGACAATTATTTTCAGTTCACTGTTGCCAGGCTCCAAGGTAAGTTCATTTTTTACCTGTACATTGTTGTACATTCTAGACAGTCTATTTCTCAAATAGAAAACTAAATACATTTGTTATCCTGTTAAAACCCTCTAAATGGATACTTATTGTCCTGAGGGTAAGTTGAAAAGTCTTTCTGATGATAGTTGGATGCTATTCCAGAAAGACAAAATGTTGTGTTCTACCATCCTGAATCTGAGAATACATTGGTTTAATTTCTGGAATTTAAGAGAAAACAGGATTAACAAGACAATGAGAATATAAATCTTCCCATTTCATACTTAGAGACACATAGGTTATGGAACTGCTGAACTCAAGGTTTCATGTGTGGTATGCAAGAGGGTTTCCTAGCTTCATATGAGTGGAGTGTCTGTTCCCAATTGTGAGGTCACACCATGAACATACACATATGTTCAGATATGAGTAGAATGTCCTCACCGTTTGGTCTCTCAGAGTGTATTACACCCACCATTTTGACGAGTTTGAATAGCCAGTACACTATTGGGATATCTACCTGTTCCCACCCACAGTGTTGCAGACATGAATAGAAATGCCTGGAATTTTACAGAGGTGCCAAGAATATATTCTCTCCATGGAGCCTTCTTTCCAGTGCTCAGCAGGTTATTGTTCTTTTAAACCAATGCCCATATCAGTAGAGAAATGAAAAAGACATTACCCTGATATTCTACTTTACATCCATGTTACAACAAATAACTGAAATTTAAATATAAATTTAATGTATATCTAACTGAATCCAGATTATATTCTAATGAAAGGTATAATTGGTGTGGATCTAGATAAAATTATGTTGGGAGATTTTCCCAGATAAAAACTATGTTAGGAGATTTTGGCCTTTTATATGGAGAACAATCCATATTTTGGGTAGATTAGGAGAACAAATGTATGTAAATTAATGGAACAAAAGAAAAACTCTGTTCCACTGTATTTCTTTGTAAAATGAACTTCAAAATCATGGAATTTCAGTTATATGTGTGTGTGTATTTTTTAGTTATATTTTTGAGTGTGCTGTTATGTGAACATGTGAGTTTTCTTGGATTATGATTAAAGAATTAGTGTATATGGGGCGTGGTTACTTGGCAGTATTCTTTTTTATTTATTAATTCATTCATTCATTGAACCCTGTCCACCCTCCTACTGTTCCACATGCCATATCGACTGGCCATCCCCTGTCTCCAAGAGCATGTACCCATTCCATCTGATTTCTAAACACCCTGGGGTCTCTAGGTTCTTGAGAATCATTGCATCATTTCTGATTGAACAGAGACCAAGAATTTTTTTTTTCTGTGTATGTTTTGGGGACCTTCTAACTATAGTTGGTGTAAGCTGCCATTTTGGTTGTCTAGCATTTGGGAGAATTCTGGGTCCATATTAATGGAGACATCTAGTCCTCCTACAGGGTTGATCTCCTCCTCAGTCTCCTTCAGTTTTTCTCCAATTAAACCAATGGTTCAACATATTCTGTCCGTTGGTTGGTTGCATACAACTTCATCTGATTGTTTCACCTACTTGTTAGTTCTTAAGAAGTACAGTCATGGTAGTATTAATATTACAAATGTGTGAATTCAGAAAACTGCAGAGGTTGCTTACTGCAAGAAGGTATTCTGCAAAAGCAATAGATGATAAAAGTACTGAAATATCTATCAGTGCTCTACAATATTATATTCTAGGTGATGAAATTTCTCTTTCTCTCTGTCTCTGTGTCTCTGTGTCTCTGTCTCTATCTCTATGTCTGTCTGTCTGTTTGTCTCTCTCTCTCTCTCTCTCTCAATTTCTACTTCTCTAATACTTATTATGAATTATGATTCTTTTATCTTATTCCCTCCAATGGGAATGATATTGGAATGGCATCTGTAACATTCATTCACATTCCTACACAATTTGTGCTTTCTATTAACAATCAACTAATATCAAAGTCACACATTCACTCAGATTACAAAATAAGATATCTGAGCTCATGTAAAGTGATATTCTGAATCAGAGTAGGGGATGGGCACTTCCAATGTGTAGTTTCACTCAAGAGCATGGCTTTTAAGAACTGGTCAATTGGAAGAAGATGAGACAATGTATAGAAGAGGGTGTTTCTTTTGGTTTAGTTTGGTTTAGCTTTGTTTCTTTAGGTTACCCACAGTCATTTTAAGAAACATTGAGAAACACTGTTTATTACCTATATCTTGAACTGAATGTGAATAGGTCCCTTAGAACCAACGTTATATTTCTCAGTTACAATATGCAATATATTTTTGATATTATTTTGATTCATTATCTAGTACATACACTACAACAAGTTTAAGACATGTACCTCATTAGGAACTAGCAGGTGAAGGATTCAGCTGCAGATATTTGCAACCAACTAATGGACTGGAGCATCTGACGCTTGTTGTTGAATTAACAAAGTTTAAAAAATGTTAAAAACAAGGGTATCCCTCTAGGAAGACCCACAGTCTCATTTAAACTGTTCAACCATGAAGTCTGAAACTCTGACCCTTCAAAGATACAGAATTCACCTGCTCATATGAGGCCTCCAATACACATACAGAAGAGGACTGCTGGGAGAACTCTACAAGTCCCCTTTCCCAACTGGAGGGCATTTCATCTAAGGTCACTCCCTTTGAGTCCTGGGAGTCTCTCAGCTCCCAGGTCTCTGGTACATTCTAGAGGGTTTTCTCACCTCCTACCTCACAAAGTTGCCTGTTTCCATTCTTTTTGCTGATCTTCATCAATGCACTCCTGTTTCACAACCCCCCACAGTACTTGATCAAGTTCATCTCTTCCCCTCCGTGTGTGGTTTCTCACCCAGGTCTCTCCCTCCCCCTTCTTGTAGTAATTGTTTAACCTTCATAACATTTCTAATTATTTTTATCATAAAGATAATTGAATTTTTTGATTCATTATCTTATAAACTTCCCAATGCACTAGATACAATTATCGAAGGTACATTTGTTTGATTTTATTTCACTTCATTTTAGTGTTGAGGTAGGCACTTAGTATGTTATGTATTCTCTAGGAAGTGATAGAGTGTTGCGGTTCAGCATTCCGTGTTGGTGCTAATACAGGTATGTTTAAACATACCTGGCTTTAATTGTTCTTCGGAAAATAGACCCAAAAAAACTCCTATAACCACAATAAAATTTCCACAGGCAGTTCTGAGAGATGGAAATATTTCCTGTTCACTTATAAAATTCATTGAAAGAAAGTATATTTGTTTCTTGAACCAAAATAAACTGCTACCTGAGAGGAAGGATAAAATGACTGATTGGCCCCTTTCTCTTTCCCAGGACCAGCCCCTACTCTCTGTTCCCATTGTACTTGATGCTCCAGTACAGTGGAATTCCAGGACAAAGAAATGGGAGTGAGTGGGTAGGGGATCAGGGCAGGGGGAAGGGAGGGGAAAGGCTAAAGGTGACTGTTATGATAGCATTTGAAATGTAAATGGAGAAAATAACTACTAAAATTAAAAAAAAATTAAAAAAACATAAGTGTATTTACATATGTGCACAGGGATATGTGGCTAACAACCACATAATATAAAATTATCATTCCTTTCCAGGACTGTCTTTTTTGTTTGATTGTTTGTTTTTTGTTTTGTTTGTTTGTTTTGTATTGTTTGTTTTTTATTATAAGTATTTTTTCTTTTGTATATCTATTAGTCCTGGAAATTACTTTGTAAACTAGACTGGTCTCAATTTGAGATCTGCCTACTTCTCCCTCCAAAAACTTCGAAATATGTGTGTGCCCCCACCACGTGGCTTCAAAATTATTTTAGACTTAGTGGAGAAGGTCCATTATTTTTTCTTGTTAGGATATTTTAAAATCATCAAGATGTCATTTTTCCTTAATATATTTATAAGATTAAATCCATTCCTATAAAAATATGTCAGATATTTTTGGAGACAGGCAAGTTTGCAAGAAGCATCATTTAAAAATACTTCTGGAGCCAGTGCCTTGAGCAGGCCATGCATGCAAACTCTGAAGGCAGCCCCACAACACCGAGAGGCTGCTTCAATCCAAGGTACTCCAACATTCTAAGGATCAGATAATCAGACAGGAGGAAGAACATCTGTCATCAACACATGGAGTAGCTGGAATCAGAAGGATCCAGGCATGCAGGAACTGTGCCGGACAAGTGGCATGGGTTATTTCTATTCTGTCTTGGCCAAGGCCCTGAACAGTCCTTGGAAGAAAACTCAGCAGCCAGCCCCATAACACCCAGAGTTCTAACATGGCCAGGTGCAGAGGATCTCAGGATCCCAGGATCTTGGTCCCACCAGGATTTCATGGTCCCAAAGGCAACTTGACTCCCAGAAGATCAGACAGACCAAGGATATCTACATTTTCTATAAACTTCTTTATCACCTGTGTATACAGCCGCAAACCTAGTTACATTTTTTTCAAGGCTTCTATCTCGTCAATTTTCTCTTTCCTCAGCCTCTCTCTTTTTTTAATTGTCTTTTTTCTTTTTCAGTCTCAATCTCTTTTTAATATATTTTATTAGGTATTTTTTTCATCTAAATTTCCAACACTATCCCAAAAGTCTCGCATACCCTCCCCCTCCCCCACTCCCTTACCCACTCACTACCACTTTTTGACACTGGCGTTCCCCTGTACTGGGGCATAATTAGTGTGCATGCCCAATCGGGCTCTCTTTCCAGGGATGGCCTACTAGGCAATCTTTTGATACATATGCAGCTACAGTCAAGAGCTTTGGGGTACTGGTTAGTTCATAATGTTTTTTTACCTAGAGGATTGCAGATCCCTTTAGCTGCTTGGATATTTTCTCTAGCTCCTCCATTGGGGCCATGTGATCCATCCAATAGATTACTGTGAGCATCCACTTCTTTGCTAGGCCCCGGTATAATCTCACAAGAGACAGCTATATCAGGGTCCACTCAGCAAAACCTTGCAAGTGTATGGAGTGGTGTCAGTGTTTGGAGACTGATTAGTGGATGGATCCCTGCATATGGCAATCTCTAGAAGGTCCATCCTTTTGTCTATGCTCCAAACTTTGTCTCTGTAACTACTCCCATGGGTGTTTTGTTTCCAATTCTAAGAAGGGGCAAGTGTCCACACTTTGGTTTTCGTTCTTCTTGAGTTTCATGTATTTGGCAAATTGTGTCTTATACCTTGGGGTTATTCTAGGTTTCAGGGCTAATATCCACTTATTAGTGAGTACATATCATTAGCATTCTTTTGTGATTGAGTTGCCTCACTCAGGATGATGCTCTCCAGGTCCAACCATTTGCCTATAAATTTCATAAACTCATTCTTTTCAATAGCTGTACTATTAGTTGTAGTACTCCATTGTGTAAATGTACCACAATTTTGTAAACATTTTCTGTTGACAGGCATCTGGATTCTTTCCAGCATCTGGCTACTATAAATAAGGTTGCTCTGAACATAGTGGAGCATGTGTCTTACTAGTTGGAACAGCTTCTGGATATATGCCCAGGACAGGTATTGTGTGAGCCTATGGTAGTACAATTTCCAATTTTCTGATTTCCAGAGTTGATTTAAAACTTGCAATTCCAACAACAATGGAGGAGTTTTCTGCTTTCTCCACATCCTTGCCAGCATCTGCTGTCATCTGAATATTTGATCTTAGCCATTCTGTCTGGTGTGAGATGGAATCTCAGGGTTGTTTTGATTTACATTTCACTGCTGATTAAGGATGGTGAACATTGTTTCAGGTGCTTCTTAGCCATTTGGTATTCCTCAGGTGAGAATTCTTTCTTTAGCTCTGAGCCCCATTTTTAAATGGAGTTATTTGATTTTCTGGAGTCCACCTTCTGAGTTCTTTATATATATTTGATATTACTCCCCTATCTAATTTAGGATAGTGAAAGATCCTTTCACAATCTGTTGGTGACCTTTTTGTCTTATTGAAGGTGTCTTTTGCCTTACAAAAGATTTGCAGGTTTATGAGGTCCCAGTTGTCAATTCTAAATCTTACAATTCAAGCCATTTGTCTTTTATTCAGGAATTTTTCCCCTGTTCCCATATCTTTGAGGCTTTTCCTCATTTTCTCCTCTACAAGTTTCAGTATGATTTTATGTGGAGCTCCTTGATCCACTTACATTTGACCTTAGTACAAGGAGATAGGAATGGATTGATTCACATTCTTCTACACGATAACCACCAATTGTACCAGCACCATTTGTTGAAAATGCAGTCTTTTTTCCACTAGATGGTTTTAGCTCCCGTGTAGATGATCAATTGACAATAGGTGTGTTGGATCATTTCTGGGTTTTCAATCATATTTCATTGGTCTACTTGTCTGTCACTATATCAGTACCATGCAGTTTTTATCACAATTGCATTGTAGTATAGGTTTGGGTCAGGTATGGTGATTGCACCAGAGGTTCTTTTATCCATGAGAAGAGTTTTTGCTATCCTAGGTTTTGTTTATTCCCAATGTATTTGCAGATTGCCCTTTCTAATTCATTGAAGAATTGAGTTGGAATTTTAATGGAGATTTTATTGAATCTGTAGATTTCTTTTCGCAAGATGGCCATTTTTACAATGTTGATACTGCCAATCCATGATAATGGACGATCTTTCCATCTTCTGAGATATTCTCTAATTTCTTTCTTTAGAGACTTGAAGTTCTTATCATAGAGATCTTTCCCTTCCTTAGTTAAAGTCACTCCAAAGTATTTTATATTATTTGAGACTATTGAGAAGGGTGATGCTTCTCTTATTTCATTTTCAGCCTGTTTATTCTTTGTGAAGAGAAAGGTCATTGATATGTTTGATTAATTTTATATCCAGCTATTTCACTGACGTTGTTTTTCAAGTTTAGGAGTTCTGTGGTGGAATGTTTAGGTTCATTTATATATACTATCATATCATCTGCAAAAAAGTGATATTTTGATTTCTTCTTTTCCAATTTGTATCCCCTTGGACTCCTTTCGTTGTCAAATTGCTCTGCCTAGGACTTCAAGAACAATGTTGAATAGGTAGGGAGAAAGTGGGCAGCCTTGTCTAGTCACTGATTTTAGTGGGATTGCTTCCAGCTTCATACCATTTCATTTGATGTTGGGTACTGGTTTACTGTAAATTGCTTTTATCCTGTTTATGCATGGACCTTGTATTCCTGATCCTTCCAAGACTTTTATCATGAACGGGTTTTGGATATATTTAAATGATTTATTTGCATCTAATGAGATGATCATGTGGTTTTGTCTTTGAGGTTGTTTATATAATGGATTATGTTGATGGATTGCCATATATTAAACCATCCCTGTATCCCTGGTATAAAACCTACTTGGTAAGGATGAATGAAATTTTTAATGTGTTCTTGGATATGATTAGGGATAATTTTACTGAGTATTTTTGTTTCGATATTCATAAGGGCCATTGTTCTGAAGTTCTTTATCTTTGTTGGATCTTTCTGTGGTTTAGGTATCAGAGTAATGTGGTTTCATAGAATGAGTTGTGTAGTGCATCTTCTACTGCTATTTTGTGGAATTGTTCATGCAGAACTGGAATTAAATATTCTTTGAAGGTCTGACAGAACTCTGCATTAAACCCATCTGTTCCTGGGCTTTTTTTTTTTTTTTTTTTTTGATTGGGAGACTATTAATTCCTCCTTCTATTTCTTTAGGGTATATGGGACTGTATATATCGTTAACTTGATCCTGTTTTAACTTTGTTACCTGGTATCTGTCTAGAAATTAGTCCATTTTGTCCATGTTATCCTGTTCTGTTGAGTATAGCCTGTGGTAGAAGGATCTGATGGTGTTTTGGATTTCGTCAGGATCTGTTTTTATGTCTCTCTTTTCAATTCTGATTTTGTTAATTAGGATGCTGTCTCTGTGCCTTAAGGGATGCTAGCTAAGGGTTTATCTATCTTGTTGATTTTCTCAAAGAACCAGCTCCTATTTGGTTGATTCTTTAAGTAGTTCTTGTTTCCACTTGGTTAATTTCACCACTGAGTTTTATTATTTCCTTACATCTTCTCCTCTTGAGTGAATTTGCTTCCTTAATTCTGGAGATTTTTTATGTGTTTTCAAGCTGCTTGTATGTGCTCTCTCTGGTTTCTTTTTGAGGCACTCAAATCTGTGAGTTTCCCTTTTAGTAATGATTTCATTGAGTCTCATAAGTTAGGGAATGTTCTGGCTTTATTTTCATTAAACTCTAATATGTCTTTAATTTCCTTCTTTATTCCTCCTTGACCAAGGTATCACTGATAAGACTATTGTTCATTATCAACGTAAACATTGGCTTTCCATTATTTATGTTGTTATTGAAGATCAATCATCCTTAGTCTTTGGTGGTCTGATAAGATGTTTTGGACAATTGCAATATTTTTTTATCAGTTGAGGTCTGTTTTATGATCAATTATATGGTCAATTTTGGAGAAGGTACCATGATGTGCTGAGAAAAAGTTATATCCTTTTGTTTCAGGATAAAACGTTCTTTAGATATCTATTAAGTCCATTTGTTTAATAACTTCTTTTAGTTTCACTGTGTCCCTGTTTAGTTTCTGTTTCCAAGGTATGTCCATTGATAAAAGTGGTTTTTTAAGTCTCCCACTATTATTGTGTGAGCTGCAATGTGTGCTTTGAGCTTTCTTTAATGAATGGGACTGCCTTTTCATTTGGAGCATAGATATTCAGAATTGAGAGTTCCTCTTGGAAGATTTTAACTTTGATGAGTATGTGTCCTTCTTTGTCTTTTTTGATAACTTTAGGTTGGAAATCAATTTTAATCGATATTTGAATGGTTACTCCAGCTGATTTCTTCAGACCATTTGCTTGGAAAATTATTTTCTAGCCTTTCACTCTGAGACAGTGTCTGTCTTTTTCCCTGAGATGGGTTTCCTGTAAGCAGCAGACTATTGGGTCCTGTTTTTATAGCCAGTCTATATCTTTTTATTGGGGAACTGAATCCATTGATATGAAGAGATATTAAGGAAATGTAATTGTTGCCTCGATTATTTTTGTTGTTAGAGTTTGCATTCTGTTCTTGTGGCTGTCTTCTTTTTGGTTTGTTGAGGGATTACTTTCTTGCTTTTTCTAGGGCGTTGTTCCTGTCCTTGTATTGGTTTTTTTTTTTCTGTTATTATTCTTTGAAAGGCTGGATTCATGGAAAGTTAATGTGTGAATTTGTTTTTTATCGTGAAATACTTTGGTTTCTTCCTCTGTGGTAATTGAGAGTTTGGCTGGGTTTAATAGCCTGGGTTGGCATTTGTGTTCTCTTAGTATCTGTATAACATCTGTCCAGGATATTCTGTCTTTCATAGTCTCTGGTGAAAAGTCTGGTGTAATTCTGATAGGCCTGCCTTTATATGTTACCTGACCTTTTTCCCTTACTACTTTTAACAGTATATCTCTATTTAGTGCATTTCTTCTTCTGATTATTATGTGTCAGGAGGAATTTCTTTTCTGGTCCAGTCTATATGGAATTCTGTAGGCTTTTTTTATATTCATGGGCATGTGTTTCTTTAGGTTTGACAAGTTTTCTTCTATAATTTTTTTGAAGATATGTGCTGGCCCTTTAACTTGAAAATCTTCATTCTCATCTACTCCTATTACCAGTAGGTTTGGACTTCACATTGTGTCCTGGATTTCCTGGATATTTGAGATAACATCTTTTGCATTTTGTATTTTATTTGATTGTTGTTCCAATATTCTCTATGGAATCTTCTGCATCTGTCATTCTCTCTTCCATGTCTTGTATTCTGGTGCTGATGCTCGCATCTATGGTTCCAGATTTCTTGCCTAGGTATTCTATCTCCAGTGTTGCCTTACTTTGGGTTTTCTTTATTGTGTCTACTTCACTTTTTAGGTCTTGGATGGTTTTACTCAATTCCATCACCTGTTTGGTCGTGTTTTCCTTCAATTCTTTAAGGTTTTTTTTTTTTTTTTTTGTGCTTCCTCTTAAGGTTCTACCTATTTAGCAGTGTTCTCCTGTATTTCTTTAAGTGAGTTTTTAAAGTCCTTCTTGATGTCCTCTACCTTCAACCTGAGATATGCTTTTAAATATGGGACTACCTTTTCGGGTGTTTTTGCGTTTCCAGGACTGGATGAGGTGGGAGTGCTGTAATTCTTATGATGGTGAGTGGTCTTGGTTTCTGTTAGTAAGATTCTATGTTTGCCTTTCATCATCTGGTAATCTCTGGAGTTAGTTGTTATAATTGTCTCTGGTTATATCTTGTTCCTCAGATGATTATGTAATCCTCTATCAGCAGACCTGGGAGACTAGTTTTCTCCTGAGTTTCAGTGTTCAGAGTACTCTATGCAGGCAAGATCTCCACTTGCAGAGAAGGGACCCAGATATCTGGTGTTCGAACCTTCCTCCTGGCAGATGTTGTGATCCACTCACTAGAGGTACTAAGTTCCCGTGGAGAGTCCTGTGGGGACCTTTGGGGTGTCCACAGACTCTGCCCACAAGGTGCCCGATGCTGTCATGGACTGGAAGGGACTTGTGACCCTGATCATACCGGTTTCTCTGCTTCCCTAATGAATGCAGTCACAAGTCCTGCATGATAGGATTGGAGCGGAAGTTGTTTTCCACTCACCAAAGGTCTTAAGATCTCATGGATGTTTCTGTGAGGACCTTGGGGCTGTCCTCAGACTCTGCCCAATATGTTGCCCAGGTGCTGGCACAGATCAGAGGGACTTGAGACCATTGTCAGGCCAGTTTTTCTGCTTCCCTAATTAATGCAGTCTCAGATCCTTTGAGATTGGATTGGAGCAGAGGTTGTGTTACATTCAACAGAGGTCTTATGATCCTATTGAGGGTCTTGTGGGGACCTTAGGGGTGTCTGCAGACTCCGAGCCCAATGTGCCCTTGTGCTGGCTTGTCAGTCTCTCTCTTATGGTACACTTTCTCTGCCTCCTTAAACAGATGTTGTAAAGATAATGTTTTCAGACTCTCTAGACCCAGTAACCTTTTCCTAATTTCAGAAGAGGACTGCCCTATAGAAGCCATGACACCTGTCACCTGCTGGCACACTGAAGTAGGGTCAAAGGTAGTGTAACACTTCTATACCTTTAAGAGGTACTCTAAAAACACTGCTGGGGGCTCCTTTTTCTCTTGTAGGATCTCTCTTACCTTGGTCAAATTGGTGGGGCACCTGCCAGCCCCTTTCAGTCCTATTATCAGAGCCCAGCAGAAAATTGTCAATTGCTCCATATGGTCAGTCCTATCAGGACATGTCAGAGGGAAGGCTGCATCTATTTCATTCAGAAGTTTTATTAGTAGTCAATTGGCCCCCAGTATGCTCTTTCTTTCCTCTCAGAATCCTCTCCTTCTCCTCTGTGGTGAAAGAACCTGTAAAAGCTGCTGACAGTCATCCCAAATAGGCTGAAGAGAGAATATGAGAGATTCCTTTAGATTAGCAAGGCTAGAGGGGTTTTCAACGAAGGGGATTGTGATTTGCCTTCCAGTTATAGAGATCAGAGGAGGAAAAAGGCCATTACTGAAGGGGCTGCAGTTGTCTGGGGTCCGCTGGATGAGGGTCATAAGTACACAAAGGCAGTGCGATGGTTGAGTCTGGTCCCTCTGGGCTTTGAGCTCGCTGGTCTTGGGCTTTAGCAACTGGTCCCTCCCCAAATATCTAGTGGCACCCTGTTGAGAGTTCTTGGGGGGACCAGTTGGGAATATGCGGGTGGGGTGCAGTGCCATTTTGGAGGTTCTTCTAACTCTGGATAGATCTTGGGAGAAACCGATGGCTGCAGTTTAACCGGTGCCAGATTTAACTTTTTATTTTCCCTCTCTGGATGGCAGAGGGCCAGGACTGGGGAGCCTGGACTATTCTTTTGAACCCAAGGCTTTAAACACGATAGGAGAGGGGGGATCCTGTGCTAATTTTTTCTAGATGAGAATGTAGGGCACTCAATCTGGCTGAGACCCTGGTCCCCTCTGTAAAACAACTTTAAGAGCTGAAAACAGAACCAAACCAAGGGTGCCCTCTAGTGGCCAACTAACATCAAAGCTGGCCATTCCGTAGAGCACAAAGTTCTCTAAAATCTATTTCAGACATCCACCGAGAAAATGTGAGTCTTAGTCTTAATTTCAGTACTGTGCACTAGGGTCAGTCCAAGGGGCATGCTAATAGTCGGTCCCATCATCAGAGTTACATACAGGGGAAAAACCAATATATACACACAAAAAGATTACAATAACCAAGAACAGGCCCCAATAAGATGGCCGAGAGAGCACACACTCACTTGGCACCCAGTAACAGAAACAGACAGCCGAGTGAGCACACTCTCACTTGGCACCCTGATAGGAGATCTCCAGGTATCCCTGGAACTTCCTCAGAACTGGGGAGTGACTTCTTTCTGAATTTTTATCTCCTTGTCCTTGGCAAAGGAAGGCAGGCATCTCTGGTTGTAAAGTATAAAAAAAAATGCTTTATTGCTGGCTATAGAGAACAAAGAGCTTCTTCCTAGCTGTATTTAAATAGATCAGGGAAAACAAGCTTGGGGAATGTCTAGGGGCTTTACCTTACTGGGAGATATACTTTAAGTTAGAATCTCCCAGTAGGATATTTTTTCTACAACACACAAAACTTTACACAGAAAATTATTTCAATTATTTATAATAAATATATAATATTTGGTTTGAACCAAATGTTAAATCCATATAAAATACATGGTAGTATTCCAAAAAACTTGTAATATTTACTTTAAACAATTTATACATTTACACCCCACAGCACTTCTTCATAACTGTACTACCCTTGCTGAGATCCTTCTTCTTTCCAAATGGTCCCTCTCTTATTTTTATAATGGTTCTCCTTTTCTTTGTGTGTATATATGGAAACATCTCATGAAGGTGGTTGTATTGTACTCGTTGCTATTTTTTTGTGATCACAAGGTCTAAAGGACCACAATCTGGTCTTCAACTACACATATAAGAGCATCTGACCCTGAATTGCTCTTTTTCCTGAATCGACTTCTCCAGTCAAGGGATCACAAACACCACTTTTGAAGTACTCTATTGAAATGGGAAAAAATTGAAAATATTGTACTGTATCTTCATCTGTTTCTACCTGAGGTGATATATTCTCATCTTTGTCAAATGCTGGGCTCTGTACTATATGGACAACAGAAAATGGAAACATAATATGCTATATTAGGAAAAGGGAATAAAGTTTTAATGATTTTAATTTCTCAGGAAATACTGCCCATGTGAATTTTTTAAACAGCTTTGAGAAATGACGTAATTACATACATGATATTCGGTATAGGTATAGATGAGAAGTAAGTTTTCCAAATTATAGGGCCATTGAATATCTTTACCAATATTATAGAAAAAAAAAAACCTCCCTAACTTAAATAAAGATATGCTCATGAATATACAAGAAGCCTACAGAACGCCAAATTATTTGAACCAGAAAAAAAAAATCTTGCCATCATATAATAGTCAAAACACCAAATGCACAAAACAAAGAAAGAATATTAAAAGCAGTAAGGGAAAATGGTCAAGTAATATATAAAGCAAGATCTATCAGGATTACACATAACTTTTCCCTTAGACTAAGAAAGCCAGAAAATCTAGGGCAGATGTCATACAGAATGTAAGAGAGCAGAAATGCCAGCCAAGACTACTATATGAAGCAAAACTCTTTTAACATAGCTTGAGACAACAAGGTATTCTGTGACAAAACCATATTTACAAAATATCTTCCAATACATCCAGCACTTCAAACGATAATAAAGAGACAATTCCAATATAACGAGGGAAATTACACTCAAGAAAAAGCAAGAAATTAAACTTGAAGGAAACCTAAAAGAAGATAGCTACATGAACAAAATTCCAACTCTAATAACAAAAATAACAGGAAGCAACAAGAATTTTTCCTTAGTATCTCTTAATATCAGTGGACTCAGTTCACCAGTAAAAAGGCATAGAATAAAAAAATGGATGTGTAAGCAATATTCAGCACACCAGAAACAAACACCAAGGACAAAGTCAGACATTACCTCAGACTAAAAGGCTGGAAAAGAACTTTCCAAGCAAATGATCCGAAGAAATAAGTTGGAGCAGCCATTCTAATATCAAATAAAATTGACTTTCAACCCAAAGTTATAAAAAAAAGTCAAGGAAGGAAACTTCATATTCATTAAAGTTAATATTTACCAAAATGGACTCCCAAATCTAAACATTTATACTCCAAATGCAATGACATCCACATTGATAAAAGAAACTTTAGTAAACTCAAAACACACATTGTACCACACACAATAATATTGGAAGACTTCAACACCCCTCCTTCATTAATGGACAGATCCTGGAAACTAAAACTAAAAAGATACATGGTGAAACTCACAGAATTTATGAAACAAATACATTTAGTTCATATCTATAGAACATTTTATCCTAAAACAAACGAATGTCCCTTCTTCTCATCACCTCACAATGCCTTCTCCAAAATTGACCATACACTCAGTCACAAAACATGCCTCAACAGATATAAAATTATTGAAATAATGTCATGCTTCCTAAAAGATCACCACAGACTAAGGCTGATCTTCAACAATAATATGAATAATTGAAAACCCACATACACATGGAATGTGTATAAAAATCTAGTCAGTGACAAAACAGTCAAGGAAGTAATCTAGAACTAAATTAAAGACTTTTTAGAGTTTAATGAAAATGTAGCTACAACATACTGCAAGTTATGGGACACAATGAAAATAGCCCTAAGATGGACTCTCATAGCTCTCTCTGAATGCCTCTAAAAAAGAAACTGGAGAGAGGATATAGGAGTAGGTTGATATCACACTTTAACACTATAAAACAAAAGGAAGCAAATTCACCCAAAAGGAGTTGAAATCAGGAAGTAATCAAATTCAGTGCTAAAATCAACCAAGTGGAAACAAAGGAACAATACAAAAATAATCAAACAAACTGGGAGCTTGTTCTTTGAGACAATCAACAAGATAGACAAACCATTAGACAGAATGAATACAGAACAGAAGAACAGTATCCAATTTAGTAAAACCAGAAATCAAAAGGGAGAAATAACAACAGAAATTTAGTAAATTTGAAATATCATCAGATCCTACTATACAAGGCTGTACTCAACAAAACTGAAAATTCTGGATAAAATGGACACTTATCTAGACAGATATCAGGTACCAAATTCAAATCAGGATCAGATAAACCCTGTAATTACTTCTACCACTGTGAAAAGCCGCCCTCATGGTCGCCATTACAATATGGTGCTGACAACACCATTGTCACCATTGCTCATGGTGAGTGCGCGCGGGTGTCAGAATATCTTTCCATTACCTGAGCCCTGCCTCTCCCATGGCGTCATCAGGCTGATAGTGGGCAGCCAATCCCATGGTGCACATCCCCAACCTTACTTCTAACCATACTTCGCAGCCAATATAAGGGAGGAGTTTTCTGCTTTCTAAGTCTCCTGTCCTGAAGCTGTTCATCTATATCTCGAGATGTATTACAGCTTTACTACAGAAAGATCCGAGTGTCCTAGATGCGTTCTTGCTGGCAAGATGGTAGCGTGGGTCATCTGGTGCCAGAAACCCAGGATCAACATTGCTGGCATTGAGGGGAACCCCTGAAGAAGGGATGGATTCAGAACTGCATGGAAAAGGTAAGTTCGGAGAAGTATGTCTGATCATGAACCTCTTATCCCTTTTGATTTCGGTCTTAATCTAGATGCAACTTAGGAAGGGGCAGTAGAAGCTCTTGTTTTGGTTGCCCTGGCCCTCATTCTGTTTCTTATTCTGTCCATCGAGGCTGGTGCTGAAATTTGAGGTAAATCGCGGCTGGTGCGGAAAAATGAGGTGTTGTCAGTCCAATGTAGATAAGTGGCAGCACTGAGGTATCTTCTAAGCTTTCCATAGATAAGGGAGCAAAGTGCTGTGTTTACTTTCACTTTGCAAAAGGAATACTATAAGTCGGGTGTAGATCAGCCGCAGGCACTCACACTATCATGGGCTCCTCACAGTCAGTGATCACCACATTACAGTCAGTGCTAAACCAACGTGACCTGCAGGTTGCCTCCCGTATGCTGCAGAACTTTGTTAAGGAGGTGGATCACATTTTTCTCCCTGGTATGCCTATTCGGGGTCTCTAACTGTAGCCTTATAGAATAAGCTAGGAAGGGACCTTGACCATTAGCATGAAGAGGAAGACTTATGCCTGGGCACCAAGGCAATTTGGAAGCTGATAAAAAACTGTCTAGAGGATGAAACCTGCCGACCAGCCAATGTGGAGGGACAGGGAATACTAGAAGAGGTTCAGGACAGTATGTCAGAAACCTAACAGAATGAGAGAAAGGGAGCTGGAAAAAAGAAAGACACGTCACGAAAAAGGGCCCTCCCCAGGATTCAGAAAGAAGGGATGGAGAAAAGAGGGCAGTAAAACTGATCCCTCTACTAAGAAAAAGCCTCACATGTAATTCAACGTTACCTTGAAGCTTGGAGTGCTTGGGGACAACCCAAATTTCTTAGAACAGATAATGGACTGGCCTACACCTCTCAAAAATTTCAACAGTTCTGTTTCCAGATGAATGTATCTTATTTAACTGGTTTGCCATACAGGGACAAGGCATTGTGGAACATGCCCACCACACTCTTATAACCTACCTTATCAAACTAAAAGGGTGAGTCGATGAGGGCCTGCCCTGAACACTGAGAGTGGCCATCTCCATGATACTCTTTACTCTTAATTTTTTGAATATTGATGAACAAGGCCACACTGCGGCTGATCATCACTGTTCAGAACCAAACAGATCTAGAGAAATGATCAAATGGAAAGATATCTTAACCGGAAAATGGAGAGGCCCGGATCCTATTTTAATAAGATCCAGGGTAGTTATTTGTGTCTTTCCACAGGAAGAAGACAATCCTCTTTGCGTTCGGGGATGCCTCATCTAAAGGATCTCCCCTTCAGAAGATGTGGACAAAAGAGGGAATACTGAAACAAAGAAGGCTACTGACACTTCTACTGGAGATCCTGGTTCCTAGTATATAGGGGAAATTGTGTTGGGGTATTATGTCCACCTTTCCTCTGCCCATGCCTGTCATGCACAGTGCACAAGTGTTTCCACATTTCTTTACTACTGATAGGGAGCTTCAACTTGCCTTTTTACCATTAGATGGGCAAATTCAGGCTCTGATGGAAAACAGAACTTTTCCCTCAAAAGTTGCATATGTAGCAGAGGATGGACTAGTAAGTCATCAATAGCAGGAGAGACACTTGTTCTTGTAAAGTTCCTATGACCAAGTTTTGGGAATGCCTGGGCCAGGAATTGGGAGTGGGTGTGTAGGAGAGCAGGGCGAGAGGGGAGAGGACTGGGATTTTTGGAGGGGAAAATAGTAAAGGGAATAACATTTGAAATGTAAAAAAAAAAAAAGAAAAAAGAAAATAAATAATAAAAAAAGAATGAAATAAATTATTCGTAGTATTCTTGAAATAAATTCAAGTTTTACAAACATATCATTGGAACAATGTTCAGGTATTTTCCATTGGCAAAATAATAACAAATTATTTTTTATCAACATATTGTGACTACAGTGCCAAGAATAGTTATATATTAGTTGCTAAAACTCTAGTATAGGAATATATAGATATAGGTAAAATTTCAAATGAATTATACAAAATCTCTTAGAAAAGACTTCTTCCAATTCAGCTGACTAGGTAAAAGTCTAGTGAACTGCAGGACACGCAATTAATACCCAACCCTGAATATGCAATAACCTTCAGAAAGAGACTCCTCCGAAATATTTATGTCATCTTCTTCATCATCAAAGTCCAAAAGTAATAAGTAATCTCCTTTGGAATCACCATCATTTTCTTAACAGCCATTCTTCTCTTAAAAACTGTAATGTCTTCTTAGTTAAAAAAAATGGAAAACAAGGAAAAAAAATCTTAGTAATCTGAATACAAAGGTATCATTTAAGTAGTTAAAAATATCAAAAATGAAATAATTATATGCACTTCCTCTTTCCAGTTCCTCCATGTGTCCCATTTATTATGTCCCTCTCCCTCACAATATTGTTTTAAAATCTTCTTTAACTTACTTCTATAAAAAACTCCTTTAGAACCAGAGTTAACAATATGTCAGATCCCAGTTTAAATAAGGGGAAAAAGGCCAGCCTTGAATATGTGAGACTTCTTAACTACCCAAAGACGATGAGGAAAATGTATTTGCATTTAATTTCTGAGTCATCTGATTCTTGTTCCTATTTCCCACAGATTCTTTTTAAACAAAACATTAGCAATTTTGTTTATCAGTGTGTCTCTGTCTTTAAATAAACTCACACTGCTATCAAGATAGATAATGAATATGGTAACTGTATATTCATTTGAGAAGACCCAAAGCTCCCTCTACAATAAACACCCAACAGCACCAGCACCCACACAGAAAGACCTTCTATTGGAGAAAGCAGGGATTTGGGGAAGACTTGGTTTTCAAATATCTGGATATTGTAAGTCCAAGGCCAGCCCAAACCAAGACAGCCTGAGCTACAAACGAAGAACCCATCCTACAGAAGGAAAACGGAGAGAAAAGGCTGATCTCCGTGGTGCAAGTCTTTAATAGAAATACTTGGGGAATGAGAGGGGAGGATCTGTATTCAGAATCCATCTTAGAAGACTTATGAATCTTCTGCATTGTCTGCTCTTATTCTTTTCATTTATTCTTCCTATGCCACTCCCCTTTCTGTAGTATCCATACAGTCTCTACCAAAGAAATACACACTAGAGAAGACAGTGAGGGTAGAGGAATGCTCAGTGTGTCTCTAATAGATTTTGGACTACACACAGGACAAGTGCCAATTTCAACCCTAAGGTCTCTTTCAGCACATAGGACAATCGCCAAGACTCCTCACCAATGGCACCCTGATCCCCTGACCCCCAGTCCTGCAGCCGGCTCTCTGATCCTCTCCCTAGGCCCCAAGCTTGTGTCCTCCAAGGGTTTTCAATCCTCTAAGCCCCTGTCCTGTTCAATCCTGTGCAATGAATATGATCCTCCTCCTTCATTTTACCCTCAGAAGCCATAGGAAATGCCGATCGGGAGGCTTTTCCTCACAGAGTGGCCTCCTGAGACTGAGATTTCCCACCAGTCACACATCTGTTAATAGTCCAATTACCCTGATCAGAGCTGGTTATCAGTAGCAGGTCATTCAAAAGTGAACACCTTCACAACTGAACCCTTCCTTGCTTGGCTGCTCAATGAAAAAAAAACAAAAACAAAAAACAAAAACAACAACAAAAAAAAAACAAAGCAAAACAAAACAAACAAACAAACAAAAAACTAAGCAAAAAACAAAACAAAAACGAAAACAAAAAACAAAACAAAACAAAAAAAATCAAAATCAAAACAGATAAAAACAAAACAAAAACAAAAAGAAAAACAAAAACAAAACAAAAAGAAAAAGAAAAACAAAACAAAACAAAAAGAAACAAACAATCAAACAAACAAACAAACAAAACGTTATCAGGAGAGACCCAGATGGAGTACTCTGAGGAGCCTTTGTGATGCCAGATGGAGAAAACAGGTCTCATCCAGGGATTTCACTGTTTGGCTGAATATACCCTGTGTATGCTGTCATGGGGTACCAGGCACCATTGATTGGAAGGGAGTTCTCAGGAGGTGGAAAAGAGCTACCATCTTTAAGACAAATGATTTCGAATTTCTAGGTTGAAAAGCATTTGCAGACTTGAAAAACATGTACAAATGTGTAACATATGAAAGCACTGGAAATGGCACTACTAATTTCAACTGTAATATTTTTTGTTATTTATTTATGTGCATAAAAATTAAAATGTGTGCACTTTTTCTGTATGTACATTCCCACAACAGAAGAGTCCATGCTGTCCTAATAGATCAGAAGAGAACATCCAGATTCACTACAATCCCTGGTAAACTCCCACCTCCACCTTCCTAGTACTGAGCTTGTTTACAATAGTGTGCTAGGATGTGCAGGCCCTCTCTCCCTCAATTATGTGCTAGGCTGCCCAGCCCCTTTTTCTCCCTTATGTGCTAGAGTGCTCATGCCTATTCTCTCACTTATGCCTCTATGGCCTACAGAGGCTGAAAGAGAGCAGTGATTCTCTAAAACTTTGGCTGTGCATAAATTGTAAGCCACTATGTGGGAGCATTGTGCCCGGTCCTCTTCATAGAAAAGGTGCTTTTTGTTTGTTTGTTTGTTTGTTTGTTTTATTATTTTTTGAGAGAGGGTTACTCTGTGTAGACCTGGCTGTCCTGGAACTCACTCTGTATACCAAGCTGGTCTCGGACTCCCAAATTCTTGGCCTCTGCCACCCAAGTGATGGGATTAAAGGCATAAAGCACCACTGCCCAAACAGCAGTTGCTCTTATCAGCTAATTTTTCCATTTTTCAACTAATCTAGTGTGTACTTCATGTATCTTTACTGCATTTCTCCCATTTACTTTCAAGGTGGAGGGTGTTTCCACCGGAACAGGGATCCAAAGTGGGATCCGTGCCACCATGGCATGGGTGTTCTTTGTTACATCCCAACATTGAGAAATCCAACAAGAATCATTGGAACAGACTTCAAATGAATCACTTGAAAGAATATAAACAAGAAAGGGGAGTAAACACCGACTGGGGGAGATGTATAATTAATCTGGTTTACCAAAGTTTTATTGAACCCAGTGATCTCTACACTGATATTAGTATGTCCATAAGAGTCCTGGGAGGCATCATATATTCCCCAATGCTGAGCAAATCTTGAGATGCCAGTAAAAGAAGCCTTTACAACTGTTCCTCCCTGGATAAAATTCAAAGGATTTAGTTCTGTACAACTGCCATTGACTCCACAAAGCAACCACTTGTGAAAGGGATGCATTCTAAAGTCCTGTATGACAAATCTCTTTTTCATAACAAATTCCTTCTCTGGGTCATCTGTCATGTTGGAAGAAAAGGAAAAAGTTTTACTCTGATCTGCCCAACAAATGATGGAGGATCGACAATCAGATCAAGACAGGATCAGCCTTTCATCTTCCAAGATACAATGAGGGGCTATTTTTGTTTGGTGGGGATGTTCTTTTTTCTGAAAAGTTAGGTTGTAGAATTATACCATTAACCCAAATTGCCTCTTGCCAAAAGGTCCGATTTATAAAGGTTATATCTACATTGGAAGTATCTTGGGTTGTGCTCACCCAACCTCCTCGGTGCTCATTAAACTTCCCTAAAGCTCTGGCTGGGAGGTTGATACAATTTCTGGTCCATTAATTTGAAAACATAAAGACCCCTGTTCTAGTAAGGAGTGATTTTCTCCTAATGGTGCTCGAGTGGGATCATAGGTTAAATATGGCAAATCCACTGTTTTATTAGTAGTAAAGAATTTTGGAAAAAGTATAGCATCATGACGAACTGACATTGGTTTAGGGAAAGTCAAGAGAATAGCCCATCTCTGTTATACTAGAAAACTGAAACAAGTTCAGCATTGTCAGGATCAGGAACAGTCCTGGGGAGGTCAGCATCTTCTGCACCATCCTTGATGAATATCCTGCGGGTGAGTCGTTCCAGCAGCCAAAATGGGTTGTCTTCACTCTGTGGAAAAACACAAACAGCTCCCCAGGATCTGATTAAGATAGGATCTGGGCCTTTCCACAGACCAGTTAAAACATCCTTCTGTTTGACCATTTCTTTTGGTCTATCAGGGTCTGAGTTATGTCGCTCAGCTGCAGAACATCCCTGCTCGTCGTGATTCAAAAAATTAAGTGTAAAGAGTGACATAGATACCAATACTCTTGGCACTGAGGGCAGAGTCTCATCAACTCTCCCTTTTTGTTTTATAAGATAAGACTTGAGTGTGTGGTGGTCACATTCCACAATGCCTTGTCCTTGAGGTTTATAAGGAAGGCCAGTCAAGTGACTGACATCCATTTGATGACAAAATTGTTGAAATTTAGTAGAAGTATATGCTGCCCCGTTATCCGTTTTAAGAATTGTGGGCTTGCCCAAAGCACTCCACTCTTCTAGGCAGTGCTGTATAACATGAGAGGCTTTTTCCCCTGTTAAAGGTATGGCAAACATTACACCATTGCAGGTGTCAATGGAAATATGTAAATACTGATTTATAATGGCGATTGCACGTGGCACGCAAGCTCTTCTCAGCAATTGCTTGTGGCACGCACGCGATTGCTTGGGACATGGCACTACACAGCTGTCTATATAAAAATGAAAATGTAATTAAGGATAAAAGTGATACAGGAGAAATGGGGAACAATTCAAGGAGGAGAAGATAGGGATGGATTTGCTAAAACTCATTTATATGTATGCAGAATGTTTTTACCCAACAAATTTAAAACAAAGTAAGTAAGTAAGTAAGTAAGTATGTAAGCAAATAAATAAAAAAAATATATTTGTATGCACATGCATATCCGATAGGCGTGTGTGTGTGTGTGTGTGTGTGTGTGTGTGTGCATATAAGGGTGTAGGTATGTAGCACCTGTGACTAGAGGAATGCAATCATGCACTATCTTTCTTTATGTTCTATGATGCAGTGTGTTGATTAGAATATCTTTTGACCATGGGATGTGGCACTATTATGATCTTTAAGTGGCACTATTATTATCTTTAAGTGCTCCTTAGCCATTTTAGACTCTTTTGACTTGACATCTCTATTTAGATATATACCCCATATTTGATTGGTTTATTTCGTTTCTTGAGTTCTTTATATATTTTGGATATTAGCCGTTTATTGGATGTGAGGTTAGTTAAGATTTTTTTCTCCAGTCTGTAGGTTGATGATTAGTCTCATTGCCTATATGCTTTGCTTACAGAAGCTTTCCAGTTTCATGAGGTCACATTTATGAATTGTTGATCTTAGAGCATGAATCACGGGAGAGGTTTTTAGGACATTTCCCTCTCTGTGTCAATGAGTTCATCTTCTATTAGATTCAGTGTATCTTATTTTATGTTGATAATCGTGTTCAACTTGAAACTGAGCTTTGTGCAAGGTGATCAATATGGATTTTTTTTCAACATACAGACTGCAAATTAGAACCGCACAATTTATTGAAAATCCTTTCTTTATTCCATCGTATATATATACATATATATTTTGCTTCTTTGTCAAATATCAAGTATCCATAAATGTGTGGTTTTCTTTCTGGTTATTCTGTTCTAGTCCACTGATCCATCTGTCAGTCTCTGTATCAATACCATGTAGTTTTTTGTTTTGTTTTGTTTTGTTTTGTTTTGTTTTGTTTTAATCACTTTTGCTCTATAGTAGAGTTTGAGGGCCAGGATTGCTCTGAGGCAGGATAACAGTGGAGTCACAGAGTAGAGCCCTGGCAATGGCTTTAAAATCTAAGTGTCCCAGGGCTTTCTAGCTCTCTCATTGTACTGAAATGCTGATGATAACTTCTAAAAAGTACTTTGTCTTTCTGAGGGTAGGCTGGCTTAGGTGATTAACACCTGTAGCCTAACAGAGGAGGATTAAGGAAAGCAGACTTTTTTCAAGCTCAGCAGGAATTACTGGGCTCTAATTTTGAGCTTACTAGCCAGATGTCACTGGAAGAGAAGGAATTTAGAGAAGTCATTATAGAAGTTATTACTAAGTTATAAAAAATTTCCTATGAAAGTTATATAAGGGCAAAAGCAGAAAGATCCTAAGTGCGGAAAGGGAAAAATTCTTCTAAGTGGGGAAAAGGAAAAAAAAAATAAAAAAAAAAGTCTAAGTGGAGAAAAGAAAAAACAAAAACTTCTCTCTTGATTTTCCTCGTCTCTTTGTCCTCAGCACTTATACATATTTCAGAATACATGACCACATGCTACAAAGTTCATCAACTGTCTCAGATCAACAAGTTCACCGAAGGTATCAAACAATAACTAAGATATTAGTGAAGTTTTGTATAGGTAAACCCAATCAATATTTTATCTTTTACCCTAGAACCTATAATAAATCTTTAGTTCCCTTCTGACGACCTTTGGTTAATTGTTATACAACCTCTTGGAATGTGCTCTGAGTAGGAGAAAGTCTGGTTACTATCTAAGAGCAATTATCCAGTGACACTTGGAAAACTGGCAGTTCTCATTGTAGTTTTGACTATCAGAAAATGACCTAATAGCCCTTTTAGTTTGGGGAGAATTTTATTGAGTATTTTTGCATTGATATACATAAGAGAAGTTGGTCTGAAGTTGCCTTAATCGGGAATCAATTCACCATTAAAAACAAATAGACTAACAGACTGACTATATAAACAATACACAATATTTTGCTGCATAAAAGAAACCCACCTCAGGGACAAAACCAGATACTACCTCATAGTATAAGGCTGGAAAAAAAATTTCCAAGCAAATGGTCTGAAGAAATAAGCTGGAGTAGCCATTCTAATATAGAATAAAATCAATTTCCAACCCAAAGTTATCAAAAAAGACAAGAAGGGACAGTTAAGGTTCATGAAAGGTAAACTCTTCCAAGATGAACCCTCAATTCTGAATATCTATGCTCCAAATGCACAGGCATCCACATTCATTAAAGAAACTTTAGTAAAACTCAAATCACTCATTGCACTGCACACCATAATAGTGGGAGACTTCAACAACCCGCTCTTATCACTAGAAAGATCCTGGAAATAGAAACTAAACAGAGACACATTGAAGATAACAGAATTTATGAAACAAATGGATTTGATAGATATCTACAGAACATTTTACCCTAAAACAAAAGGTTATAACTTCCTCTTAGCACCTCATGGTCCCTTCTCCACAATAGACCACAATCAGTCATAAAACAGGACTCAACAAAAATATTGAAAGTATCCCATACACCCTATCACATCACCATGGACGAAGGCTGATCTTCAATAACAACATAAATAAGAGAAAGCCAACATTCACGTGAAAGCTGAACAACACTCTACTCAATGATAACTTGGTCAAGGAAGAAATAAAGAAGAAATTAAACACTTTTTAGAGTTTAATGAAAATGAAGGGACAATATACCCAAACTTATGGGACACAATGAATGTAGTCCCACAAAGAAAACCAAAAGCTCTGAGTGCGACCAAAAAGAAACCAGAGAGAGCACACACTAAGAGCTTGACAGCACACCTAAAAGCTCTAGAGCAAAAGGAGGCAAATTTACAAGGGTGAGTAGATAGCAGAAAATCATCAAACTCAGGGCTTGAATCAAACAAGTGGGCACAAAAAGAACTATTCAAAGTATCAAACAATCCAGGAGCCTGTTCTTTGAAAATAGTATCAAGATAGATAAACCCTTAGAATGATGAACTGGAGTGCACAGGGATAGTATGCTAATTAACAAAATCATAAATGAAAAGGGAGACATAAGACCAGAACCTGAGGAAATCCTAGGCATCATCACATCCTACTACAAAAGGCTATACTAAACAAAACTGGAAAACTTGGACAAAATGGACAATTTTCTAGACAGAAATCAAGTACCAAAGTAAAATACAGATCAGAATAAAGATCTAAACAGCCCCATATCCCCTAAAGAATTAGAAGCAGTCACTAATACTCTCCCAACCAAATAATGCCCAGGAACACCCACATGGGTTTAGTGTAGAGTTCTATCAGACCTTCAAAAAAGAACTAATTCCAACTGTTCTCAGACTATTTCACAAAATAGAAACAGAACGTACTCTATTCAATTCATTCTGTAGAAGCCACAATTACTCTGATAACTAAACCATATAAAGTCCCAACAAAATAGAGGACTTCAGACCAATTTCCCTTCTGAATACCGATGCAAAAAATATTCAATAAAGTCCATGCAAACTGAATCCAAGAACATATCACAAAGATCATCAATAATGATCAAGTAGGCTTCATCCCAGGGATGCAGGGATGCTTTAATATAAGGAAACACATCAACATAATCCACTATATATAAGCAAACTCAAAAACAAAAACCACATGATCATCTCCTTAGATGCTGAGAAATCATTTAAGGAAATCCAACACCCATTCATGATAAAAGTCATGGAAAGACCAGGAATTCAAGGCCCATACTTAAACATAATAAAAGCAGTATATAGCAAAACAGTAGTCAACATCAAACTAAATGGAGAGAAACTAAAACCAATCCCACTAAAATCAGGGACTAGACAAGGCTGCCCACTTTCTTCCTATCTATTCAATATAGCACTTGAAATCCTAGCCAGAGCAATTGGACAACAGAAGTAGATCAAGGGACACCATGGTCCCTGGCCCGGGGGATTCTTCGGACACCCGCAAGGACCCATACAGGATACTCCATGGGATCCTAAGCCCTCTGGTGAGTGGAACACAGCGCCTGGTCCAATCCAATCGCGCAGGACCCTAGACTGCACATTATTATTATGCATATCCGATAGGCATGTGTGTGTGTGTTTGTGTGTGTATGTGTGTGTTTGTGTGTGCATATAAGCATGTAGGTATGTAGCACTTGTGACCAGAGGAATGCAATCATGCAGTATCTTTCTTTATGTCTCTCTGCCATTTTCCTATGATGCAGTGTGTTTATTAGAATATCTTTTGCCCATGGGATTGGCACTATTGCAAGGTGATGGCTTGTTTGAGGAAGTGTATCATTGTGTAGGCTTGCTTTTATGTAGTGCACAATGTCTGCCCAGTGACGAAAATCGATCCTCTTCCTTGCTACCTGTGGCCACAAGCTTCCTCCTGGTTGCCTTCAGTCTAAGATATAGACCAATTAGTTCCTTCCTCAGTACCTCCTCTACCTGGATGCTGCCATGCTTCCTACCAATATAATAATGTACTGACTATATAAGAGTTTCCTGAGTCATGATATCTCTTCACATCAATGAAACCCTATTGAACATGGGCAGTATGTTAGCCTGAATTTTAATGCTTACAATATAATTGCAACCAGCATGGAAGCACAAAGTAAAGATGATGAATGAGTCTCTGTATTTTTTGAACTTTTGAATTTTTGAATGAATGTGGGGATTGGGAAAATTAGAAAGTTATGGGAAGGAGAAAGAGAGGATGCAAAGACCTTTTGGGCTCCTGCCACTTGCTTTTGCATTCAATATTTCTATTTTAAAACAACACCAACAACTAAAACAACCAATGACAAGGCATCCATACAACAGATTCACAGAGAAGACACCAAAGGGCATTACATTCTTGTAAATCATTTTCCAGCTAATGTCTGGTGTATTGAGCCTAAAGATTTTACTGTCAAACCCTGATGATTAATCACTAGATTGGATCCCCTAACACAATGATGAATGACACTGTGGTCAAAAGGACAGTTAACATGTATAAATACATCGTTTTTCACACTGTCAGTTTAAATTGTTACTATATATCCCAGTTTTTTTTTTTTTTTTGCATTTTATCTCCATTACTGTGTTGTTTTCAGCCCTCACTTGCTACATAGAAAATGGATTCTTTTACACTATATTTTATTTAGGGTGCACAATGGAACCTAAAGACTAATTCAGTCCATTTCAAGTAGAGCTCTCTGTTCTCTTTACAAAATTGCAATTAAATAGTTTTCAAAAATATTTTGCACTTGTGTGGCTTAGTTTAATTAAGATTGGGGGGGGTTATATCTCCCACATTCTCAGTTGTCTCAAACTGGGAAAACTGTCTAGAAATGTTGTGGAATCTTTGTGACTGTGCCCTAGCAGAAGTAGATCACTGGGACAAGATGGAGGGAGCTGGGTGGTTCTGAACTAAATCTTGGCTTCTAAATCCAACCAAATGTGAGAAGGGCCCATTCAGGCTCTCAATGCCACAGATCAACTTGTTGTTTCCTCCAATGCTGTCCTTATCATGACAGTCTGTCCCCGGTAACTGTTTGCCATATACATCTCTTCTTTTTTTTTTTTTTTTCTTTTTCATTTTTATTATAAATTTAGCTCATTTACATTTCCAATGCTATACCAAAAGTCCCCCATAGCCACCCACCCCCAATCCCTTATACACCCACTCCCCCTTTTTGGCCCTGGCGTTTCCCTGTACTGGGGCATATAAAGTTTGCATGTCCAATGAGCCTCTCTTTCCAGTGATGGCCGACTAGGCCATCTTTTGATACATATGCAGATAGAGTCAAGAGCTCCGGGGAACTGTTGAGTTCATAATGTTGTTCCACCTATAGGGTTGCAGATCCCTTTAGCTCCTTGGGTACTTTCTTCTAGCTCCTACATTGGGAGCCCTGTGATCCATCCATTAGCTGACTGTGGGCATCCTCTTCAGTGTTTGCTAGGCCCCGGCATAGTCTCACAAGTCACAGGTACATCTGGGTCCTTTCAATAAAATCTTGCTAGTGTACGCAATGGTGTCAAAGTTTGGATGCTGATTATGGGGTGGATCCCTGGATATGGCAGTCTCTACATGGTCCATCCTTTTATCTCAGCTCTAAACTTTGTTTCTGTAACTCCTTCCAAGGGTGTTTTGTTCCCACTTCTAAGGAGGGGCATAGTGTCCACACTTCAGTCCTCATTTTTCTTGAGCTTCATGTGTTTAGAAAATTGTATCTTATATCTTAGGTATCCTAGGTTTTGGGTTAATATCCACTTATCAGTGAGTACATATTGTGTGAGTTACTTTGTGAATGTGTTACCTCACTCAGGATGATGCATTCCAGGTCCATCCATTTGGCTAGGAATTTCATAAATTCATTCTTTTTAATAGCTGAGTAGTACTCCATTGTGTAGATGTACCATATTTTCTGTATCCATTTCTCTGTTGAGGGGCATCTGGGTTCTTTCCAGCCCTGGCTATTATAAATAAGGATGCTATGAACATAGTGGAGCATGTGTCCTTCTTACCAGTTGGGGTATCTTCTGGATATATGCCCAGGAGATGTATTGCTGGATCCTCCGGTATTACTATGTACAATTTTCTGATGAACTGCCAGACTGATTTCCAGAGTGGTTGTATAAGCCTGCCATCCCACCAACAATGGAGGAGTGTTCCTCTTTCTCCACATCCACGCCAGCATCTGCTGTCACCTGAATGTTTGATCTTAGCCATTCTGACTGGTGTGAGGTGGAATCTCAGGGTTGTTTTGATTTGCAATTCTCTGATGATTAAGGATGTTGGACATTTTTTTTTTCAGGTGCTTCTCTGTCATTCGGTATTCCTCAGGTGAGAATTCTTTGTTCAGTTCTGAGCCACATTTTTGTATGGGGGTTATTTGATTTTCTGAAGTTCACCTTGAGTTCTTTATATATGTTGCATATTAGTACCCTATCTGATTTAGGATAGGTAAAGATCCTTTCCCGATCTGTTGGTGGTCTTTTTGTTTTATTGATGGTGTCTTTTGCCTTGCATAAACTTTGGAGTTTCATTAGGTCCCATTTGTCAATTCTCGATCTTACAGCACAAGCCATTTCTGTTCTGTTTAGGAATTTTTCCCCTGTGCCCATATCTTCAAGGCTTTTCCCCCCTTTCTCCTCTATAAATTTCAGTGCCTCTGGTTTTATGTGAATTTCCTTGATCCACTTAGATTTGACCATATTACAAGGAGATAAGCATGGATCGATTCGCATTCTTCTACATGATAACAACTAGTTGTGCCAGCACCAATTGTTGAAAATGCTGTCTTTCTTCCACTGCAAGGTTTTAGCTCCCTTGTCGAATATCAAGTGACCATAGGTGTGTGGGTTCATTTCTGGGTCTTCAATTCTGTTCCATTGGTCTACGTGTCTGTCTCTATACCAGTACCATGCAGTTTTTATCACAATTGCTCTGTAGTAAAGCTTAGGTTAGGCATGGTGATTCCACCAGATGTTCTGTTATCCTTGAGAAGAGTTTTTACAATCCTAGGATTTTTTGTTATTCCAGATGAATTTGCAAATTTCTCCTTCTAATCCGTTGAAGAATTGAGTTGGAATTTTGATGGGGATTGCATTGAATCTGTAGATTGCTTTTGGCAAGATAGCCATTTTTACAATGTTGATCCTGCCAATTCATGAGCATGGGAGATCTTTCCATCTTCTGAGATCTTCTTTTATTTCTTTCTTCAGAGACTTGAAGTTTTTATCATACAGATCATTCACTTTCTTAGTTAGAGTCACGCCGAGATATTTTATATTATTTGTGACTATAGAGAAGGGTGTTGTTTCCCTAACTTCTTTCTCAGCCTATTTATTCTTTGTGTAGAGAAAGGCCATTGACTGGATTGAGTTAATTTTATATCCAGCTACTTCACCGAAGCTGTTTATCAGGTTTAGGTGTTCTCTGGTGGAATTTTTAGTGTCACTTATATATACTATAATATCATCTGGAAAAAGTGATATTTTGACTTCCTCTTTTCCAATTTGTATCCCCTTGATCTCCTTTTGTTGTCGAATTGTTCTGCCTAATACTTCAAGTACTATGTTGAAAAGGTAGGGAGAAAGTGGGCAGCCTTGTCTAGTCCCTGATTTTAGTGGGATTGCTTCCAGCTTCTCTCCATTTACTTTGATGTTGGCTACTGGTTTGCTGTAGATTGCTTTTATCATGTTTAGGTATGGGCCTTGAATTCCTGATCTTTCCAAGACTTTTATCATGAATGGGTGTTGGATATTGCCAAATGCTTTTTCTGCATCTAATGAGATGATCATGTGGTCTTTGTCTTTGAGTTTGTTTATATAATGGATTACATTGATGGATTTTCGTATATTAAACCATCCGTGCATCCCTGGAATAAAACCTACTTGGTTAGGATGGATGAGTGCTTTAATGTGTTCTTGGATTCGGTTAGCGAGAATTTTATTGAGGATTTTTGCATCGATATTCATAAGAGAAATTGGTCTGAAGTTCTCTATCTTTGTTGGATCTTTCTGTGGTTTAGGTATCAGAGTAATAGTGGCTTCATAAAATGAGTTGGGTAGAGTAACTTCTACTTCTATTTTGTGAAATAGTTTGTGCAGAACTGGAATTAGATCTTCTTTGAAGGTCTGATAGAACTCTGCACTAAACCCATCTGGTCCTGGGCTTTTTTTGGCTGGGAGACTATTAATAACTGCTTCTATTACTTTAGGGGATATGGGACTGTTTAGATGGTCAACATGATCCTGATTCAACTTTGGTACCTGGTCTCTGTCCAGAAATTTGTCCATTTCGTCCAGGTTTTCCAGTTTTTTTGAGTATAGCCTTTTGTAGAAGGATCTGATGGTGTTTTGGATTTCTTCAGGATCTGTTGTTATGTCTCCCTTTTCATTTCTGATTTTGTTAATTAGGATTTTGTTCCTGTGCCCTCTAGTGAGTCTAGCTAAGGGTTTATCTATCTTGTTGATTTTCTCAAAGAACCAACTCCTCGTTTGGTTAATTCTTTGAATAGTTCTTCTTGATTCCACTTGGTTGATTTCACCCCTGAGTTTGATTATTTCCTGCCATCTACTCCTCTTGGGTGAATTTGCTTCCTTTTTTTCTAGAGCTTTTAGATGTGTTGTCAACCTGCTCGTATGTGCTCTCTCCCGTTTCTTCTTGGAGGCACTCAGAGCTATGTGTTTCCCTCTTAGAAATGCTTTCATTTTGTCCCATAGGTTTGGGTACGTTGTGGCTTCATTTTCATTAAACTCTAAAAAGTCTTTAATTTCTTTCTTTATTCCTTCCTTGACCAAGATATCATTGAGAAGAATGTTGTTCAGTTTCCACGTGAATGTTGGCTTTCTATAATTTATTTTGTTATTGAAGATCAGCCTTAGTCCTTGGTAGTCTGATAGGATGCATGGGACAATTTCAATATTTTTGTATGTGTTGAGGCTTGTTTTGTGACTAATTATGTGGTCAAATTTGGAGAAGATACCATGAGGTGTGAGAAGAAGGAATATCCTTTTGTTTTAGGATAAAATGTTCTGTAGATATCTGTCAGGTCTACTTGTTCCATAACTTCTGTTAGTTTCACTGTGTCCCTGTTTAGTTTCTGTTTCCACGATCTGTCCATTGATGAAAGTGGTGTGTTGAAGTCTCCCACTATTATTGTGTGAGGTGCAATGTGTGCTTTGAGCTTTACTAAAGTGTCTTTAATGAATGTGGCTGCCCTTGAATTTGGAGCGTAGATATTCAGAATTGAGAGTTCCTCTTGGAGGATTTTTACCTTTGATGAGTATGAAGTCTCCCTCCTTGTCTTTTTTGATAACTTTGGGTTGGAAGTCGATTTTATCTGATATTAGAATGGCTACTCCAGCTTGTTTCTTCAGACTATTTGCTTGGAAAATTGTTTTCCAAGCAAATTTGATTTTATAGGGTGTAGTTTATTTGACTAGTGGCTCTGAGTCAATAAGACAAAAAGACCACCAACAGATTGGGAAAGGATCTTTACCTATCCCAAATCGGACAGGGGACTAATATCCAATATATATAAAGAACTCAAGAAGGTAGACTCCATAAAATCAAATAACCCCATTAAAATATAGGCCTCAGAACTGAACAAAGATTTCTCCCCCGAGGAATACCGAATGGCAAAGAAGCACCTGAAAAAATGTTCAACATCTTTAATCATCAGGGAAATGCAAATCAAAAGTCTTATTTTCATATTTTCATTATTTACAGACCATTGTGTGTTATAAATAGAAATCTAGAGGAGGAAAGATGTTTAGAGTCACTGACACACACACTTAACTGAGGTTTCCTTTGCACAGGAAGAAGATATACCCATCCTCTATATCTGGAGAGTTTCTCTAGGACCCTAATGATATAAAAGTCAAGTATCTAGGCTAAAACAACATTGCTTTTGCCTATATTTATGCAAAGTAACCTCTTTTATACAGTAATCATATTGATGTGTGTATGCATACCGAAATATACAGGTAAGTGCAGAGGATTGGGAAGGGTATACTGTTTTCTGTTACTTCAGTCCCTAATTTTCCCCTCGTGATAGGGTTTCTTGCTGAACTAGGAGTGAGGCTGACATTCAGTCATCCTTCTGTCTCTTCCACTCCCATTCCTAAGCACCAGTGTTGCAGGTGAAAGTTTGACCAAACACTTGGCTTTAACCCTGGGCCATCTCCCCAGATTCTTCTTTATTTTAAATAACCTATGGATTACTTCTGCTCTCAATGTAATGAAACTGCTGTATAAGAAGTTGTTATTTAGAAGATGGCAATATAAGTGGTCTGTATGTGTTCAGTACACACATGGTATATTAAGAACTACTTTCCTTAATACCTTGAGAATTGCATACAAATATTTTGATGTAATTTACTTTCCAATCCTTTTTGTAACTCCTCCCAGAACAAAATACGGCCCATTCCCACCTAACTCCTCCTGCCAACTTCATATCTTATCTTCTCTCTTTTGTTACAACCCATTCAAAATCATTTGTGTTTCCCATAAACTCTTGGACATCTGGCTTCCACTAGAGCATGGCCAATCTTTCACCTTCAAAGGCAATACCTTTGATGAAAACTGACTGTTCATCCCTCATCAACTGTCTATACCTTATTAGATAGTGATGAGGGATAGTGAGCCCTCCCCATTCAGTGATGGAAGACAGAATGGCCTGATTTTGTGCAGAAAGAAACAGTTTTATAATTTTTTAAGGTCTTTTTAGAGTTCTTGTGTTTTCTTATTTATAGAATTTTATGGTTTTAAAAATATTTATTAAGAATTAAAAAAATAGCTTTTTGGGTCATTTAGTGTTTGTTTATTAATTTTTTGGTTTTTTAGGGTTTTAGGTTTTGCTTTATTGTTTTAGTTTTTTTTTTATTAAGGTAAAGTGATTTTTACTTTCTATTAGTTTTATTCTTAGAGGTGGAAGCATGTTTTTGTGGATTTGTTGTAAGATTACTTTCTTGTTTCTTCTATGGTGTAGTTTCACTCCTTGTGTTGTTGTTTTTCACCTATTATTCTTTGTAGGGGTGGATTTAAGGAAAGATTATGTGTAAAATTGGCTTTGTCGTGGAATATATTGTTTTCTCCGTCTATGGTGATTGAGAGTTTTGTTAGGTATAGGAGCCTAGGCTAGCATTCATGTTCTCTAGAGGTGGAATAGATGCTGGTATTAATATCTTTTTATGAAAATACATCCATGAGTTGAGAGAGGAGGACTTCCACTGGCCTTTGTACCCTAGTGCCATGTTCTAGGTGCTGCTAGTGAATGGGGAACTAAGTGACACCCCAGTGACAACAGAAAACACCTCTTTCAGAATCATACCTAAGAATGTCAGGCGGAGTTTATTTTGGCTGACTCATGGTAACCAGATCTTATATAGAGAGGGTGGGACTCATGTATCACTTCAGAAAATGCTTTTAAGCTTAGTTTTATATATTTTACAGAGAAGGAAAAGAGAGAAATACCTTCATGAAGGATAACACCCAAGAAAGCAAATGATCAAGGCAGCTTTACAGCAACACACAAATCTGCCCAACACTAGTGTTTACTAGTGGTTTGTTGGTGTTAAAAAGCCATGGAGGCTACTGGACCATAGAGGGGCTGGAGAAAGTCAGATTGCTTTTTGTTATTGTTTTATTTTATTTTAACATTTCCCTTTTGAATTCAGCCAGTCTCATTTTAGATTTTTCCTGCTGCTAAGACCACTAGTGTACTCTGGTACATTCAACCTTACTGATCTCCAGGCGACTAGACTTGTCAGGGTCAGAGTGGAAACTGGATATTTTACAACCAATTATCTGGGCCACTTGCCTACCGCTGGTCACCTCAGTTTCTCTACCTAAATTCCTTACTGATAATTTCCTCAGCATGCAGCCTGCCATGATTCACAGACAGGTACAACAACTGCTTCTGCCTCAGTATTAAATTCAAGTCCTTTCTCTTCTTCAGGAATGTTAATATTTGACGATATACAAATGCATTTATCTGAGAAAGAATGGGCTATGCTAACCCATCGAAGAAGACACTCTACAGTGTTGTAATGCTGGTCATCTACAAGCTAACCACCTGTCTAGGTTAACTGATTAACTATAACTCATTTCCTTTGTGTATACATTGTGTAACCTGGACTGTAATGGTGAAAAATACACCCTGGGAGATATTACCTTTTGGGTTATAATTGATTTAGATTGCTTCTTCACTGTTGAAGCAGGAACTGCTACAGAAAAAAAAATTTCTATGTTATTTTTTTTTGGGTTATTTGTTTTCTTTGTTTTTTAAAGATACAATTTCTCTGCATAACCCTGGCTGTCTTCAAGATCAATCTGTACAGCAGGTTTACCACAAACTCACCTGCCTTTGTCTCCCAAGTTCTGGGTTTAAAACATGCACCACCATCATCCAGCTCAGTGTGAAAGTTCTTAATTTTAGTGAGGATCAATTATTTCTCTTAGAATGAATATTTCTTCCATGAAATCTAGAACTCTTAACTCTATTAATCATACATATACTCCAATTTTCCTAAATCTTTTATTTTGTTCTTACATTAAGTCCATGCCCTTGTGAATTATTTTACATACAGTATGAAGTTGAGATTGAGTGTGAGGCTTACTCTTTTACCTATTATGTGTCACTGCTCTCGGGTGAAACAAAACATACAGCACAAATTACATATATGCATAATGTTATAAAACTATGGTGTATATATTATATATAATTTATTTTATATGTAATATATTTTATCATTTATAATATTTTGTTATATAATATACTTTAAATGTAGTTTAAATAGACTTTAAAGTGAATTACAGGGTGTGATCCAACAATAGCTGTCTACCAACTGATATTCTAAGAACATAATAGTTATTCAGTCAATGAGGTGGATTGTCTCAGGTAGTCTCCAGTGTATTATGGAATACTGAAAATGGCCTGTAATGACAGTGAAGGAATGGGCTTCCCAATGAGGGCAAACAGGCAAAGAAAACAAACTTTCTTCTTCCACGTCTTTCATATAGGTTGCAGAACATTTATATAAGTGTGTGCCAGGTTTAAGGTGACTTTTCCCACTTGAAAGATTCAGATTCAAAATGGAGCTTGCCATTTCAAAGTATTAAGAAAAAAATCCTTTAACGTCTTGCTCAGTCAGTTGGATTTTAATTAATTCTTGATGCAGTAAAGTTCAAAACCAAGAACACTCATCACATTGTCCAATTGGCTCCCCATAATTTATTGACATTTATAGCCTTCCTTCATTGAATTGCTTGTGTATTTTGTTGAAAGTTACTTTGCAATTTGTATACATATGTCCAGACTGAGCTGTTTGACTTTTTGTTGTTATTATTTAACTCTTAAACAATTATAGATAAGCCCTCATATCTATTACACAATATTTTTTCTACTTTATTCATTCTTGTTATTCTTTGCATTGTGAAGAAAGAGATGGCTCAATTCTTGAACAGTACATGTTAAACTTCCCGTTCTGTTTATAGCACCAAATATAGTTTAACAAAAAAACTGTCTAATGCCAGGCAGTGAGGGAACAGGTCTTCAATCTCAGCATTTGGGGGTTGGGGGCATAGGCAGACGAATTTCTGAGTTTGAGGCCACCATGATCTACAGAGTGAGTTTTGGGAAAGCCAGGGGTAAACAAACAAACTTTGTCTAGAAAACAAAACAAAACAAACAAAAAAAAAAAAAGATAAAAAAAAAACTTACTTGTATCTCTAGGTCTTCCGGTCTCTTTAGACCCTGAATACATATCACACACACACACACACACACACACACACACACACACACACACACACACACACACATGCACCCTCACACGCAGAAAAATACCGTTCAGATTTTAAAATACATTATCTGACTCACTAAGAAATAAAACTACATCAGTGTTCCTGGTGCCAGAAACCTTTAATCATAATACAAATTTAGTTGAACATCAATGATTTTATACAGGAGAGAATCCTGTTTAACTGTATTGAATGTGGGAGGCCATTCCTTCAGAAATGTCACCTCATTAAGCACCAGCTGACCCACATTGCTGACCATCCCTATACATGTAACCTGTGTGAGAAAATGTTTAACAGACAATCAAGGCTTCTAAGACACCAGAACGTGTCAGAAAACAAGAATAAAAACTTACTTGTATCTCTAGGTCTTCTGGTCTCTTTGGACCCTGAATACATATCACACACACACACACACACACACACACACACACATGCACCCTCACTTAGTCAAAAAACTCAGACAGAATTGCCAAGCTAAGGAAAATTAGCATATTGCAGGGACAGAATGTAAAGAATGTTTAAAATCTAGAAAATTTGGCAGAGTTATGTTTCATATAAAAAAAAGATAAAATAGAATAATAAGTTGCTTCCCACTGTCTTTCATTATCTGTGTTATCCACACAATTTTTTTTGTATTAGGAATAAAAGAAATGAGTATTTGTTTGACATTTGTATCCAACCTATGTTTTTGTTTGACATCTGTGTCCATAGCAATGTTTTCTTAGACACTATCCTCTGGTTTCAGGTACCATGGACTATGATTTAATTCTTCACTTTTCTCAGAAGAGATGTAAAATGCTATTAGGGCCCTTGAAGTCAGAAAGAATTAATATTCATGGCATAGATTCAGTGGCTATAATGTTGACCGTCATACAATACCAAAACAAAGATTCAGGTAAATTTATGAACAAGAACACAAGACTGTGTCTTCCTTCAGTGTTACCATGGTAGTTGTCACTTCAGTCTCTCCCTTGACATTGTCTATTTTCATGGAAGCTTGGGGAACACAAGAAGACCTGAAAGCCAACACAAACCTAAGAAACTTGTAAGCATTTGAAGTCCACTTACAGATCTCACTGTCCATACTAGTTATCCATCTCTGTGGAAGTAAAAGAGAGCAGTAAAGTGACTTTGATTATTTTGGCTTTTATTACACGCACTGGAATTTTTAAATGATTGCATACCACTCCTGTGCCTAAAGGGATGTACAATTTGTGATTTCTTAATTTTAAATGAGTATAGCAGTTTTCTCTATAGAAAAGTTTGAGCATTAATTTATTGATAAGGTCAGTGCATGGGAGCTTCTGTACCCTCTCCAACACGGTATGCATCTGATACTCGAGGGTCTCATCCACTAGTAGTCTGGCAGAGAAACACATGTGGCTTATACATTTGGTCCCAATTAGAAGCAGGGTAGATTGAATCCCAGGTTTATGTTGAAATAACAACTGCTTGGTCAGGAGGATACTTCTTAAGATGGCCATGTAGTCAGAGAAGTGAATCCTGGCTTGTGAGTTCATGAAAGACAAATTATATTTTGCTAGCTACTTTAAGCAACATAGTAGGTTCACACACCAAGACACACAGACACAGACACAAACACCAATACAAATTCACTGTAGGATCTCAGATAATAAAATTCTCCTTAATAATAATTGTTGAGATGAGTTTTCTCTAACACCAGAAAATAAACTGTCCTGGAGCTGATTTTTTTAAATTAGTTAATCAATCAACATCCCAAACCTAGTATTCCTTCTCTTCTCTGCTCCCTGACTTCTCCTCCACTTCTGCTACCCCAATCCACTCTTCCTCAATTTTTCTTCAGAAAAGAGATCTTCCATGATAACTTCTAGTTTTGGCTATTGTAGTTGCACATCCACTCATATTGATGATAGACAAGGCCTGGCAGAATTTCATTCCATTGGCTATGGAAATAGAGCTAAGTGGAAGACAGGCTATGTGAACAAATCTTAACAAAAATTTACCCTCATTAACCATAAACTCTTTTTTATTTCTCTTTTAATTAATTAGGTATTTTCCTCGTTTACATTTCCAATGCTATCCCAAAAGTTGCCCATACCCATCCCCCCACTCCCCTACCCACCCACTCCCCGTTTTTGGCCCTGGCGTCCCCCTGTACTGGAGCATATAAAGTTTGCAAGTCCAAAGGGCCTCTCTTTCCTGTGATGGCTCACTAGGCCATCTTTTGATACATATGCAGCTAGAGACAAGAGCTCTGGGGTACTGATTAGTTCATATTGTTGTTCCACCTATAGGGTTGCAGTTCCCTTTAGCCCCTTGGGTACTTTCTCTAGCTCCTGCATTGGGGGCCGTTTGACCCATTCCAATAGGTAACTGTGAGCATCCACTTCTGTGTTTGCTAGGCCTCAGCATAGTCTCACAAGAGACAGCTATATCTGGATCCTTTCAGCAAAATCTTGCTAGTGTATGCAATGGTGTCAGCGTTTGGAAGCTGATTATGGGATGTATCCCTGGATATGGCAATCACTAGATGCTCCATCTTTTCGTTACAGCTCCAAATTTTGTCTCTGTAACTCCTTCCATGGATGTTTTAACTATATTACAAGTACAGCTTTACATTTTTCTCTTTAATATTTTTACATTTTCTACATCTTCCAAGCCTGGTGGACAAAGTGCTCTTTTAGTCAAATTGTACTAATTCATACCAATATTGTCCAGGGAAGTTTCTTGGTAAGCCCTTTAGAGCATCAGTTTCTTGCTTTCAGCTGTTCCTTCATCATGAGGAATAAAGTATAAACACAGTACATAGCCACAGTTTCTGTCATCGATGAGGACTTGGTCTGTGAAAGATACTATGCAGATTCTTAGCCTCTGAACTTGGCAATGGTTTACAGATGCTGATGTGAGCAAAATGAGGAACTAAAGGACAACTTTGTTAGGTCTCAGATCTTCTTGAGCACACTGTTAACAGATAATAATATGGGGAATGAGATCTAGTTTTTTAGTGCAGAGTCATTTGTCCCTGGTCAATATTAAAAGTTTTAAACATTTCTTGAATATCATCTACTGAAATTTAATAAATTTTAAATTTAAATTATGTAATTATAACAAAAAGAAAAACAACAGCAATTAATAAATAATAATAATAATAATAATAATAATAATAATAATAATAATAACAATAATACAGTGAGACTGATGAGCCTTCAGTGACAGGACTTGAGCGTCTATGATAGAATTTGAGTCAGGCATTGTGTACTCACACATTAATTATGAGGATCTTGCTTAATTTTGTGTACATAGAACTGGATTATCACATGGATCTTTTCCCCCTCTTAAATTCTGAGCATGTGAAGAAAAGTGATGTTTCTCTTTCTTATACAATTAAACAGATTCCATAAAAGCTTATCTTCTCCCACTTCTAAATTAGCATTTTCGTTTAATTTATTGCCATGTTGTATGCTTTAACTGTTTGGTAGTTGTCTGTTAATTTTTGATTTATCTTACATATAAAGCAAGTTTGATAAAAATTTGGTACGGAATTTTATGCATTTTATAATTGTAAAAATATTATTTCCACTCAACTCAAAGTGCTCTGTGGTTATAAATTGGCCTCTCAGTTAGTAATACACAACACAAATTCAATTCCACTTAACCCTTCTGAAAATGAACTTGCATGGTATTGTCTGATGTGAAGCTAATAAATCTATTTAACTAAACCAGAGACATTTGTGTTAGGAAGGAAACTACTACTGTCTGTTGTTTAGAAAATGGAAAAGTTACTTCTACAGTAAAAGAAAGAAAGGAGGGCCTGCCTTCAGCAATTGTGGGAAGTCTGTGTTGCATGTGCATTTTTCAGTTCAGCAGCATCTAGGGCACTCAGAATACACAGAGATTTCTTCATATGTGGCGAGAAAAACCAAATCTACAGGAATCCCAGGCAAGTGCTTCAAGCGAAGTCTTAGTCGAGCGAAAGTAGATGTAAAACCTCCCTTCTGCATGGGAGTTTTGTAGGAAACAAACAAGCTCCAAATCCTATAAATGTAGTCTCTCTGAAACTTCCAGTAGAAGGTCTATTTGTTTTTATATGATTTTATACATTTTAATGTACTTACATTATGGGTACATGTGTTTGATTAAGTACATATGTGTGTAACTGTACACAAACCACTGCACATGTGTAGAGATTGGAGGACATTGTGGAAGAGACAATCCTCTTCTTCTACCATGTATATTATTTCAGAGATGAAGTTCAGGTACGCGGTCTTGAGTGGCTAGTAACCTTACTTGAGTGGCTAGTGGGCCACCTCATACATTCCTTGAGCTTTAATTCTTTACATCCTCTGAAGATTGCCTGTTCATTCATCATGTCAAAACCCACAGAGACTATGAAGGTGGTCATGCTGCAAACCAGCATGAGTATAGAAAATGAAGCAACCAAGTATAAATGAGCCATTGATATTTCTTATCATCCTATCACTCCCATAGGTCGAAGTGGTTAAAACTCTCACCCAAGGCCTTCTACTATCAGTTGCATTGAACTAAAAGTGTCTGTAGCAGTATCTGTATGCACAGCGCCTGCAAGGTCTGAGATAGAAAGAGCCCAAGCAATGAGAGGGAAGGGCGTGCATGCCACTATCTTTATCTCAGAAGTTATTTCTAGTTTGTAGCTTGGAAAGGAAAACATTCAAATTTCCACTAGGGTATCACTGGGTATGCAAACCATGCTTAAATCTAAGTCTCTAGTTCAGCATTGCCTGGCAAATGAAAATCAAACTGGATAATAATCTTGGAGGTCCTTTATATAATAAGGTATTGGCAGGGTTCTTTAAAGAATACCTTAAGGGTCCTTTGTTTATATATTATGGTTTGCAGTTTTTTTTTGTTTTTATGGGATTTCTGAGTGTTTGTGAACATATATGTCTCTGTGTCTACATGTATATTTCTTGTGCTTTTTCTTTGCCTCTTTTTTATTATGTTTGCTTTGTTCTGTTCTGGTTCATTTGTTTATTTTGTATCTTAATCTTCATTATTATTGTTATTAGTATCATTAATAGTATCATTATTATTTAGATGCCTGTTTGTATTTTAATAAAGGGAGAAAGAAAAAGTGTGAATTTGGGTGGGTCGAGAAGTGGAGAGGTTGTAGAAGGAATTGGGGGGACAGTAATCTGAATCTATTGAATGAAAAACTGTATTTTCAATGAAAAGTGTCTTCCCAGAAATTTTGATCTTACTATTAGTACAAAGGAAACAAAAACTTATTTTTTAAAGAATCATATTGTATACAGAGGAAAAAAATGAGAGCTTTTCCAACTGAGAAATATTTCATTTTGCAAGTATGGTAAGGACCCTAGAGTTAATAATCAAGAACACAGAGCACACCACAAAGCAGAAAAAAGTACAAAGCACACACAAATATACAGGCAGGAATCAAATTAGTCAATTTATTGACCTTTTTAATGGAGCACAAATCCTCATCCATTCTCCATTCGGACAAAACAGATTTGCTTTTGTCTCCAATGACTTTGAGTAGGAATTCATCCAGTAACCTTTCTCATCTATTTCATTAGAGCTGACTCATCCCTGCTAAGATTCCAGGACAGGAAAAATAGACTCCATCATCCTCTTGGGTATGTGTGTTTCCAAGTTCCTTCATATATATTCTTCCTTATGCTTGGTGAACCCCTACATTAAATTATTTTTTCCTACTTCATAACTATAATTTCCTACTGTTATAAATCCTAACATACATACCTGACATAAAGATAGTCTTAGACAACTCCAGATGATCACATGATTAGACAACTAAAATAGATCACATCTATCCTAGTACAGTTCTGGAAGGCAGAAAGTGTAAAAATCAAGGAGCTGGCTAGTCTTACTAGTATTTCCTGGCACTGTGAATGGCAACCTATAAGTTCTAAGTCCTTGTGACACTTTCATGGGAGTTGTCTAGGACTATCTTTATGTCAGGTATTTATGTTAGGATTTATAACAGTAGGAAATTATAGTTATGAAGTAGGAAAAAAATAATTCTATGTAAGGGCTCACCAAGCATGAGGAAGAATATATATGAAGGAACTGTAGCATTAGAAAGGTTGAGAACCACTCTCTGGATGCTTGAAAACAGAAAGCATAATGGAGTCATAGGCTGGTCTTGGCATCAGTCTGATATCTGCTTCAGACTAATATCTTGCTTCCTTTTGTTTCTTGTCACCCTGAGGGGAATAACCTAGATAGTATAGACAAAGGACAAATCTGAGGACATGTTCAGAATCCATTTTGTGAAAACATGTGCTGTTGTATCATTTGGAAAGGGCTGTCTTTGGAACCAGTGCATGCACATGAGTGCTTTGGTGCTTTGCTCTTTCTTTCTTTCTTTCTTTCTTTCTTTCTTTCTTTCTTTCTTTCTTTCTTTCTTTCTTTCTTTCTTTCTTTCTTTCTTTCTTACTATCTTTCTTTCTTATTTTATTTTATTTTTTTTGAGGCAGGTTTTCTCTGTGTAGGCCTGGCTGTTGTAGAACTCATTCTGAAAACCTGGCTGGCCTTGAACTCATAAATTTGCCTGCCTCTTCCTACCAAGTCCAGGGAATAAAGGCTTACAACACCACACCCAGCTTCTTTGATTTTTTTTATTCTGCTATTAACTTATTGTTCCCAATGTTGTTTATTTTATTATTTTATTTTATTAGATATTTTCTATATTGACATTTTTAATGTTATCCCATTTCAAGTTTTCCCCTCTAAAAACGCAATAACATGTCCCTCCTCCTCCTACTGACCAACCTAAGCACTCCTGCTTCCCTGTCCTGCCATTCCCTTACACTGAGGTATAGAGTCTCTCAGGACCAGGATCCCCTCCTCTCACTGTGTCCATCTAGTCCATCATTTGCTACATATTCGGTGGCAGCGATGGACCCCTCACTTTGCATTATTTGGTTGGTCTTTTTTTTTAATTACATATATTTTAACTTACATTTCAAATGTTGTATTCTTTCCCAGTTTCCCACTCATCCAGAAACCCCCTATCATATCCTCTGTCCCCCTGCTTCAATGAGGGTGTTCCTTCACCTGTGCACCCTCTCCCACCTCACAGTGTGGTGGCTAACAAGTTTATATCTCTGTATCCTTATCATTCAACACCATATTGGGGATCCTGCAGCTTATAGGGAAAAGATGTCCAGATTCTGAGAACTGCAGGGTACCATCCAATACATCAATCTCAAGCCACATGTGGGTACATCTTCCTAAAAAACGTGTCGTCCTGTTAATAGCTTTCAGTTGGATCTTTAAGTACCTCAGCCAAGATTGAGGTGACTGCTCCCTGCATAATCACTGCCCACTTCATTTTGGGGAGCATCTGTGCCAGGAAGTCAGGGTAGATATCCACATAGTTGTTGCGGATTTCAGTGGCCTGCAGGCACAGATGGAAGTCATGCATGTCCAAGCCTTACACATTTGAGCTTAGGAGATAGTATGTGAGCAGTTTTATGTTGTCATTTTGGATTTCTGCATAGGACATATTGTCTTTCATTAATTTTGGGATTTATTTACATTTTAAATGATAGCTCCTTTCCCATTTTCCATTCAACAAATCCCCAACCCATCCACCATCTCCTCCCTTCCCTTTGAAAAAAGGCTTAGTTTGTATTATATTTCTATATTGCACTCCATCACTGAGTGAAATCAAGACAGGACACATGTAGGAGTATAGGCAGGGTACATGGAGAAAGGCTGCTTATTGGATTGCTTTCTCAGCACAGTTTTCTCAGCTTTTTTTCTTACAAAATTTGAAAGCTTTTTTTTAACTTTTATTTTAATAACATACCCACAAACACACACACACACACACACACACAAGACATAAGATCACTAAAGAACAAGCTAAATGATTGTAAAGCAATGTCCTAAATGTATTTCATTATCTCCAGTGCCACATTTATAAGTCAATTCTAGAGGCCTTATGTCTAATCATATTTGGCAAATGGATATAACCCATTATGCAGAATTTGGAAATCTAAATTATGAACATGTTTGTATCGATACTTGTTCAGGATTTCATTTTGCTTTTTTCTGCTTTTCTCCATAAAGGAAAGGTTTCTAAAAACGTAATTGATCATTGCCCACAAGCATTTAATGCAATAGGATTGCCTAAACATATCAAAACAGATAATGGGCTATCCTATTCTAGTAAAAATTTTATTTCATTTTGTAAGGAATTTGGAATCAAACATAAAACTTGAATTCCTTATAAGCCCATGGAAACGGAATAGTTCAATGTGCTCATCAGACCTTAAAGAATTGGCCTTTTATGACAAAACAGTGGCAGTTATATCCCCCAAGGTCACCAAAGGCGCATCTTGCCTTTACTTTATTTGATCTAAATTTTTTGCAAACTGATATTAAAGGCCAGTCTGCAGCAGATCACCACTGGCATCCAGTTACTTCTAATTCTTATGCATTGATAAAATGAAAGGACACACTAACTAAGGAATGTAAGGTTCCAGATCCGATTCGAATCTGGGGAAGGAGCTCGGTTTGCGTTTTTTCATGTGAAGATGGAGCACAGAGGCTGCCCAAGAGATTAATTTGTTAGCTGAACACAGATCCTGAATCTTCTTATAAGTATCACTCTGAGAACTAAAATTCCTCTTTTGCATAGAATTTAGTTGGGGACTCAGCCTCCCAGAAAAGCTGTTTTCTTGCTACTCTCAGAGCTTTGCAATTTGCAACTGAATAAAGTGTCTGGACTTCCCCAAAAGAAGCTTTGCATTGCTACTTTCTCATTGTCTGGGTCTCTTTTTCTTAAGCAGGTCAATCTACATCCTCCAATCAGACTGCAGGGGGAGTGCATCCCTGCAAACAAAGGCTTAAGGTGGCAACTGCTATTTTCATTCTAAAGACATTCTACCATGCATTTTGGCTTTAGGTCTGATTTGAAAAATAGGTTTATTAGAAGGGCTAGGAAGGTAGATATTTCAAATATTAGAAGAGATTGGTTTTTATTCTGATAGATGGTCTTAGTCCCTTTGCTGGTCTCTGGTTCTCCATCCTTGCTGTTATTGCAAGCTCCCCTAATTTCCTCAGGCTGTGGGAATAACAGAGATGAGGAGGATGACCTCCAGCTCCTAATATAGCCTAAAAGCCACAAATTGTGATGTTACCAGTGGTATAATTCTTGTTGAGGCCTTGCTAAATCTGCTGTTGGCAATACTCCTTTAGGAGATGCACAGTACTGAGAACTGTGCATACTGATTCGTGATGATATGAATACAGTATGGGTACAGCTTCGGTGCAGATATTTACTGTATAATATCATGGGTATTCAGTGTTCTTTGTCTAATATCCACGTAGCAGTGAGTGCATACCATGTGTGTTCTTGTCTTAGGGAGAGATGTTCCAAATGTATCTGTTAAATCCATTTGGTCCATGACTTCTATAAGTTTCACAGTGTCTCTGAGTTGAATGGTAGGGATATAAAGTAGGGAAAGAATTTGTTCAACCCATATTACATGAAAAAAATTAAATTAATATATACTTTTTTTAATCCAAAAAGCATGCCTATAGACCCATCTAATGTAGGGAGATCCTATTTGATGTTTCCTCTTTGTAGGTGACTCTAGATTTTCACAAGTTGTCATAAGATTACTAGCACACTCAGATTAACATAAACGCATTTTCAGTCATGTCTAAAACCATCATACCAATCGACCGAGATATTCTCTGTACATTCCATGGGCTAAATGTCAGAAACATGTGTGTTTTACAGTGTGTCTCAGCTTTAAAGTGTAAATCCTAAAAGGAGGGCCATGGTCAACCTTCCTACTTCCTGCTTCTAGGCCACTATTTGCTGCTCTGTGGCACTACAAAGGCTTCTTCGTTAATCAGGTACCACTGTGCCATAGATATCTTGAAGTGACAGAGTGTACAAGCATCCATGGGACCTAGATGCTGATGAGAACACTCTTACACCATCTCCTGCCTTCACAACATACTTATTAAGATGGTGAAATATTGGGAAAGTCATGGTAGAACAAATTCTTTAAAGCCCAGTGCTGTTCTCAACAGTCATCTCCTGATTTTCTATATGGACCTCATATGTTACACTTTGAAGTCAACCCACAATCTCATGTTTCTTGTGCAAGTCATTAGAGTGTCAATTAAATCTAGACTTTGGGAATATATCAATAAGTCTGCATTATCTTCATATTCCCTGCCCTTAATTATGGTAACCTTGCCAAGAATAGATGTCTCACCATTCTCACTGACAGTTTACCTGGTAAATAGATAGTTGAGAAAAAGACATTCTTCTAAGGCCCAAATAGCCTAGTTAATCAGTATATGAGAAGCAGGGCTGACATCACTCAGCACAAAAGCTAAAGAGAGTCTCTTGTTTTGTGGAGAACTGAGAGAACAGCAGGGACAGGGGCCTTAATGATAGTCAGTCCAGACCTAGAGGCTGGGTCTAACAGCATCCAAAGGAATACAGGCCAATTTCCTCCAGCTTCCTGGAGGAGCACTGTTTCTCTTCAAAATGTGACAGGGATGGCACCCACAAGGGGGAAGAATGCAGTGTGTTCTAGACTTATTTTGAGCCATCAGGGTAATGATCCTCCCACATTTCCCTTGCTATTACAAATGATCAACCTCAATAGGGGTCATGTAAGCTCTGCTGACACCAGAATCTCTAATTGCAAAACCCTTACAGGAAAGACCAGTTTTCCTCCACTCTAAGGATAAAAAGCAAGGATTGGGCTCATATCGCTAAGCATTTTCTGACTAGCTTTGAGAGAACAGCGTGGTCCAAGGCCCAGATTTCAGATTTGGTGATTACTGACAGTTTAAAAAGTAAGTACCTGTAACGTTTGCTCTGTGGTACTGAAAAATATTGTCCCCAAATGTATGAACACAAAACGGTGAGCATGTAGCCTAAGGAGCAACATTTCCCTGATTTAACACCAGGCACTTGGCATTCATTCTATACACAGAAATACCCCCCGAGTCTCCAGACCACCCTCCTCAACTGTACATTACAAGCATTACAAGTTTTTGTTATAGCCCATAAGATACAAGTCTTCAAGAAAACACAATCAGACACAAGGCAGAAACAAGAACTCATGTATTGATCAAATTGCATTATCAATAAAAAAATGTCAGCAATGGGTTGACATTGCTTAGTGTCTGCATAAAATTGGTATAAATGGACCTAAAATTTCTGTAACAGTTCATGAGTACAAGAAAAACAAGATTATAATTTCTTAGTAATAAAGAGAGAAACACTTTCTCTTAAAGTATTCAAAACCCTGTCTAAGGTAGATTTGTCACTCAATGGTAGTATTTGATTTGTAACTTCAAAAGCTGACCCGTCCAGCAGGTCCAGTTATTCGAGGGTCTCGACAGGACTTTCTCCTAAGAAATAAATGGGGTGTAGAGAGAGATGAGGATATTGTGCGAACAAAGATATGGAAATGTTCTGAATTACATCAGGACCCCAATGTATTAGCCATGACCAAGGTTTAAATGCACAAGCAAAAGGGGAAGTGCCTTTCAGCAGGAGAAATGGGGCAGAAGCAATGCACCTCAGCAGGAGGGATGGGGCAGCAGGGTGGGGGGGGGAGAGGAAGTACTTCTCAGCAGGAAGGAAGGGGCAGCGGAATTTTTTCTTTTGGCGACTACTGGTTGAAGCAGGAACTTGGCGTTATCAGGGTACATCTTTAGGTCAGGACATCCAGCACTGACTTAGGGTTGGAACAATCTGTAGTTGTTCTCAGAGCAGTGAGTCTGTGGCCTGCTTTTGACCCTCTTTTCTTATGGGGGCGGGGGAGGTGGAGAGACCCAATTCAGAGATCAGGACAATAGCATTGCAGTAATAGCTCCCAACAAAAAGCATAGATGCACACCCCACCACCAGAAAATTTAAAAAAACAAAACAATACAAAACAAAACAAAAACAAACAAACAAACAAAAAAACAAGCAAAAAAAGCAAAAGATACTCCAATGCACTGTATCTGCTTTGTTGTGAGTAAATCCACAAACATGAATGGATAGCAACACAGGAAGGAATTATGCACAGCAAGGCACACACACACACACACACACACACACACACACACACACACACACACACAAAAGTAAAAAGAAACAGTCCAGTCAAGAAGCTATTGAAGAGAGTCCTTTAAAATTTATGATAAAGAAGATGAAGTATATTTCTTCACAGTTGATGATTTCTGGTGGAGGGCAAGGAAGATTCATTTTTAGAGCTTGTGTTTGATATTTTCTAGGTTCTTCTTTTTGTACTCCAAAACACTAGATAGGACAGAAATAAAGGTAGAGAGAGGAATTAGAAAATCTCTGAATCTAATTTTTGTCCTAGTGCTTTTGTTTTAACTATGGATATGAAAAAACCACAAGCAACTTGCTTAACCAACCACCAAACACCAGACAAAATGTACTAGCTTTGACACTCAATCTTGTGCAAAGTAATGCAGCAGGAGTTTTTCACTAATGTATGTTGTATGTAAATATAGTATTCCACCAAACTTAGTAACTCTGTATTCCATACTTCCTGCATTCAGCTGTTCACTATTTTAATATTAGTCATACCTATTCCATGCTGTGCCATGTGTTTTGATGCAATTAAGTTTCATCTGGGGACCTCATATGAAATGCAAATATTGTGTGTAAATCTCCCTTAGTGTTACTTCATAAACATGTTTCATCTATGGAGTAACAGTATTAATGCTTTCTGTTTGAAGTACACTTTCAGTGTGCATAAGTAGATACTCCACTTTAGTATTTTATGATACACTAAATATAACATATAGTGTATACTTAGAAGATGAATCCAGTAAAGGATTTTTAAAATGTTGTGTGAGGGCTTTGTGATTTAAAAAAAAAAGTGTTCTCAATAGTATTGGCTGAGATTCTGCAGTCTTGTGTGTGCTCTTTTCTAATGAATCATAATTAACGTTTATGCTGAGACTCGGGGAGGCAGGCTTATCAGTAGAAAGAAAGCCATTATCTTGGAATCTCTCCTTTTATAAGTACTCCTATAAGTATATAAATGTCTGGGTGGCCAATTAGACAGAAACCATGTCTTGGTATACTTGTTGCAATCTGATAGCTTTGTCGTAACCAATCACCCCACCTCTCAGGACTTGAATTAATGTAACTTCCTAAAATGTCCAAGAATTACAAAGACACACACCAGGTACATGCACACCACAAATTCTGACTCATTCTCTGATTCTGAATCTTCCTATGACTGTCCTTGTGACTCTGCCTCTCCTTCTTTTTCTGCCTCTACATTCTCTACCTCAGCCTGTATCTGAACCTCTGCCTCTGCACCTTCCTATGCCTTTGATTGTCCCACTGCTACTTATTAGTGCTGAGATAACATACAGGTTAGTTTAGTTTTAGAATTGATCTACTGGGGAATTGGTTTTCTATGAACATTAAGTTGCCTCTCTACCTTGTACTAAAACCATTTGATTTAATTTGAATCTTCAGTATAATGAGAGATGTAACCCAAATTCATAGGGCAACAATGTCTAGGTAACTGTCTGGCATTGAACAGTCACTCCACTGTTCTGAACAAACTGTTTGTAACCAGTAGTTTAAGCACAGGCAGATAGCATAAGTGTAAGTATGCAAGCCTGTCTTGATTTCAATGTGATAAAGATCGGGGCCCAAAACTACAAAAGGAGGTAATGGTTTCTTTCTGTTTACAAGTCTCAGCTTGTAAATTGCATGATCTAGGAAAGTCAGGACAGAACTTGATTCAGAGTGGTAAGTAGAGGCAGAAACTGAAGCAGAGACTATGGAAGAACTCTGGATTACTTTCCTCCAAGTCATAGGTATGCGAGGTCCTAGGGGATGCAAAACAGAAAAGAAAGAAAAAATAAGTACCAAACATATCACAATGGTTGACCTACATGCATACTTTAAAGTCTGCTCTTGATAATATTTGTGTTCATTTGGGAAATCAAGTTCTACATGACAATTGGTAAACAGCATACTTTTCATTATTTCTATTGGATGGACATTTTTACCTGAAGGAGTGTATTTGTTGGATGTGAACATTCCTGGATTACATGGAGGTCCTAAGTTAGCTTGTATCCGGTCCCCTGGAACAGGACTTACATGTGGCTGTGACACACAGGATGATCACTGGGAATTGAATCCCAGACCCTCTGCAAGAGCAGCCAATGATCTTATACTCTGAGTCATGTAAAGTTCTCCACATTTCTGGAGAGAGAAGGAAGGTGTAGGAAGAGAACATTACTCAAAATGTCCAAATTCATCTAAGAATAAATTAATGCTTGCAAGGGTCTGTCAAGATACACAACAAAAACAAGAAAAAATTAGAAGGTGTGTAAAAATTTAAAAGAATGTTTGTTTCTGCTCTGTTGTGTGTTCTGACCAGGACTAAATGAACACACTAAATGAAGCTGCACTGAGAAGCATAAAGAAGGGAGGTACCACACTCTGACATGTACTAAGGTTGTTTCAACTGTATTTGTGTAATCCTTCAGGGGCTTCTTGTCAAAAATAAACCCCCTTTATCAAATCCCCAACAGTAAATTCTGTGTGTCTCAATTGGAGACTGGGCAGAAGATATGTGAGATGCACCAGGAATGATTAAACTTTATGTTCTCTTGCTCAGAAACCATTTTCAGGGATCCTATGAAATCCAAATGTCAGCTCCAGACTGCATAGTATCAGGTTTTTCTTGGCCAATTCAAAATTAGAGCCAATATCTAAAAAGATGACTTATCTGTTACACAAAGTTGCTGCTACCAAATAGGAGGTGGCTATGATTCCCAACACCAACACTGTGGATCTCTCTCTCTCTCTCTCTCACTCTCTCTCTCTCTCTCTCTCTCTCTCTCTCTCTCTCTCTCTCTCTCTCTCTCTCTCTCTCTCTCTCACTCTCTGTTTCTGTCTGATTGTGTCTGTGTGTGTTTCTGTGTGTGTCTGTCTGTTTCTGTGAGTCTGAATGTGATTGAGTGTGTGTGTTATTATAATGTAGCCCATTCTTAAAATAAGAAAGGCACTTTCACTTGTGTTTTTTTTTCTTTCCATTTTGGCCAAAATGTATTGATTAGCACTGGCTGGCCTCAAATTGGCTATGTATGTATGGCTTTCTTAGAAGTCAAAAGAGATATGATTTCATAAGACCCATAGTCCTCTGGTTAAAAGCAGGAATCACTGTGATAGGCTTCCATTTTGGAATATTATAAGGTTTGAACTATATGAAGGTATGTAAGTAGTCTTCAAAATTAATTCCTAGGTGCCAGGGAATGGGGGCAAACACACATTTAATCCCAGGACTTATTATGCTGAGGCAGGAAAATCTCTAAATTCCTTGTCAGTCTCGTCTATAGAGCAAATTCCAGTTCAGCCAAAGATATTCCATGGAATGCAGCCTGGAAAAAAAAACTTGAAATGAATAAACTTCATAGTTAAGTAATGAATAATTAAAAAAAAACGCTGCGAAAGACGAGTGAAATATGCAATTATCTAGACATATACCAAATCCATAAGATAAACCATCTAAACAGCACCTTAACACCTTAAGAAATAGAACCAATCATGATAATCTCCCACCAAAACAACCCTGGGACTAGATGGCTGTAGTGCAGAATTCTATCAGACCATCAAAGAAGAACTAATACCAATTCTCATGAAAGTGTTCCACAAATTAGAAACAGAAGTAACACTACCCAATTCATTCTATGAAGCCACAGTTACACTGCATATTCTCCTGTGGAGATGGAATGGTCACTGCCTAATGAGGAACTGGTCACTTCTTCCTTTCATACAGGACTTTGTTTGAGATTATTTTTTGCTTCTACCATGGTTAATATTACAAATAGATTTTAAATACAGTTTTAACATATATGAATTTTAGCTTTAGAAAATATCATGTATATTTAACAGGCTTTTAACAATCATAACTTATATTCACAACATAAAAGCAAAAGAAGTTACAACCTATTTAATTAATGAGAGAAAATTAGAGACTATTCTAACCAAATTGAACCAGGAGGAAAATAAGAACTGTACTGAAAAACTGATTTTTAGTAATAAAAATAACAAAAATAATGATAATAATAATAATAATAATAATAATAATAATAATAATGAAATACATTAGAAATTAAAAAAATGAATACATATATTTTGCTAGTTTAAGTAAAAAATACTAATGAATAATAAGAAATATGTTCACCTGATTTCGAAATCCCAATCCTCTCATTCTATGAAAATTTTGGTTAGAATTTGAAAGATTAGCTTTGTGAATAGTTGTCCAGGAAATTGACAGATGCCCTTAGGTTATGTTGCTTTCAGTTGTTATGGAGACAATGCCTCAATTACACTCCTTTCTGTGGCTTGCAATTCTAGGTCCTCAGTCTGCGACTGCCTCCACCTCCACCTCCATTTCCGCCTCTGCTCTACCTCTGCCTCCTCCTTCTTCCCCCTTTCCTTGTCCATATCCCTGTCCCTGTCCTAGTCCCTCTCCCTGTCCCTGTCTCTCTCCCTGTCCCTGTCCCTGTCCCTCTCCCTCTCCATCTCCCTCTCCCTCTAGCCTCCCCACTAGCACACAGATAACCCTCAGATTATTTCAGTTTTAGTACTGATCTACTCTAGAATTTTTTTCCTTCATGTCTACTTCCTTCCTAGCTTGTTTAAAACTATTTAATTCAATTTGAATCTTCCACATAATAAGAAATTTATTCAAAATTCATAGGCCAACTATTGCTAAGTAAGTGTCTGGTGTTCATCAACCACTCCACTCTTCTAAAGGAAGTGTTTTGTAATCAGAATTTTAAGCACAGGCAGATATCTTTAGTGTTAGTGTAAAATTCTGTCTTGTGTTCAATGTGATAAAGATCAGGACCAAAACTGTTGGAAACCAGGCCTTACCTAACTTGAACTGTGTTTCACCTGGGAGGCAAACAGAGGCTGAAAAGAGAGGGGAACTATATAGGTGAGAGAAAAATGGAGCCAAGACAATTTTCTGATCTAGGCTCAAATATTTAATAAAAGTTTTCACTTATAAAGGGGGAAACCCATTCTCTGCCATGCCAAGTTTCTTGCTTTCCTGATACCAAGTTGTCAGCACAGCCTTTTAGCACTAAGTCACCAAATTCACAGATTGCAGTTAACTACAGAAAATCTTGGAGAACCAATTTGGCCTCATGGCAGATGGCAGGTAGTTTGACATCAAAGGAAACTAGCTGAGGAGCTGCACTGCAGGTGGCCCTGCCTCAATGGCATAAGGTCTGAACCTGCATAGGTTGGAGGAGGTTATACTCCCCCCCGTTAATAATATTTTAAAAAGTGCTAAACTGAGGCATAAAATGTATTTATGCTCTATAGTCTTGCCTGGGAGTTATGGTGACTGGAGGCCACACCTCCCTTAGGAAATCTTAGATCTTCCTGAAGCATCAAATTCCATTATGGATGCTACGTGCAACTAGTTTGTGTTATATATCACACAAAACATGGCTCTGTGTTGTGTTATCAACAGTCATGGATTTTGGCATGTACCTCTGTCTTAGATTGGTATGGTTCTGAGATCTGGATGTCTGTCATTGAATGTCCAGCCCTCATTATCACACCTTATTCCCAATTCAGACCAAAGTCATAATATGTACTAGAATGAAGATCAATAACTGCCACCTTCACTGTTGGAGGCAAGGCTGTACATCTGCTACAGTAAGGCAGAAGGACTTGGATGACCTGCTTGAGAAACAAAGGTGGGACAGTGATAAGCAACAGTATGAAAGTTTCTTTGGAGAAGTCCAGGTACCCCATTCAGTTACAAATTAGCAATGATCAAGCTTAGTCTTAGAGATTCTGGTGTGGGGAGGTGGCTTTGAGAATTGCAGAAAGGCTGCAGCCTCTCTGGGAGTGGAGGCTGTCCTCCAAATTAAATTTGCTAGCTAATTAAGATTTTAGCTATCTTCCCTAATTCTTCTAATACTGGAATTATTAATAGACCAGTCCAATATTGAATTAGGATACCTGTTCACAGTGAAGTTAGAAGATGAATCACTATAACTCTATCTTGAGACTAATCTTTCTAAATCAGATTACACAGTCTCTACTGTTCTATATCCCATAATTCTTAAAAACCTTGAAGTAAAGCATCTTAGCTTGTCCAAACTGGGAAAATGATAAACAAAGGTAGGTCAAAAACATATACCCAATTCAGCTTTCTTGTCACTACAGTCAGGGCACTAAGCAAACACACTTGTTAGTTTGTCACAAAAATTAGCCTTCATATATATGCAGCATTCTGTGAAGAGAACCTATTCTTGTCCCTTTCCCTATAAAGTAGCTACTTAGGATCAAGCCATATACCAATAAGTAGATTTTTTTCATTTGACCTAGACATGATTATGTCTCCTATTTAAGATACTATCAGGCATTTTTAAGTTCTTTGACATCCAAATTTCAAAGTTCTTAAAGTGTGATTTAAATAATGTGCATGGGGATATAATTTATCTTGTCCTTTGTTTTTTTAAAAAGAAGAGTTTTTTAAAGTTCCACATTACCCTGTATTAGATAAATTAATAAATTGTTTACAAAACATTTCAAATGCTTTACTGTTATAGTCAGTATTAATATAACAAGGCCAGCGACTAATTACACTTTCAATTGTTTATCTTGAAGAGCGGATTTAACTAGAAAGCTTTAAAATGTATTAATAGTCCCCCTCTTCCTTTCTCTTTCTCACTTCCTCCATTTCCAGCAGCAGTCTTCTTGCCTCTGCAGGTATTTTACACATGAAGTATCCAAGCAAAATGACATGTACACAAACAACCATACCCACCATCAAAGTTTATAAAATAAAAGAAATGATGTGTAGACTATGATTCTAATTTTTCTGGGAAAGGTAGTATAGGAGAGAGGAATCACTGTGTGTGGACTCACAAAGACACAAAGAACCCCCCAAATAGATCCAATTTACCACTCCTTAGAAACACAAACACCACAGGCAGGAGGAGGGATTTTGAATGAGGAACTCTTTCCTTGTCTTTCCAAGTGCTTTGGTGGATGAGCACAACTACAGGAAAAGGGTCTCACAGCAGGTAAACTCCCACCACCACCCCACACAAAGGCAAAGTCACCTTGGTCGAACCAGGAGCAGATCACCTGTCTCTGCAGGTTGTTTCTGTTTAGCTGCATTTGGAGAAAGCATTTGGAACAGTTGCTGCCTGCTCTTGAAAAGGGCTCTAAGGGTACAATGTATAGGTCTGTAGAATTGCAACAAGTTTGGACCCTAGAAAAGTAATGGGTTGGTGAAATGGTCCTGGACTGTGAATCTTAGGGTCTTGCTAGGGAATTTCTTAATCTACAGTGACATTTAGACATTGGAGCAAGCAGAGGTGCTTTGATCCTTATCTTAGGCACTCAAAGTTGTCCTGGAAGACAATCGTTGTGACTGTTTGTGAGGCTTTGCTGGAGGAGAGGGGATATTGACAGCCCTCTACACGATCTGCATGGCACACAACTAGAGCTTTCTTTCTTATGAAGCATATAAGTGACTGAGGGCAAAACACCACAGGAGACAACTATATCAGCCTCCCTTAAGTAAAATCTTGCTAGTGTATGAAATAGTGTGCCTTGCAAATACTGAAGTGGGTGCTCACAGTCATCTATAGGATGGAATACAGGGCCCCCAATATAGGAGCTAAAGAAAGTACCCCAAAACTGAAGGGGTCTGCAACCCTATAGGTTGAACAACAATATGAACTAACCAGTACCCACAGAACTTGTTCCTCTAGCTGCATATGTAGCAGAAGATTACCTAGTCAGCTATCATTGGGAAGAGAGGCCCTTGGTCTAGCAAAATTTATATTCCACAGTTCAGGGGAATGCCAAGGCCAAGAAGTGGGAGTGAGTGGGTAGGTGAGCAGGGGGCAGGAGATATAGGGGACTTTTGGGATAGAATTTGAAAGGTAAAAGAAGAACATATGTAATAAAAATGTGGGGGAAAATAAAGAGACTAGGTCGTTTCTACAATTAGGGAAAGTCTCATTACTTTATCCCATTAAATGTGCACATTAAAAAAAAAAGTGGCTAATGGCTTTGAACAGGATCCTTGCTGAGGACAGGATCTTATAAAGGGTTCCAGATAGACAACTCATTTACAGTTTTACAAGCTAGTACTTATAAACAATTGATCATTGGGAGCCTCAAGCTGAGACACCCGATCACTGGGCATAAGTGTTGAGATAATTTGAAGATATTTCCATTGTTTTGAATAATCTGTATGATATTGGATACATTTACTCTATGGAAGGAGTATGTGTGTGGAGTCCCTTGTGTCACTGAAGTAGGAGTTGTAAAACACCTGTGGCGATGATGCAAGTTCATATCTATGATGTGTTTGTGATGTCAGTATTTATAAAGGAGGAAGCATCTCTGAGATGCAATAACACATTTAAAAAAGAAAACCACAAGACAAAACGGAAAGGGAATATTGACTTATGTTGTTGTATTTCTGTTTTGTGTGTGTTGTGTGTGTGTTTTGTTTTTTGTTTTTGTTTGTTTGTTTGTTTGTTTTCTTATTTGTGTGTATGGTCTGATTTTTGGATTTTTTCGAGACAGGAATTCTCTATATGCCCCTGGCTGTCCTGGAACTCACTCTGTAGACCATGCTGGCCTTGTACTCAGAAATCTGCCTACGTCTGCCTCCCTCGTGCTGGGATTAAAGCTGTGCACCACCAACACCCTGCAAATATTGCCATTTTTAGTGAGATATTTTTAATGTTTTTTTACTGATTTATGTAAGATATTTTAAATGGTGTGTCCATTTTTTTTCACGTTGTTGCATTATTCCTTTCAAAGTTTGTTGATTATTGCTCACAAATACAGGATTTAACATCAGGACACTGACATTCTTCTTTTTCATTTCATTCCTCTCCTTTTTTTCTTTTTAACTTATCTGGAAATGGATTTTTCTGTATAGTCCTAGCAATTCTGGGCCTTCTTGTGCAGTTCAGTCCTGAATTCAAATCTACTGGATTTTATCACCAAATCCTGAGATTAAACCCCTTTCTAAGCAGACATCAACATTTTTTTTTTAATTTTCTGTCTCACAATACTTCTTTAGAAGATGTCCTCATCACAGTTCCCAAGTAATGCCTTCAGACACTTCTAACTTTCTGTAGCAACCTTACCATATAGAGCCTATGTAAGGCATCCTGTTGGGTAGCATTCTGTCTTAAGCTGTCCACATCCAAAGTGTTTGTATTCTTCACAGTGGCCTGTGAGGTTAGTGTGATAAATCTGGGATGAGCTGTCAGGTGAAGAATTATTCACCACTGCAGCCACAAAGCTTGCAGTTTCCACTGCTCCTGATCATGATGCTGCAGAAGGTTTCTTTGATTTTCATAGACACTGGCTTCTTATTCCAAAATCTTGGTATTGGTACTGTATTCTGCCTGTCTGTGTAAACAATTAGACATGAACCATGTCTTAGTATACTGGTTGAATCTTGAGAAGTTTGTTGTTCTTTTCTGCTGGATAGCCTGTTACTGGGGAAATCAGGCCATCAAGATTATTCTTAGCCTGGAAGGTACAGAGTCAGGGTCAGAGGAAGTGTGAAGTCTGGGTAAGGACTAGTTCTTAATCCACATATTCCCTATGTATAAGAACCATAATTGTCAACATTTCTCATTAAAAAAAAAACACTTGAGGTTTATATGTGTTATTCTCAAATGACAGCTATAAGTTTTTTCCACTTAAACACACCCCTCAATATACAAGAACAGATATCTACAGGGTCCTTTATAAACTATTCACAGTTGTGCATCCCCATGGTCTCTGGTCTGTTTCCATTGTGAAAGGACATATGTTGAGAGAGATTTGTTTACCTTTGGTCTAATGATGTCCCTGGTCGTAATGTCTCAGTATTCATCCTGGTGTGAATACTGTGGAAATCGAAAATGTTAAAGGAACCGTGAAGCAAAAATGTTAATTGGTGTGAAAGGGTTAATGGGAACAGCCGTTAGTTTCCACTGACTGAAACTAAAATATTCATTACCTGTTATATTTCACAAAAACAGAATTATTGCTCATTTGTTCAAAGTGGACAGCCAGGTACAAATGAAATGACTTTTATCCACTGGGCTGTTTTTTTTTTCAAAGCCTTGGCATGGCTCAACAAAGGAGTGCCTGAGAGCACCTGAATGTTCAGATAAAGTTTACTGAGGTCTCCTTGGCCTGAGAGTGCCTGTCCAGCTGCACTTTTGAACAAGAGGAATGGGTGGGACATTCTTTGATAGAAACAGCAGGAGCTTGGTTGCCAGTCAGAAAATTGTTGAAGAACAGCAGCAGGCTGTAGTGTTTGAGATTGTCAGACACCCTGTGAAAATTGCAAAACCCAAATTAACTTGGAGCTAAAAAGTTAGAGATCTGATTAAGAGGTAAAATCTTGGATGTTGTAGTGAAGAGCAAAAACTTATAATTTTGGGTCTTATAGCATTGTGGTATGTAAGTTCAAGAAATACAGGGCTGAAGAATAGACCAAGGCGGGTCCAGGCACAGCCAAACCCACCCTGTAGCTAAGAATGTCCAGCCATAAAAGATAAAAAAGAGAATACAGGAACTAGCCACTGCTATCAGGGCAGACCAAATGGCCATCTGGCAGGATGGCACCTCCCTATAGATCCCCATAAATCATACATTGACCAGGTGTCCTGCTGACCTCGAGAAGTCCCAAGCCCTTGTGCCTCCCTACACCTTAGCATGCACATATTACCCTGTTAATTTGTAATCATCCCGCCAACATTTAAATAAGCCTATCATGTGTAATGGCCCAAATTCTTTTGGCTCCCCTGTTTTTGGTTTGTGGTTTTTGCCTTTATATGCCTGTAAAAAGTTTGGGCCGGGGTTGAACTTCCCTGCCCCCTGCTCAGTGCATGAGATTCGACCCCAGCATGCTGGCTTGGGCGCTCCTTTTTTGTTTGTGTGTTTGTGTGAGATTAAAGCTTGTATAGTTACAGCGAGTTCCGCCTCAGTGTCCTACTGGGTGCGCACCTCCCTGAAGAGGGACTCACTGAAGGGGTCTTTCATGTGGTGCATTGGCTGGGAGATGCGTGACCACCCAGGGGTCCTAGACCCACTTGGAGGTAAGGCCCTCTATCTTGTCTTGGTTTTGTCTCTATATTCTGTCTGAAAATCTTGTGAGATCACAGTTTCAGTTTTGCAAACTCTCTTATGAGACAGTGCTTCGAAGGGAGAGCAAAGTGGATAAGGACAGATGTGTCTAGGTGTCCACCATTTGTTCGCCCTGGGAGACTTTCAGGGAAGTCAGGGGGAGGGCCAGGGATGCCTAGTGAACCTCCTCTGGAAAAGTCAGGGATAAATTTTCTCCTTGACGATCTGTTTCTGAGACCTGTTACTAGGCCGTCTGATTCTTTTCAGGAACTCTGGTTGACACAGAGTAGGCAACCGGTTTTGCTTTTGAGTCTTGTAGCCTTTGTAATCGTTTTTAACATGTGTGTGACAGAGCTTAACATGGGAAAGACTGTGACGACCCCACTAACACTTACTCAGAACCATTGAACAGACGTTATGCTAGGGCCAACAATCTTTTCTTTGATGTCAAGAAGGGACCTTGGCAAACTTTTTGCTCCTCTAAATGGCCAGCTTTTGGTGTGGGCTGGCCTTCGTAGGGAAATTTTAGCCTGCCTGTTATTCTAGGTGTCAAGTTATTTTTCAGACTGCAGGAGGGCATCCTGATCCGGTACCTTATATAATTGTGTGGCAGGATCTGGTACAAAATCTGCCACCCTGACTGGGTTCCTGGACTTCCGGAGCTGAGGCAGCGATGGTGGCAGTAGCCATGAAACCGAAAATGATGCATGCGGGTCTGCCAGAGCACGTTCCATCGGCCCCCCTGAGGATCTATCCTGAAATTGATGATGCCTTTTTCATTGACTCCTTCCCACCCCGTTACCTCCAAAGAACTTCTAATCCTGATCCCTCACAACTGCCCACCCCAGCAGACCCCAGGGTGGCCTCTGTGACAGGACCGTTGGGAGGGACTCCTAGCTGCAAAGGCCATAGTTCAGAGGGAAGTGAATCTAAACCAGATCCACTGTTGCTTTGCCTTTAAGAGCTTATGTAGGAGGACCTTCCCATGCCCCGGGGCAGTTAGTCCCATTGCAGTACTGGCCATTTTCATTGATAGATATGTTGGCAGATATGTATAACAGATATGTATAACTAATCACTCCTCTTTCTCATAGAATCCCTCAGGCTTAACAGGACTCCTTGAGTTCCTAATGTTCTCCTACCAGCCCACTTGGGATGACTGCCAGCAACTTTTGCAGGTCCCCTTTAGAACTGAAGAGAGAGAGAGAAGATCCTGCTAGAAGCAAGATAAAAACGTCCCAGGACCAGATGGGACCCCCACTTATCTCCCCAACCTTATAAATGCAGCTTTCCCCTTGGCCCGTTCTGCCTGAGAGTTCAATACTGTGAAAGATAGGGAGCGTCTCACAGTCTACTGATGGACTCTAGTGGCAGGGATAGAGCGGGCCACAGGGTTACCCACCAATTTGGCCAAGGTAAGAGAAGTCCTTCAGGGTTCAATGGAGCTGCCCTCCGTTTTCTTAGCACGACTAATGGAGTCTTATAGGAGATAGCCCCATTTGATCCCTCTTAGGAGGGTCAGCAGGCAGCTGTAGCCATAGCTTTTATTGGTCAGTCTGCCTCTGATATTAAGAGAAAGTTACAGAGGTTAGAGGGTCTCCAAGATTATACTCTGCAAGATTTAGTAAAAGAAGCTGAGAAAGTATACCACAAGAGAGAGACTGAGGAAGAAAAGCAAGAGAGAGAAGAGAAAGAGGTAGAGGAAAGAGAAATCCGGCATGAACGCCAGCAGGATAGGAACTTGACTAAGATTTTGGCCGCAGTGGTAGGTGGAGAAAGTTCAGAGAATGGTCAGTCAGGGAACCTGCACAACAGGACAAGAAGACCCCCAGGAGAACAGAGACCTCCACTTGAGAAAGACCAATGCACATACTGCAAGAAAAAAGAATATTGGGCCAGAGACTGCCCAAAGAAGAAGCAGAGGGGCCCCAAAGTATCTGCCCTTGAAGAAGACAAGGGAAGTTGGGGCTCGGTCCCCCTCCCCAAGCCTAGGGTAACTCACTCTGTGGAGGGGACCCCCGTTAATTTTCTAATAGACACAGGAGCTGAATATTCAGACTTGACTGAACCTTTAGGACAATTAGGATCAAAGAAGATTTTAGTTATGGGAGCCACTGGTAGCAAGCTTTATCCCTGGACAACCAAAAGGATTTTAGACATAGGAAAAAATAAAGTGACACATTCTTTTCTTGTGATACCTGAGTGCCCAGCACCCCTGCTAGGCTGGGAACTTTGGAAAAAATTGAAAGCACAAGTCCAGTTTACTTCTGACGGACCTGAGGTATCATGGAAGAAGAATCCAGTGGCATGCTTAGTTTTAAATTTAGAAGAAGAATATCACCTCCACGAACAGAAATCTGAGACTTTACCCTTAAAAGAATGATTGACAGGTTTTCCAGAGGTTTGGGCAGAGCAGGCTGGGATGAAATTAGCTAGGCAAGTGCCACCCAACATAGTCGAGCTAAAAATGGCTGCCAAACCCGTTTCAGTCAGGCAATACCCCATGAGTCAAGGGGCTAAAAACGGCATTCGACCACATATCCAGAGACTGTTATAACAGGGTATATTGGTCCCGTGCCAGTCCAATTGGAATACCCCCTTCCTGCCAGTGTGTAAACATGGGACAAATGACTATCTGCCTGTCCAGGACTTAAGAAAAGTCAATAAGCGGGTACAGGACATTCACTCAACTGTGCCCAACCCTCACAACTTGCTGAGTTCCTTACCACCTGAACTACCACCTGAACGGTCCTGGTACACTGTCCTGGATTTGAAAGATGCCTTTTTCTGTCTCAGATTACACCTGAGCAGTCAACTTCTATGTGCTTTTGAGTGGCGAGTCCCTGAAGGAGGATATACGGGTCAGCTAATCTTGACTAGGCTGCCACAGAGGTTCAAAAATTCACCCACTTTTTTTGATGAAGTGGTCCACCACAACCTTATGCCCTTTAGGGAACAGAACCTCCAAATTTCTCTCCTGGAGTATGGAGATGATTTAATCCTTGCAGCTTCAACCCAGGAACTGTGCCTTGACAGGATCAAGAAGCTTCTAAATGAAAAAAGTGAATTGGTGTACCACTAAGAAAGCTCAGCTATGCCATATGGACTTGACCTACCTAGGATACTCCCTCCGAGAAGGAAAGCAGTGGTTCACCGAAGCTCGAAAGAAGACTGTGATGCAGATCCCAACCCCCACCACTCTGTGACAAGCACGTGAGTTTCTGGGAACGGCAGGCTTTTGTAGACTCTGAATACCAGGGTCCACAATGTTGGCGGCACCTCTGTACCCACTCACTAAAGAAAAAGTCCCGTTCACCTGCACAGAGGAACACCAAAAAGCCTTTAACAGCATAAAGGCTGCTCTGCTTGCAGCCCAGGCTTTGGCCCTGCCAGATTTGACTAAGCCTTTCACCATATACGTTGATGAGCCAGCTGGAGTAGCCCGCAGAGTCCTGACTCAGACTCTGGGGCCGTGGAAGAGGCTAGTGGCCTACCTGTCTAAAAAATTGGACCCAGTTGCCAGTGAATGGCCCTCCTGCCTAAAAGCCATCGCTGCAGTAGCCCTACTTGTTAAAGATACTGGCAAGCTTACTCTAGGTCAGCATGTGAGTGTAATCACTCCCCATGCGTTAAAGAGTATTGTATGACAGCCCCCTGACCATTGGATGACAAATGCCCGGATGACCCACTACCAGAGCCTGTTGCTAAATGACCGAGTGACTTTTGCCCTACCTGCCATCCACAATCCTACCACCCTCCTCCCCAAGACGGATGACTCTACCTGGGTACACCAATGTGCTGATATCCTGGATGAAGAAACTGGATCGAGAAAGGATCTGACTGACCAAACTTGGCCAGGTGTGCCTGACAGGTACACAGATGGTAGCAGCTTTGTGGTGGAGGGAAAATAAAGAGCAGGAGAGGCTGTGGTTGACAGAAAACATGTAATTTGGGCAAGTTAACTTCCAGAAGGAACTTCGGCTCAGAAGGCTGAGCTCCTGACGCTAACTAAAGCTCTGCGGCTGGCAGAAGGTAAGGCAATCAATATTTACACTGACAGCCACTATGCTTTTGCCACAGCTCACATTCATGGGGCCATCTATAGACAAAGGGGGCTACTTACTTCGGCAGGCAAGGAAATCAAAATAAAGAAGAAATCTTGGCCCTCCTAGAGGCTATACACATGCCCAAGAAACTGGCCATCATCCTCTGCCTTGGCCATCAAAAGGAGCAAGGTGCTGTAGCCCAGGGAAATCAGATGGCAGGTTGGGTGGCCAAACAGGTGGTACAAGGCATCCCTGCGCTGCCTGTAGAGAGTATAGAAGAACCAAAAGGGACCCCAGAGATCAGTTTTGAATACACCTCCAAAGATTATGAGATGATTGAAGATCTTGAAGAACAAGGGAAGTCCAAAGGATTTAGCTACCATGGGATAGCAAGAACAAAAGAAGGAAAAATTATTTTGCCCTATAGAGAAGGAAAGGCATATGTAAAACGCATCCATCCCCTGACACATCAGGGAGCAAAGAAATTGTGTTATTTAATCCAGTCCTCAAACTATTATGTGCTCAGGCTACTAGACGAACAAGTAACTAAATCCTGCTAGTGCGTTGCCTAATTAATGCTGCAGGCCCCTTTAATGAACAAGGAAAACGACAACTGGGGGATAGACCTGGAGTTTACTGGGAAGTAGACTTCACTGAGATCAAACCAGGAAAATATGGTAATAAAGAGTTACTAGTTTTCATAGACACTTTCTCAGGATGGGTAGAAGCCTTCCCCACCAAGTCTGAAACTGCTCAGGTGGTGACCAAGAAGATCATTGAAGAGATCCTACCCTGGTTTGGGATCCCCAGTGTAATATGCTTGGAAAATGGGCCTGCATTTGTTGCCCAGGTAAGTCAGGAATTAGCCACACATTTGGGGAACAATTGGAAGTTATATTGTGCTTATAAACCCCAGAGATCAGTAGAGGTAGAAGGAATGAACAGGACTCTAAAAGAAACCCTAACTAAATTAGCTTTTGAGACCAGTGGTAAAGACTGAGTGACCCTCCTTCCCTTTGTGCTCCTTAGGGCCCGAAACACACCTGGGTGTTTCGGCATTACTCCTTATGAAATTCTACATGGGGGACCACCCCCCTTGACCGAGTCTGATGAGATATTGAATTCCAGTGCTAACTCTTCCTCACCCTCTTCTCTGTTTACCCATTTAAAGGCCTTAGAAGTTGTCAGAACACAGATCTGGGACCAGATTAAAGAAGCATACACACCAGGGATCAGTGCAGTGCCCCACAGGTTCCAGGTCGGGGACTCAGTTCTGGTCTGACAACATCGAGCTGGCATGCTTGAGCCACGGTGGAAGGGACCTTATCTAGTGCTGCTGACCAGCGCCAAGGTCGCAAAGGTAGACAGGATCGCTGCCTGGATCCACGCATCCCACATAAAAAAAAGGCACCCAACCAGGATGAAGACGACCTCAGAGAAAATTGGACAGTGGCCGCTACTGATAATTCTCTTAAATTGTGCCTTCGCTGTACACCAACCTTGGGTAATAATCCTCACACTCTTATGACCCTGACATGGGAGGCCATCTCTCAAGCTGGAGATACTGTATGGAGTACTTCAAAGGCCCCCCCCCTTATACATGGTGTCCCCCTCTGTTTCCTGAAATCTGTGCCCTGATAGATGGATTAGATGCCTGGGATATCCCTGAAGAGTCACATGAAACGGTGCCCCAAGATGAGGTAATCTATCACAAGCAGCCATATCACCAGGGGTTAAGTTCCCAAGGAAAGTACATTGCAGATATACCAGGCTGTAGTAGCAGGTCTCAACAGAGGAGACTTTGTCAGGAGCCCTTTTATGTCTGTCCCAGGGATAGGGCAAATAAAAAAGAGGCTCGCTGGTGTGGGGGAATAGAGGGCATCTTCTGTAGTCAGTGGAGATGTGAAACCACTGGTACCACTCATTGGGACCCTTCCTCTAGCTTGATATTATTATAGTATCCAGATGAAATAAGGGCCATGATTCCTTAAACATCACTTTTACTCAAAAAGCAAAAGAGACAAAAAAGATTGGATAAGGGGAAGACTGTGGGGCCTAACATTTTATGTGACAGGGACAGGCCCTGGATTCACATTTAAGATTCGGCTAAAGATGAAGTGTCCCCCAACCCAGGCAGTAGGACCTACCCCCGTTCTTGTTAAAAAACCTCCAATGCCCCTTCCCAGACCTGCTTTTCCCGGACCTACCCTAGTTGTTCCAGCTATTCCAACAGAAGTCTATACCCCTTCCTCAGACCTGAAACTTACATTGCCCCTACTCCCCCAGATACTGAAAACCGTCTGTTTAGTCTGGTACAGGGGGCTTTTTGGTACGCAATAGTACCAATCCCAACATCACTAAGTCTTGTTGGCTGTGTTATGCCTCCAATCCCTCATATTATGAGGGAGTTGCTCAAGTCAAGACAAACAATAAGGCTGAGGACAATTCTCAGTGTCCTTGGGGAGAAAACAGAAAACTAACATTAGCAGCTGTCTCGGGAAATAGACTTTGCCTGGAACAAGTCCCACATGACAAACGGTAACTCTGTAATCAGACTCATCATCTCCAGTCTTCCAATAATAGAGGTCAGTACTTAGTCCCTCCCTTAGTCACAGTATGGGCTTGCAACACTGGACTCACTCCCTGTGTATTTACATCTGTTTTTAATACTTCTAAAGATTATTGTCGTTTAGTTCAGAGTGTTCCTAGGCTTCTGTATCATGATGACAGTTTTTTGTCAATGGATTCAACCACTGGACCCGGTATAAAAGGGAACCCATTACCATGACCTTAGCAGTGCTTTTGGGTCTAGGAACAGCAGCTGGGGTCGGCAAAGGCACAACTGCCTTGATACAGACCCCCCACTATTTTCATGAATTGCACAACCGCTATGGATGCAGACCTAGGAGCACTAGAGCAGTCCATCACCAAACTTGAAGAAACTTTGACCTCGCTACAGAACAGGAGGGGGCTAGATCTACTTTTTCTCAAAGAAGGTGGACTCTGTGCCACACTAAAAGAAGAGTGTTGTTTTTATGTAGACCATTCTGGTCTTATCAGGGACTCCATGGCTAAGCTCAGAGAAAGGTTAGAAAAATGAAGCAAAGAAAGAGAAGCGTATTAAGGATGGTATGAAAATTGGTTTAACAGGTCTCCCTGTTTTACGACACTGATTCCACCCTGGCAGGCCCTCTGATTATTTTTTCCTCCTGCTTTCTTTTGGGCCATGTATTTTAAATAAGCTGGTTGCTTTTGTTAAAGATAAAATAAACACCATACAAGTCATGGTCCTCAGACAGCAATATCAACAAGAAGAAAGGTCGTTCTAAGATTAGAGCTATCCACTAAAAGAAGTGGGTAATGAACAGCAAAAACTTATAATTTTGGGTCTTATAGCATTGTGGTATGTAAGTTCAAGAAATTCAGGGCTGAAGAATAGACCCAGGCGGGTCCAGGCACAGCCATACTCACCCTGTAGCTAAGAATTTCCGGCCATAAAAGATTAAAAAGAGAATGCAGGAACTAGCCACTGCTATCAGGGCGGACCAAATGGCCATCTGGCAGGATGGCACCTCCCTATAGACCCCATAAATCATACATTGACCAGGTGTCCTGCTGACCTCGAGAAGTCCCAAGCCCTTGTGTCTTTCTCCATTTTAGCAGGTACATATTACCCTGCTAATTTGTAATCATCCTGCCGCCATTTAAATAAGCCAATTATGTGTAATGGCGCAAATTCTTTTGGCTCCCCTGTTTTTGGTTTGTGGTTTTTGCCTTTATAAGCCTGTAAAAAGTTTGGGCTGGGGTTGAACTCCCCTGCCCCCTGCGCGGTGCATGAGTTTCGTCCTCAGCATTCTGGCTTGAGCGAACCTTTGTTGTTTGTGTGTTTGTATGCCATTAAACCCTTGTATAATTACAGTGAGTTCGGTCTCAGTGTCCTACTGGGTGCGCGCTTGCCCGAGAAGGGACACCCCACGGTGGTCTTTCAGTAGGTTTTCTGAATAAGTTTGTATTACATGGCAAAAAAAAAAAAAAAAAGATTTATTATATTCATTTCCTTCCTTCTCATGGTGTTTAAGGCATATATAATGCAATTGAATACTGCACATTCGGATTATTAACAGTTTTATACCAAGTTCCAAATTTAACATACCACGAAATGAGAAAGCGTACAATATATATTCCAATCATGAATAAGCAAATGAATGTAGGGATATAGTTTTCAGGTACTAAGATACATAGCTATTAAGACATGATCAGAACAATTTAGATCAGAGGATATTAGCCTAACCCCTATGACTTAAATTTCCCCTTGGCTGTATACTCAGAGCTCTGTGTCCTGTCTGTTGCTGATTGGAACAATGCTTTGTTTTTCAGTAGCTTCCTGCATGAATTTAACATGGTCATACACTATAGACCGTCTTAGCAGGAATCAACTTAATGTGGATCTAGGAATCTGTTACCTGTAGAGAAGGGCCTCTCTGTTAAGAATGATCAGTGACCATTGTACCTCATTGTTTCTACAGAGGATCCTAAAGGGTGCATAACCTGCTGTGAAAAAGATCTAGGCCCTCTAATCCATGACACAAGCCTAGTTTCCATTTGTTCAGTTATGTCAGATTTTGTACTAATATATTCAGGCAAAGTAATTACTGTTATATATCTGTTCTATCCAAGATTTTAATACTATTGGTTGCTATTTTGCATTGAATCCTAGAGCTGATGAACCAAGTAAAGAACACTGGGAAATCACCTAGATAAAAGAGATAAAGTGTGTGATGGTTACACCTTGTAATGGCAATGACTCTTTGAATTAAGAGGCCTTAAAAAGAAATGAAATAGAAACTTGAGTTTCTCAGTAATGTGAGTCACTCTGGTATCAGGTCTCTTTAGCCTGAGGATACAAGAGAAGACTCTAACCAACATCATTGACAGTCTTGGTCTTAGGTCATCATGATATCCCTTTCTATGATCCCAAGTGTATTACAATATAATAAGTAGAACCACCAAAGGCAATAAAGTAAAGACAGCACTAATCACTGAGTCCTAGGCATGCTAAATGCTAGGCAGTCACTCTGTCAACTGAGCTATGTACAGACTCTGTTCCCAATATTCACAGATTTAAGTTTTTTCCAATGAAGCCTAGAAGCTGCTTTCGAAGGAAGATGTGTTCTATGACTATGTCCTAGCACAGTCTGCTGGAAATGGCACCTCAGTTTCTGGTCAGTACTAGGAGAGCAACAGCAGGGAGGTAAAAGCTATTCACTATTGCGTCCCGCTCGACCGGCAAGAAAGATACAACAAACTAGAATCTTCCACAGCAAGAGCTTTATTGCTTGCTTATCAGGAAGATCCCGAACCGGGAAAATGGCGCTGCTTTTATAACCTGCAGCGTGACATTTCAGCACCTGATATGGCATGACAGCTCCTGATTCATTGCTTGCCCATCACCTAAATATTTCACCCCGAGATTGGGAGTGACTAGGAGTGAATTCACTCTCGCACCTTCGTACAAGGCTTCTTTACTAGTTAGCCACAGCGGAGGCCCGCACCATCTTATAATGGCGATTGCTCGCGGCACACACGGCTCTCCTCAGAGATTACTGGTGGCATGCATGAGATTGCTCGCAGTACGTACCTGCTCTCCACATCTTCCCCTTTTTATTTTATTAAAACTTGAGGCTGGTCTAGGCCTGTGTAACTTTGCCCATCCACTGTGGCTCCTGTCTTAGGTCATTCCTTCAATGTCACAGCCTTTCCTGTCATAGGGTAACCCTATCGCCACCGGGCCCCGTGTCTTAGGTTGATCTGTGCATGAGGAAAGTTGCCCGTCCCTGGATACCACAGTGCTATGTGACATTAACTACTAAATAAACTAGGGCGAACTCTATAAAAGAGGACAGCCACCAATGTCAATTAATTTTTGAGCATAGATAGCCAGATTTCAGGGAAGGCCCCTTGCTTGATGGCAGCAAGTGCTTGGGTTATCAAAACCTTGTCACGTGTTTGTTGGGTTCTGAGCTTGCAAACCAACCAGAGCATGACCACAAGTCCACAGCAGGTGGCAACGCCAAATAAACCTACCCCCACCCATACCTTAAAATAAGAAAAGGCAGATGAAATCCAGGAGGAGAGGACCTCTGTCAATGACAGGTCCACTCGTGTTGAGTTGATCTTTAGAATGGCCGCTCTAAGGTCCTCAAGGGTCTCATCGAATCTTTCAGACCAGTTTCCTGCAAGATATAAAGAAACCTGTCTAGACATATTAGCTGCATAAGTAAAATTTCATATTGGACACTGGTAATGCACAGAGCTTCCAGTTTTCTTTCACAACCCAACTGGGCCATCTGGTATAGAACACCTATCTGTTCTTCCGCCAGGTCAAGGCACTGATTCAAAGTCATCAGCCCTCCCTTTAACTTGGTACTAGCAGAAGTTTGGACAGTGATGGCATCAGCCAGATCTGCTGAAAGCTGATTTAATTTTGTGCCTGATTGAACCGCACTAACCATAGCATACCCTGCAGCTGTAGCAGCAGCTGCACTGGCTGAAATTGCTATGATCACGGCAGCAGTAATGCCAAAATCTCTCTTTTTTCAAAACATAGATAAGATGGAGGGTGTATCCACCAGAACAGGGATCCAACGTGGGATCCGTGCCACCATGGCACGGGTGTTCTTTGTTACATCCCAACATTGAGAAATCCAACAATTATCATTGGAACAGATTTCAAATGAATCATTTGAAAGAATAAACAAGAAAGCGGGGTAAACACAGACTGTGGTAGATGGATAATTAATCTGGTTTACCAAAGTTTTATTAAACCCAGTGATCTCTGCACTGGTATTACTATATCCATAAGAGTCCAGGGAGGCATCATGTATTCCCCAATACTGAGCAAATCTTGAGATGCCAGTAAAAGAAGCCTTTCCAACTGCTCCTCCCTGGATAAAGATCAAAGGATTGAGTTCTGTACAACTGCCATTGACTCCACAAAGCACCCACTTGTGAAAGGGATGCATTCTAATGTCCTGTATGAAAAGTCCCTTTTTCATAACAAATTCCTTCTCTGGGTTATCTATCATGTTGGGAGAAAAGGAAAAGGTTTTACTCTGATCTGCCCAATGAGTGATGGAGGATTGACAATCAGACCAAGGCAGGATCAGCCCTTCATCTTCCAAACTACAATGAGGGGCTATTTTTGGTTGGTGTGGACGTTTTTTGTCTGAAAAGTTAGGTGGTAGAAATGTACCATTTACCCAATTTACCTCGTGCCAAAAGGTCCGATTTGTAAAGGTTATCTCTACATTGGAAGTATCTTGGTTTGTGCTCACGCAACCTCCTCTATGCTCATTAAACTTCCCCAAAGCTCGGGCTGTGAGGTTGATACAATTTCCTGGTCCATTAATTCGAAAACATAAAGAACCCTGTTCTAGTAAAGTGCGATTTTCTCCTAATGGTGCTCGGGTTGGGATCATAGGGTAAATATGGCAAATCCACTGTTTTATCAGTAGTAAAGAATTTTGGAAAAACTATAGCATCATAGCGAACTGGCATTGGTTTAGGGAAAGTTGAGAGAATAGCCCATCTCTGCTGGCCCATTATACTAGGAACCTGAGACAAGTTCAGCATTGTCAGGATCAGGAACAGTCCTCGGGAGGTCAGCATCTTCTGCACCATCCTTGATGAATATCCTGGGGATGAGTCATTCCGGCAGCCAAAATGGGTTGTCTTCACTCTGTGAAAAAACACAAACAGCTCCCCAGGATCTGATTAAGATAGGATCCGGGCCTTTCCACTGACCAGTTAAAACATCCTTCCCTTTGACCATTTCTTTTGGTCTATCAGGGTCTGAGCTATGTCGCTCAGCTGCAGAGTGTCCCTGCTCGTCGAGATTCAAAAAATTAAGTGTAAAGAGTGCCATAGATACTGCTACTCTTGGCACTGAGGGCAGAGTCTCATCAACTCCCCCTTTCTGTTTTATAAGATTTGAGTTTGGGGTGGGCACGTTCCACAATGCCTTGTCCTTGAGTATTATAAGGAAGGCCAGTCAAATGAGTGACATCCATTTGATGACAAAATTGTTGAAATTAAGTAGAATTATATGCTGGCCCATTATCCGTTTTTAGAATTGTGGGCTTGCCCCACACACTCCCCGCTTCTAGGCAGTGCTGTATAACATGAGAGGCTTTTTCACCTGTTAAAGGTGTGGCAAATATTACACCAGAGCAGGTGTCAATAGAAACATGTAAATATTGATTTCTCCCAAAGGAGGAAATATGACTGACATCCATTTGCCAGACCTGTAATGTCCTGACGCCACGAGGATTTACCCCTACATGAGGAGTAGGTAAAAATTGACAACAGTTTTGACATTGGGTGACAATGTCACGAGATTCTTTCCTGGTTAAAGTAAAACGGTGGTGTAATGTCTCAGGTGTCACATGAAAGCATTCATGAAATTCTCTTGCAGCCTCTGCCTGTGAGGACAAAGCAGCAGCCACGATTCTAGTGGCTTTGTCTGCTAAGTCATTTCCATGAGACATGAGGCCAGGAAGGCCAGAATGACCTCAAACATGAGTAATATAGACAAGATGTCTTCTGTATAACAAGGCTGACTGAATCTTTTGAAAAATGTGAGCAAGCTTACTAGTTGGTTTAATTAAGCCTGCAACTTCAAGCATATTAACTGCATTGAACACATATAAGGAATCAGATACAATATTGAGCGGTCCCAGGAAAGTTTCAAGGACTTCTAGAACTACCAAACACTCTACAACATGGGGTGATGAATCATTATATTGTTTAGATGTTACTTGGCCATTTACTACATATGCACCTATACCAGATTTGGATCCATCTGTATACACTACTACCCCATCCGGAAGTGGGTGTTTGACTGTTATTATTGGAAACACTATAGCTTGGCTTAAGGCAAATTGTAAAATTGTATGTTTTGGATAATGGTTATCAATTTGTCCTGAATAGGAGGCAACCAAGACTGCCCAATCGTTGGTTGTTGCTGCCAGGGTTTGAACTTGAGCAGAAGTATAAAGTACACTTACTATATAAGGTTCTTACCCGAAATAAGTAATGGCTGATTTATCCCCCTAAGTGCAAGTTGAGCAACTGCATTAGGATACCACTCAATGATTTTTGCAGGAGAAGCATTAGGATGGACCCACAACAAGGGCCCATTTTGCCATAAGACCACTGTTGGTAACTGTGCAGTTTTTATTATGCACAATTCAAATGACTTTGACTCGTCAATGCGTTGTAATTGAGCATCTTGTAGGGCCTTTTCTACAATTTGTAAAGCTTGACATGCAGATGGGGTAAGTGCTCTGTGGGAGGAGATATGGGTATCTCCCTCTAATATGTCAAATAAGGGCTTTAATTCTGCTGATGGAATTTTCAAAAAGGGTCTCAGCCAATTAATATCTCCTAACAATTTTTGAAAATCATTCAAGGTATGTAGTTGATCTTTGCGAATCTCTAATTTTTGAGGAACAATTTTGTCAGGATAAATAAGTTACCCTAGGAAGGCTCCCATTCGAGCAACTTGCACCTTTTCGGTGGCCACCTGCAATCCCCATTGCCCTAACGTTTTTATTAATATAAGGTATGCATCTTGCAATAACTCTAAATTTTTATGGAAAATCAAAATGTCATCCATATAAATTATCACCTGTAATGATGGAAAATGTTCTCTAACTGACTTAAGTGCCAAATGTACATACAGTTGACACATGGTGGGGCTATTCGCCATCCCCTGAGGTAGGTCCTTCCATTGGTATTTTTGATCTGGCTCTAAGTAATTAATGGCTGGGATCGTAAATGCAAATCTTTGCCTATCTTGAGGGCATAAAGGTATAGAGAAAAAGCAATTTTTAATGTCTAGGATTATAATTTCCCAATTTTTGGGTAAGGCAGAAAGTAATGGTAGCCCTTGCTGAACTGGTCCAAACAGATGCATTTGCGCATTAATTGCTCTAAGATCATGTTATAAGCGCCATTTGCCAGATTTTTTCTTAATTACGAAAATAGGTGTATTCCAGGGTGAGTTAGAAGGCTCTAAATGCCCCAAGTGTAGCTGTTCAGAAATTAGTTTTGTGGCTGCTTCTAATTTTTTAAGAGGAGAGAGGCCATTGGGGAACCCATACAACTTCCTCTGTAAGCCATGGTATGGGCATGGAACCCTCAACAGCTGTCTCTAGAAAAAATCCAAACCTTGTCTCCCATTATTACCTTTTTGAGGGATAGGTTCAAGTTTACCCTGCTCTCCTTTTCCTAATCCCCTTCCTTCTTTATAGCATATTTTCTTAATCATTCGAACAGCTTGTGGCGAGCATGCATTAGTTAAGGTCAGTCCTAGTGCCTGTAAGATGTCTTTCCCCCAGAGATTTACTGGGAGTGGTAAGACATAAGGAGTGAATCATCCCATTTGACCTTCAGGCGCTGTCCAGCTCAAAGAACGGGAACTAATAGTGGGACAGGACTGATAACCGAAACCTTGCAAAGAATGTGATGACTGAATAACTGGCCAAGTTTTCGGCCACCAGTAGAAGAAATAATACTTTTGTCTGCTGCTGTGTCTAAAATCCCCTTAAATTGTTTCCCTTCTATAACTAACTCTAAAGAAGGCCTGGAATCTAAAGGCATTATTAAATAGGCCGAATCATTTCCAGTAGAACCAATCCCTCTGGTAGCTTGAGGGACACCAGAAGAGGGAAAACAGCCATGTAGGCTTGGCTGAATTACTAACTGAGCTATTCTATCTCCTTGTGAAATAGAAACGACACCCTGAGGACAGGAACAGAGAACTTGAAGTCCCCCTTCATAATCTTGACCTACATCTCCAGGGTGAACAATAAGACATTGTAGTGAAAGGGAAGCCCTGCCCAATATTAGGCCGACACTCCCAGATGGCAGAGGTCCTTTATAGTCAGTAGGAATAGGCTGCTCTCCCATTTGAGGGATCAGCATGAATTGGGTGGTGGTACGGAGGTCCAATCCAGCTGAGCCTTCTGTTGCCCTGCGGACTGTGGGGTCCACCATTCGCCTGTCGTGGTCCCGTATGATTTCGGGCCCTAAGACCTGAGGGCCCTGTACTGGTTTTTTGAAATGGTGTCATTATCTACTGCTTGAGGGAATCCTGGCTGCAGGAGCCTGCCTCGAATGTCCCTGATTGAACGACAAGCGCTAGTCCAATGATATCATTTTCCACACTTAGTGCACAATCCTGGTGCTCTCCTTTTAACAAGGGCTCTACAGTCCTTTTTTAAGTGTCCAGGTTTGCCACGATTATAGCAGAGTTTGAGCTCAGCCATGTCAGGGCATTTTTGCACTTGTAGAATGGCAGCTGCTAAACCTGCATTAGTGAGTGGCCCACCAAGTTCACGGCAAACCTTCGACCAGTCCTGCAGTCCCTTGCTTTTTCCAGGTGTAATAGCTGCCCTGCATTCCTGGGTAGCCTGTTCATATATCAACTTTTCAATTAAAGGCATAGCTGCTTTTGTATCTCAAAATATTCTCCCTGCTGCCTCTGTCATTCTAGCCACAAAAATTGAGTATGACTCCTGGTAGACCTGAGTGATCTTGGTCAAATGCCCACTTGCCTCTCCCTTCTTAGAGAGTGCCTTACATGCCTTAACAGCGGCAGCTGAGATCTGGGCGTATGCTCCCCAATGATAATCTGTTTGGTTAGCAGCATGCTGTCCCTGACCTGTAAGCAATTCAAATGTCCATGTCCTTTGGTTTCCTTCCATGGTGGCATTGGCCCTTGCCTGCGTCTGACAGGAGTCCTGCCACAAAACTTTCCATTCAAGATACATCCCCATACTGGGGGCTGCAGCTTTTACTACAGTCTGGCAATCACCAGGAGTCATAGTGTGAGTTGCAAGCCTTTCAACTTGTGCTACAGTGAAATTAGCTCTGACTCCATAACACGGACTGTTTCTGCAAGCTCCTTAATCTGTATATATTCTACTGGAGCGTGAACATGCCCTCCCTCAGCTCTTTCAAAAACTGGAAATGCCTGTTGTATCTTCCTCTGTTCCTCTTTTGGTATAAATGAGTCTGAATGATACCTCTGCACATAAGGCTCAGAATGGTGCCTCTGCACATAAGGCAGAGGTGCACTAGAACCCTGAATTTGCATATCCGAAGACTGCGCAATGATTTGACATTTGTCTCTAGCTGCTTTCATATTATTCTGTAACTGATTAACTCGTCTTTCATCTGACTGGTATCTTTCTCCCTCACAACCTGTCGCTTTCTTCTCTAAGTCTGTTTCCTCATAGGAGCTAAGTTCCTTATCTGATTCTGAGCTACTGACAGCTAGCTGCTTAAACTCATCTAGTGGTGGGTAGAGGCTTCTTTCCTTATGTGCCTCTCCAGCTCGATCTCCCTTCTTCTCTCCCTTTCCATCCCTTTTTCTAATCTCTCCCCAGGTATTTTCCCTGACATTCTCTTTTCCTCTGTCTCAAGGCTCATGGAAAGGCCTAAATTCTTCAGTGCACTTTGTTTCCTCTCTATTTTTACTCTCTCTCCCTGATCTACCTCTGATAGACTTTCTTGAATTTCGTCCAGAACTTTCTGCCCTGCTTCTACCATTTGCTGACAATCCTCATCTGTTAAACATGATTTCACCAATTTCATAGCAGCATCATCCCTGCTTTAAGTTTGCCTTTCTGCTGTTCCCTAACTAGATCTCCTTTCAGTTTGTCCCAAGAGGCGACAGTTAATGACAATGAGCAAGCATACCATGGTGCAACACGGTCTATCTCTCTGACAAATCCCTCTTAGGTCTTAGTGGCGATTTTTAGGCCACACTGCTTCAGGACTGAGCGTAAGCCCACTACTATAGAATGGGAGATTCCCATACTGCCGCTGTCCAGGCCTGACCGGGCCTGAAATTGGTTGCTGTCCAGGCGCTGTCCAGGCCTGACTGCGACTAAGAACCAGTCAACAGTTCCAGTGGTGGAAACAAAACGAAACCAAAAGGAAAAGTGTAATCGCCATGCAAACAATCAAAAGGGCTTCTAACTCTGGAGAAATTTCAAGATTGTACGTATCTTGTAGAGCCTTTTGTCCCACAGTTCTGATTCTGCCCCGTGAATGAGGGATCTTCCTTGCGCAGGTGTGATGACAGTTCCCGGGTTTTGGCACCACTTATTGCGTCCAGCTCGACCAGCAAGAAAGATGCAACAAACCAGAATCTTCCTCAGCAAGAGCTTTATTGCTTGCTTCTCAGGAAGATCCCGATCCGGGAAAATGGCACTGCTTTTATAACCAGCAGTGTGACATTTCAGCACCTGATATGGCATGACAGCTCCTGATTCATTGCTTGCCCATCACCCCACTATTACACCCCGAGAATGGGAGTGACTAGGAGTGAATTCACTCTCGCACCTGCGTACAAGGCTTGTTTACTAGTTAGGCACTGTGGAGGCCCGCACCATCTTATAATGGTGATTGCTCACGGCACACATGGCTCTTCTCAGAGCTTACTGGCGGCACGCACGTAATTGCTTGCAGCACATACCGGCTCTCCACAATTCACCACGATATCTGCAGTCCCTTCTATGAATAGTCTGTTGTAACCTGGAGAGTTCTGGTCATCCACTCTGATACCACTACTGTTGTAGCAACTTGAACTTCTCTTAAACCAGTCAGTCCCTTTCTATAGAGATGATTCATCCCTGAAGCATCTACATGGGAGAGAGAATGGGGAGCATAGAAATCAGAGAGAGGCAGAAGTAATCTAGACTTCAAGTTGAGAAAAGAAAAAGTGGTCCTGGGGAAAATACAGTGATTTCTGGGTAGAGAATATGGAGCATCCCAGTAAAGGTAGTTCTGAACTGGCTTGTTTATCTTGAAGGCAGACTTGGGCATTGTATAAAGCTCTCTTGTAAGATCTCATACACAAAATTTTGCTCAATGTCTGACTCAGAAGTAATATTTCAGCAGTATCTAGGATTCATGCTGGAAAAAACTGGAGAAAAGAAATCAGGATTTTTGTGGGCCAAGGTCCATGACATAAGGCTTCAGATATCTAAATTGGCAAAGCTCATGCAGCCAAGAGAAACCTTTACACAGACACCTAGAGTCTTGTGGCAATGAGCCAGGATCAAATTCACCATAACTATCCATATTTTAGCATTCCTTGTGCTATGATAATAAAGGACACAGCCTGAGTTCATATAAATCATTAGGTCTGCTTTTATTGGGTTCTAACTTCCTGGGGCCGGGCTCTAAAGCAGGACAAATCTTTCCTCTGATCAGCAGAAGATATAACATGACCTAGTCATGTCGGGCATGCATGCAGAGCTTAGAGAATGAGAACCCTGAAGGGGCATAGAACCTCAAGAGATCAAGAAATAAATTGACTTCTGTTTGGCATTTGCCTGTCAGAGAGAGAAGCACTTAAGGCAGGGTCATCTCTGCCTTTCATTGTTTCAGGACTCAACACTCTGCAACTTTGTTTCAATACCTTCTTTCTGTTAACCATTAGCTTGCCTTTAGCCTCCTAGACTCAGTGTTGCTGAGTGTGAAACAGAGTATACTCCTGACAGCCTCAGGAGCATGTAGATGTGTAAGTCACAAACAAGTACCAATTCAAATGTGTTGTGTCTGGCCAGCGGCTCACATGTCTGGGTTCTAATCTGGAAAGGAATCTTGGAAACCTGGAAGAGAACAGGGAGCTAGGCAGAGAAGAGAAAGATGTAGCTAAGGCAAAATTCTGAACAAAGCTCAATTTTACTATTTCTGAAACTCATTTATGAAGCAGGGGTAGGGACCTGATTCCCGCCAAATCATCTTGGAGTAAAGTTACAGGTGAACACGTGATGGGTCCAGAAATGCTAGTTGGAAAGCAGCAGCAGTGGGAGTGGCAGGGTTATAGAGCTGCAAGCTCTGCTGAGATGCTCTCTAATACTGAAACCTGAGCAGATCAGCTGAAAATGAAAGGAAGCTTGTTCAGGTATAAGACTAAAAATAAGGGTTCTGGGCATGGAGGAACAACACTTGTGAAATATCAATCTGATATATAAGGAAAAACAGAAATAGACTAGCAACAACCAGTCCCAGAGAATAGAGGGAGATATCTTACGAGGTTAGTCAAGCACCATTTGCTCTTTGGAATGCCTAACTGCTCATCCATCCAATTTTGCTTTTAACCATCTCCTTTCTAATCTACCAGCCAGATAATATGCAAAGCCTGAGGGACCTTCTAACATTCAGTCCTAAAAGGGAGGTCACCATCAAATCTCCACATCAGTGTTCAGGAAACACTGTAATAAAAGACAGAAACAGTGTAGGATCATAAAAACTATCTTGATTGTAACTACTAGAATTTAGTCCTAGCTACACACTTTTATTAAAAAAAACTGACATCAATGAAATTTATATTTTACAGTTGTTTCTACAACAGAACAAACGATCTATATTTGGGGTTGGTCTTCCTATTTCACATAATCAAATCAGGAAAAAAAATTCCTCACAGGTGCCCCAAATTCCCAGAGTTTTAGTGAATTCCTAATATTATCAGGGTTACAACCAAGACTAGCCTTCATAAGTATACCTCTTGTCAATAAGACATACAATCATATCTCCTTATATTATATTAATTTCCAAAGGAAAGCAATAGTTATGCCTAGCACAGTATCCTATATCCAATATACAACTGCAAATAAAGTATATGAATTTCCAGGGCAGAATCATGCTTAACATGAGATAAAATTCCATATACAACTACAATCATATTTAATCTTTTAGAACAGATTACAATTTCTTAATTGTAACACCATATAAAATCAAATTCAAAGCATTGTTTACTTTCAAAGTACACTGACATGATTATACATTCTCATTCAAAATAAGAGGAAAAGAAACATAAACAGGAAATATTGGGAAAATCAAGATCAAATCTAGCTAGACAAACCCCAAATCCTAAATTTATGTACATTGTGGCTTAAAAAGCTCTTCCTATCTAGTTTCATGACTACAATATATTTCTCTGTCTTGGGCTGGTTCCATTCTTTGTGTGTAGCTTTCTTTGAGAGATATCGCACAGCTGTGGACCTTCTTACATCCTGATTGCTATATCACAATATAGGCTTCCCTTTCATACCTTCACAAAAAGCCTCTCTAGGCATCTATGCAGGGACTTCGCTGCAACCTGGATGCCCTCAGTGGCTTTCCATAACCACGTAGGAAGACTCCATGGCTCTTTTCCTTCTGTATCCTTCATTAATCTGATGAAAGAACTACATGGTGGATGTTGCCAAGTTCTTTTGCCTGCTTTAGATAGAACCTGCCTGCTTCCTTGAATATTTTTTCATAAATTTGATATGTTGTTTTTCTGCTATAAACAGATCAATCCTTGGGACATTTCTTTGCACAAGTTGCAGGATTAGCTTGGCGGATACTCACCTCGAGGAAACAATTCCCTTTATTACATTACTCCTTATATCTTTCAACACTAGCTATGGCTCCCACAAAAAATTTTTCTGGTGCTCTTTTTTTCTCCAAACTTAAATTCTAGCTCATCCCTTAAAGAATGAGTACAATCAGGAAAACAAAAGTCAAGAAGCATTAGCGATGTGGGAATAAAGTACAGCTGTTCTGCTGGTGGGTGCTTAAGTTGGTACATCCAGGATAAAATCAGTGTGGAATTTGCTAAAAATATCTAAAAATAGAACTAACTGGTGACTCACCTATATCATACTTGAGTGTAGAAAAGATAGCATGGTTATCTATTGATACTTGCTCAGTCATTTTTGTTGATTTTGTTTTCAAAAAAGGAGATGCAATCAGCTGTAACTAAATTTGATAGAGAGTATATGGAATTTGAAAATACTATATAGTAAATGCGTTAAGTCAGGCCTATAAAGAGAAATGCTACGTGTCTGTAATCACATTTGGTCTAGCTTCAACTATTAGATTTTATGTTTAACTTGGAGTATCTGTGGAGATAAGGAACCCCAAAGTGGCACATGGCATGGAAGAAAGGATGAAGCCTTTATGGAAGGAGGGAATGACAGAACACATGCAACATAGTAGGAGGAGGAAACATTAGAGATTACAAATTTAGGTAAGCATGAGTATAGGATTATGTCTGTTATTCCCATACAGAATGCCACATTGTAGGAATTTTATTTAAAATATTACATTTAAGTGGCATTACTCTTGGTTACAGTCCAAAACTTGATACTACAACACTTTCTGAAGAAACCACATACTCGAGTAATAGAACATGAATAAATAAAGTTATAAACAATCTTGAAATTTAATTCTTAGGGCTTGATGTTATATAGTGGCAGAATGTTCTGTTTATGCTACTAGCAGAAAAATTAATCAAGCATATTACACATCTGTGATCCCTGACAACAAGATTAGTGACTCATTTGAAATATACTGTGTACATATATATATCATCTAGGTTTAAAGTTATATATTCCTGTTGTCTATTTTTCTGTGTTTACTTCTAGATCATAGGAACTATTTTACTGTTACCTAGAACTGATTTTAGAACGAGGACAGAATACTTTGTCTTAATAATTTCATGCCTACCTAAACATAAATACACAATATTGTTTAAAAAATAATAATTATGAATATTTTCTACCTGCATTGGGTAGTGCCATAATAAGTTCATATTTCAAACTACTTATTAATAATATGAAACAAAAAAATGTTAAATTTTAGGATAGATAGTTATAATACTTCAGAAAGTTGTCAACAAATTACACAGGGAAGGAGAAATAGAATACATCGATTTCTCCATGTATGGTTATTGAGATTTTGGCCAGGTATAGTAGCCTGGGTTGGCATTTGAGTTCTCTTAGTGTCTGTATAACATCTGTTCAGGCTCTTCTGGCTTACCTAGTCTCTGGTGAAAAGTCTGGTGTAATTCTGATAGGCCTGCCTTTATATGTTACTTGACCATTCTCCCTTACTGCTTATAATGTTCTATCTTTTTTTTAGTGAATGTGTTTTTCTGATTATTATGTGTTGGGAGGAATTTCTTTTCTGGTCAAGTCTATTTGGAGTTCTGTAGGCTTTTTTTTATGTTCATGGGCATCTCTTTCTTTAGGTTTGAAAAGTTTTCTTCTATAATTATTTTGAAGATATTTGCTGCCCCTTTAAGTTGAAAATCTTCATTCTCATCAACTCCTATTATCTGTAGGTTTGGTCTTCTCATTGTGTCCTGTATTTCCTGGATGTTTTGAGTTAGGATCCTTTTGCATTTTGCATTTTCTTTGATTGTTGTGCTGATGTTCTCTATGGAATCTTCTACACCTGACATTCTCTCTTCCATCACTTGTATTCTGTTGCTGATGCTTGCATCTATGGTTCCAGATATCTTTCCTAGGGTTTCTATCTCCAGCGTTGCCTCACTTTGGGTTTTCTTTATTGTGTCTACTTCCATTTTTAGGTCTAGTATGGTTTTGTTCATTTCCATCACCTGTTCGGATGTGTTTTCCTGTTTTTCTTTAAGGAATTCTACCTGTTTGGTTGTGTTTTCCTGTTTTTCTTTAAGGACTTGTAACACTTTAGCAGTGTTCTCCTGTATTTCTTTAAGTGAATTATTAAAGTTCTTCTTGATGTCTTCTACCATCTTCATGAGATATGCTTTTAAATCCGGGTCTAGCTTTTCGGTTTTGTTGGGGTGCACATGACTAGGTGGAGTGGGAGTGCTGTGTTCTTGATTTCTGTTAGTACAATTCTTACATTTGCCTTTGGCCATCTGGTAATCTCTGGAGCTAGTTGTTATAGTTTTCTCTGGTTAGAGCTTGTTCCTCAGGTGATTGTGTTAGCCTCTATCAGCAGACCTGGTAGACTACATCTCTGCTCTGAGTTTCAGTTGTCAGAGGACTCTCTGCAGGCGAGCTCTCCTCTCACGGGAAAGGTGCACAGATATATGGCCTTAAGACCCCCCTCCTGGCCGAAGAAGAAGGCCCAAAACAGGACCTGTCCTGAAGCTGAGTTGCTTTGGCCTGTCCCAGAAGTTGTTAGCTTCTGTATTCTACACTCTCACACGTCCAGAATACTCTCTGAGGAGTCCTGGAACCAAGATGTCTGCAGCTGATGCTCAGGCAAAGCACTCCTGCAATGGGCAGACCTCTTTCCTCTGGCTGGGAAAGTGGCCAGATGTCTGAAGCCTGTGCAGAATACTCTCGGCTGGATCCCGGAACCAAGATATCTGCTGCCAATGCTCACTCAAAGCAGTCCCGCACTGGTCAGACCCCTTTCCTCTGGCCTGGATATTTGCCAGTTGTCTGGGCCCGAAAAGTGGGCTTCCTTAGAAGCTCTGTGGCTCCCACCTCTCCCAGAAGCTTTTGGCTTCTGTATTCCGTACTCTCACCTGTGCAGAATACACCCGGTGGGGTCCTAGAACCAAGATGTCTGTTGCTGATGCTCAGGCAAAGCACTTCTGCACCAGGCGGACCCCCTTTACTCTGGTTCGGAAAGTGGCCGGATGTCTGGGGCCTTTGCAGAATACACTTGGCAGGGACCTGGACCAGTCTTGTGCTTCTTCAGAAAATTGACATAGTACTACCAGAAGATCCAGCAACACTTCTCCTGGGCAAATACTCAGAAGATGTTCCGATGTGTAATAAGGATTCATTCTCTATGATGTTCATACCAGCCTTATTTATTTATTTTGTTAATATTTTTTATTATTACGTATTTTCCTCAATTACATTTAGAATGTACATTTAGAAAGTCCCCCATACCGTACCCTCCACTTCCCTAACCACACATTTCATTTTTTGTCTCTGGCATTCCCCTGTACTGTGGCATATAAAGTTTGCATGTCCAACGGGCCTCTCTTTTCAGTGATGGCCTACTAGGCCATCTTTTGATACATATGCAGTCAAGAATTCCGGGGTACTGGTTAGTTCATAATGTTATTGGACCTACAGCGTTGCAGATCTGTATAGCTCCTTGTATACTTTCTCTATCTCTTCCATTGAGAATCCTGTGCTCCATCCAATAGCTGACTTTGAGCATCTACTTAAGTATTTGCTATGCCCCAGCCTTGTCTCACAAGAGACAGCTATATCTGGGTCTTTTCAGCAAAATCTTGCTAGTTTATGCAACGGTTTCATCGTTTGGAGGCTAATTATGGGATGGATCTCTGGACATGGCAGTCTCTAGATGGTCCATCCTTTTGTCTCAGCTCCAAACTTTGTCTCTGTAACAGTCTGGCGGTTCCTCAGAAAATTGGACATGGTACTGCTAGAGGATCCCACAATACCTCTCCTGGGCATATATCCAGAAGATGTCCCAACCAGCAAGAAGGAAACCTGCTCCACTATGTTCATAACAGCCTTATTTATAATAGCCAGAGGCTGGAAAGAACTCAGATGCCCCTCAACATTGGAATGGATACAAAAAATGTGGTACATTTACACAGTGGAGTACTACTCAGCTATTAAAAAATGAATTTATGAAATTCCTAGGCAAATGGATGGATGTGGAGGGCATCATCCTGAGTGAGGTAACACAATCACAAAAGAACTCAAATGATATTTACACACTGATAAGTGGATATTAGCCCGGAAACTTAGCATACCCGAGATATAAGATACAATTTGCAAAACACATGAAACTGAAGAATGAAGACCAAATTGTGGACACTTTGCCCCTTCTTAGAATTGGAAGCAGTCACCAGCATTATTTATAATAGCCATTTGCTCGAAAGAACTCAGATGTTGCTCAACAGAAGAATATATGATACAGAATGGATACAGAAATTCTGGTACATTTAAACAATGGAGTACTATTCAGCAGTTAAAAACAATGAACTTATGAATTTCTTAGGCAAAAGCATGTATCTGGAGGATATCAACCTGAGTATGGTAATCCAATCACAAAAGAACACATATGATATGTACTAACTTATAAGCCAATATTAGCCCCCAAACAGACTACTCAAGATACAATTTCCAAAACGCATGAAACTCGAGATGAAGGAAGACCAAAGTGTGGATACTTCATTGGTTCTTATAATGGGAACAAAATACCCATGGAAGGAGTTACAGAGACATTTTGGAGGTGAGAAAAAAGAAACGACCATCCAGAGACTGCTCCACCTGGTGATTCATCCCATAGACAACCACCAAACCCAGACAATATTGCATATGCCAGCAAAATTTTTTGACAGGACACTGGAATAGCTATCTCCTGTGAAGCTATGCCAGTTCCTGGCAAATACAGAATTGGATACTCACAGTCATCTATTGGATGGTACACAAGGCCCTTAATGTGGAATCTAGAGAAAGTACCCAAGGAGCTAAAGGGTCTGCAACCTTAAAGGAGGATCAACAATATGGACTAACCAGTAACCCCCTGAACTATGTATCTAGTTGCATATGTGGCAGAGGATGGCCTAGTCAGCCATCAAAGAGAGGAGAGTCACTTGGTCTTGTGAAGATTATATACCCAAGTACAGGGGAATGCCAGGGCCAGGAAGCAGGAGTGGGTGAGTTGGCAAGCAGGGTAGGGGAAGGTATAGGAAACGTTCAGGATAGCATTTGAAATGTAAATGAAGAAAAATATCTAATAAAAAATGAGTTAAAAATATTAGCAAAACCTTATATTAGCACGTTAACAGCACATCCTAAAGATCTCAAACACAAAGAAGAAATGACACCCAAAAGATGTGGTGGCAGGAAATAGTAAAACTCAGGGTGGAAAAAAAAATAGAAAGAAAAATACAAATAAATTTTTGGAACAAATATTGGTTCTTTGACAAGATCACTAAGATAAACAAACTATTATTCAAGTTAACTAAAATAAAAAAGATAATATCCAAATTAGCAAAATCAGATATTAAATGGGGGGACATAACAACAGACACCTGATAGGTCAGAATGTTTCGCAAAGTGCTTCTTCCTCCTAGAAGCACACTTGCTCAACCATATTAATTGCTGCTGTATTCATAATTATCTGCAACTGGAAACAACCTACATGTCCATAAACTGAAGAATGTATAACATATATGTTATATTTATACAATGGAACATTACTCAGCTGTTATGAAATGGATGGAAACAGAAAAAAATAAAAAAAAACAAAACTAAAAAAAAAAACATAACCTGAATAACGTATCCCAGTCCCAGGAAGATAAATATGCTATGTGTTGATTTATATGTTGATATTGACTGGGCTGGATAGTTTTTTGTCAACTTGTCACAAAGTAAAGTCCCCTGAGAGTAGGGAATCTCAATTGAGAAAATGTCTCCATAAGATTGGTCTGTGCAGAAAGGACTGCAGGGCAGTTTCTTAATTAATGATTGATGGGTAGGATTTCTGCCAATTGTTGATACTGCCATCCATGTGCTTGTGGTTCTGAGTTCTCTATGAGAAAGCATGAAACCATGGGGAACTAACCACTAAGCAGAATGCTGCAGACACTCTGGGCCCCTTTGTCTGCGTGGAACGGATCTCTAGTCACAGGTGGGCAAAGCGTTGGATGAAATGATAGATAGATACACAGAGAAGAGGTTGTGTAGAATCTGAATGTAATGTGTCAAATTGAGCATCAAACTTTTTATACAGAAGAGAATAGGAAAGTTGGGTGACACACAAGCAAGGTACAAAGAGGTTACTGGATTCTTACAGAAAACAGAGGAATACAAACTCAGAAGTTCTCACAGGAAACACCTGGGATAAAATTCACTGTTAACAACTGGGATCAAAAAGAGCTCCACCTAATATCCACATAATCTTAGAAGCCAGGGTCAAGGGATTCGTGCCCTTGCTATAGTTCCTATTTTAGTCTATTGTATAGACCACCTTCTCCCTAGGCCATTGTAAATACGTGTATATGGGTGGAACTCAGCTATATATAGTTCTAAGTATGTACTCTGCTTCCTCCTTAGGTCTCAAACTTTCTTCATCCTAGATGATGATAAATTCTTGTGTAGGGCAGTGACTTAGCTTTTATTCAAAGTGGTAGTATAATACCAGAGGCAATTCTGAATGCCACTGAATAGGCAACATTCTTACTAAATTCCAAGCCCATGGTCAGCTCAAGGACTTTCTAGGATATTGGAACACTGGCGAAAGCTTAGCTATATCAGAATTCAATCTTAAAAATAACTTATAATAAGATAACACTAAAAGAGAGCATGTGGATCCATACACCAGACTAACGCGGGAATAGGGGATGAGTATATGGGTTAATGAGAAGGCCAAAACTCCAGAAGGTGAGCTTCCGTGAAACTCTTTGCCTCATGAGTGCTTCCAGGCCTCTCGGCCTGTCAAGCTGACTCGACTGGTGTGCGTGGCAGCAGTACCCATCCATGGTCTCTGTATTAGCTCCTGCCTCTAGGTACCTGGCCCATTTCAGTTCCTGTTCTGTCTGTCTTCAGATGATGAATAGCAATGAAGAAGTGTAAACCAAATAAGTCCTACCCTCCCCAACTTGTGCTTGGGTTATAGTTTTTGGTGACAGCAATACAAAGATTAACACATTCTACATTACATATGTGATGGCCTGTCTACAATCTGTAGATCCAGTGAAGTTAGGTATAGAGGAAGGACTTGGGTGCATACATTGATGCCCATGGTATGGGGATATAGAATGGATTTTATTAGTGGACAAAGGTGGACAAGAAAGAGAAGATCAGGTGGCATAGGGGAGGGAGATGGGGTTGAATAAGGAAATGCAGGAAGAGATATTTGAAAGAGAAGAATTTGGTGAATGATGCCCGAAAGGTGTAGGAACTGGAGAGGATGGGAGGTAGTGAAAGAACCGTGGGGAGTAAAATTTGGGGGGACTGTAAGCAGGGTCTATTAAATGAGAAGTTAATATTATTTTTAATTTTACTAGAATATTAAGCATGGCAGAGGGGCTCCCAGGAATGTACATTTTACCTCCAAAAATTCTTGGTAAAAAAATTCATGGATTCTTGGTAAGGTGAACCACTTAAAAGCTCTTACCACTCTTAAACACTTAAAAGCTGGTACCACTCTGTTACCACTCATGCTGTTGTAGAGTTTCTCTCTACTTGCTGCCCTCAAATCACATCCCTCATAATCTATGGATTGTATGAAAATTTAAGGTGGGTTCCAGCCCCTCACTGGGCAATATCATTGCCACCCACAGTGTTAGTTAGATCTAACTTTCTCAAGGATTGCAGCTGATGCAGATTAATACTTCAACCACGATCTTGGAAAGAATTACTACGAAAAGCATGCCTTTTTTTTTTTTTCAAAAGTCAGGCTGGTGTTCAGATGATTATTATTTCTTTGTACCTATTTCCTCCCTCTGATTCCTGATATGATATAAGAAAAACATGGTTAATGTACAGATGTGCACCCTGAGGATTCGAAGTAGAAAGGGATGATAGGTTTTTACATAAAAGTTTAGTTTTGTGATTCTTTTAAGATTTTTGAAGGATTAATTTTTGAGATAGATAAAAACTAATCCTTTATGTATAACAGCAAATTTCAGTCTACCAGTAAGAGAAACTGGCTGAAAAAAATACCTTACTTGCTTACAAGTTGTTAATCTATAACAAGTTTTTTAGTTAGAAATGTGTGTTGGTTCTTGGGGATAATATTGGATATTTATAAACATAATTTATAAATAGCTCATCATAAAAGTATAGTGAGAAGATGCTTTTCCTTATATATTCTCATAATTATTCACTAGAAGAAAATAGAAAGTAACCAGTACAAATTTTATACTAATTGAAAGATTGTGCAGAGATATATAAGCAGTGTGAGAAAAATAAAGTTGGTGCTTTGTTCTATCCACCAAATGTGAGTATATATGGAAAGTGGTTGAAGCTTTGCACTGTCCAACAAATGTGTGTGTGTGTGTGTGTGTGTGTTTGTGTGTGTGTGTGTGTGTGTGTGTGATTGTTTGTGCTTCTTAAAGCTTGCTTCTTCTACCATGTATGTAAATGTGTCTTGCCTGCTTTATATGCCATCTAACCAACATCCCCTCCTTGAATCATTGAACACTCTATCACAGCTACTCTTGGAAAGGCAAACAGACAGCAAACACACAGAACCCTACTGGGCATAACTTGAACATGTATGAGACCACCCACCTCTTCCAGTGACACCCTTCCTCCAACAAGGAAACACCTAGTCCAACAAGGTTACTCATCCGAATACAGCCTATGGGCCGATGGGAACCAATTCCATTAAAACTACCACACCTACCTAGCTACATGCATACATATATTCATGCATAAGAGATAAACAGAGAAAGAGGGTGAGAGAAATAGAAAGAGAAAGAGTGATTGGTAGATGATAGAGAAATAGTTGCATACATATCTATATAAATACATTCAATCATTACTTCATACATACATACATACATACATACATACATACATACATACATACATATATAGATGATGGATAGACAGATAATGATATGTGATATTAATCTAAACACTAAAGACATGGTGCCCTTTAACTCACACACACACGCCCTGAGCATTGTTTACAATCCTCAATTAAGACATAAAGGTTGGACATTCGAACTACAAAGACATATAAAAACAAATCCACAAAACTCACAATGTTCATTTGGTGTGCATAGATTTGATTAATATCTAGGATTTTCTTTTTTGTGTATATTATGAGAGATTACACCCTAAAATCTTTCTCAAACTTGTCCATTATTTTAGTTACTACCGTGTACAACCTGATACTTATAATCCACTAGATAGTAACGTTACAGAAGTTATTTATTGTGCTGAAGATATTCAGTCATACCCCTCAGCTCCAAAATATATCTTTTAAAGACACATAGTAAGGAACGATCTTCCAAATGACCTGAAATGAAACTGTCACCTGGTGGAAAATAACACAGCACAGGAAGAAGTTTACACATAAAATTTATATTCATGTGAATATTGGTCAAAATGATTCCAATTGTAAAGTTGAATTACATAGTGGTATGTCTTTGAAACAATAGGAAAAAATGATGTGCATACATTGTGTTTTCCAAAAAGAGTAGGAAATGTAAAACATTTAAGCAGTGGCATGTTGGTTTCTAATGCCAGGAGATGACTAACATAGCAACAGACTAATAATGTATCCTCTTCAAAAGTTAAAAGAAAACAGCAACAACAAGAAGAGAACAACAATCACAAGGAACCATGTCATCCGTGGCATCTTTAGGAGGATGTGCAGCACTCTGAACATGGTTCCAAGGACTTTAGTAGATGTCTATTGCGTTGTCAGCCTGACAGGTTTGTGTTCAACCATCCATGTCTGTATACTAAGGTTGGGAACAATCCATCGGGGATGAGTGACCTAAAGATGATGAGTTCTACTCCCCACTCTCCTTGCTGCTCTGGAGACTTCAAACCTGAGGGGAGGAATGTTATATTGATGAGTATGAGAATGCTCAAATCCTTTTTGTCTACATTGTGTAAATGTGGCATCTCTTTAAGTGAAGTGTAAGACCTGCTTGGCCAGAAGGTACAACCAGAGGCCTGTTGAATAAAGATGCTACTATAGAGACCCCATGTAATGAGAAAGGTCTTTCTGAAGTACCCTTGGACAGAGGTGGAATTTAAGATCCAATTATTCAAAAATGGCATGTAGGCACTACTGTAGGCCTTATTGTCATACCGAGAACATCCCCAACACTAATCAGAGATGTATGGCTAGTGGTCAGAGGTGAGTGGGTAATGGACATTGGGAAGAAATGAGACCCTATGAGCCATGAAAAATAGATAGGACCCCAATGGTCAGAGGGGAAATACACGAGGGCATCTTTGTGAGAATTTGGAAATCTAAAACCCCTTTGTACAGGTAAACTAGTATGTTGGTTGGGTAGAGTTTAAATTTGCATGTTCTTTCCTTGACATGAGCTCAAAGACTCAGCCTACCTCATGCAGTGGAGCCCATTCCAGGTACTTCCTTACAGCTAGCAACTCCTCATCAGAGACTAGAACATCTGTCCACTGTAGTAAATGTGGTGCCGGATCAGGAAGGAGTCTGAGCACTCACCAAAAACCTGGCTGACAATTCCACACTAGTTCTTCTTCTCAGGCATATGTTCTTCTCCTGGGTCTAGGTATGAATCGTGAGGAATACATCATTTTAGTTTCTGCATTGAGGAAATGAGCTTTTGTTCTGGGCTGTACTTCTTAATGTTCGGCTCAGGTAATTTAAGCTTGGGTGGTCTGGAGGTCCATTTGGGAGTTAAAATTAGAGGAGGGGGTGACTAAGTGTCTCCATCAGAGGAGAACATTGCAAGGTCATTATTGGTCAGAAAGGCATATTTGATGACCACTTGGGGAAAATGAGATCTGAGGCCCCTGGTAACTCAGAGTCAGTAGATTGAAATCTTTTAGGTCAAAGCAGAAGGATCTGTGGCCCAATTAAATAGACTTAGTAAGTTTACTCCCACAGGGGCATATTTAGAATGTCTGAGAACCCTTTGGATATTGGTGGACGGTAGCTCTCTATTAGAACAGGGAGGGCTGGTATATCTTTTGGTGAAAAGTGGAATATTTCAGGTATAGTCTAAAAGCAAATTCAGTAAAAAGACAGTAATTGGAATACTTTGGGCAAGGAGAGACATATGCAGTATCCCTATGTGCAGGAGAAGAATTGTTTCTGCCCGTCTCAGGATTGGTGATAGATCTAAGATTCTCTAAAATAGGAGGATGGTGATAGGAGCTTCATAGGATTGTATAGAATAATTTTGTCCTGTTATTCCTATGTCTGAAGCACTATTGATCAGAAATTGAACACTGATTGATACCTTGAGAATTCTAGGACATTCCAGGTACTTACTCCTTCATCAGCTCCAAACATGAAATCACAATCAAGAATACACATCATCTGAATGTCAGTGGTAGGCATGACAACAATCTTAGAAGTCTTTTAAGAGGGTGTAATGTAGTATTTTCTGGTTTAGTGTCTTCCTTAAATATATGTCCATCCACACATTCCTCTGCATGGAGGCCAGGATGTCTCTGTCTAAGGTAACAAAACAAAGATAGTAAACTGATTTACCCTTACCTTGATACTCTTCTGTTTGGGATATCAGTCCAGAGTGTATACAAATCTTTTTTGTAGAATTTAGGATATCCACATATTTTATGTAGCGTGTGGAAAGCAGGCAGCAATTGTTTCAGTATTCCAACAGGTTGGATGGTTATTTTTGGTCTATGAAACCTTTAGTCAGATGACATAAGAGCAAGGCCACTTTTCTTGAATGGAGGAATGTCTCCGAATATTTGTAACAGGAAGAAGTTTGGAAGTAATCTTAGACAGTTGTAATATAGCAGGCACACATAGTCAATAAGACAAGATCTATTTACACTTTACAAGAGAGTGTAGGTATGTGTCCACCACTGAAAAAAAAAAGGAAATATTTCAGTCCAATATGGGCATTCGAGAAGGCTTTGTTGCCCGATAGACACAGGGAGAAGAGGAAATATTTATGACTAGATGTGGTGTGTCTGAGGCTCCCATAGGGAGAGGGAGAGGCACTGAAGCCCTGGTATGACTGGATGACATTTATAGACCTCTTCGACAGAGGATGTGAATTTGAGAACCACTGGAACAAAAAGAGTCATTCTGGTGCCCCTTTCAAATGAGGAGTTCGATGTGAGACACAGTTAAATGGAAATTTTTGCCCTCCATCAGATAGAGAATAGTTTGGAATTCTTTCTGATCAGAGAGGGTAATTATTGAAGACCTTTTGGACTGGAAGTGAAGTTTGGGGCCTGGGGCAGGTAGAGATGATCTCAGGCCTGTCAGGCTTACAAGACAGATATTGGACCCTCATGTATACAGAGGGTACATTTGATATATAATGGACACAAATTAGTGGTCTAAGTATTGATGTAGAAGATTAAAGCAGAATTAGAGTCTGCTTAATGTCCCCAACCTCTTTAGGGTTAAGGAAGTGACCTAGCCTACCTTAAGCAGGAGAGGTAGGACTGCTTCACAACTTAGAAGATTCCCATCTTCACATACACCTTGGTAAGCCTGGCAGCAATACAAGTATTATGCACCAGGCATGACTGTAAGTCTCTAAGTACTCTTGAAGCTTATCATCAGTTATATGGGTGTTTGCATGAAGGATGGTACGAAGGATAGATGACCTAAGTTTCAGGCTCTGTTAATGCAGGGCAGAATTAAGTGAAGTATAATTTCCTAGAGACCATCGTTGGAGGGAAATGATCTAAAGCTCATGATTGGAGTGTTATATTTGAGGCTCATATGTATGTAAGGATGCTCTTAGGATACCTGGATTTTGGTACCCTTGGGAAAAATGAAAATTCTGAGATTCCAATAGTAAACTCCAGTCATAATTATAACTGACCTTGGGCAGAAATGGAAGGTTTTGGGTATTGTTGGTAACAGCAGTAGGTCATGAAGGCCACCTATCCCAAGTGAAATTCTGATGACCCTTCATCCAAAGGTGATGGTATGAGATACCTTGAAAACAGGTTGAGTAGCATGTGTTCATACCTACAACTTTTATGACCTTCCGGACCCATTTTGCTTAAAAAGAAAGAACCTGGGGCTGGAGAGATGATTCAGTGGTTAAGAACACTGACGGCTCTCCCAGGGCTCCTGAGTTCACAAACATCTGTAATGGTATCCAGTGCCGTCTTCTAATGTGCAGGCACACATGCATAGAGAACACTGTATATATAATAAATAACTAAATACTTAAAAAAGAAAGGAACAAAGGAATGAAGGAAGGATGGAAGGAAGGAAGGAAAGAAGGAAAGAAGAGAAAGAAATTTAGGAGGGAAGAAAGAAGGAAGGAAGAAAGAAAGAATGAAAGAAAGAAAGAAAGAAAGAGAGAAAGAAAGAAAGAGAAAGAAAGGAGAGGAAGAGAATGAAGGAGGGAGAGAGAGAAATAGAGAGAGATAGAAAGAAAGAGACAGAAAGCAAGAGAGAGAGAAAAAAAGAAAGAAAGAAGGAAGGAAAGAGAAAGAAAGAAAGAAAGAAAGAAAGAAAGAAAGAAAGAAAGAAAGAAAGAAAGAAAGAAAGAAAGAAAGAAAGAAAGAAAGAAAGAAAGGAAGAAAGAAAGAAAGGAAGGAAGGAAAGAGGGAGGGAAGAAAGTAAGAAAGAAAGAAAGTAAGAAAGAGAGAGAGAACGAAAGAAAAAGAAAGGAAGGAAGGAAGGGAGAAAGAGAGAGAGAGAGAGAGAGAGAGAGAGAGAGAGAGAGAGAGAGAGAGAGAGAGAGAGAAAGAGAGAGAGAGAGAAAGTAAGTTAGTTAGTTTCAGGCCATGATTAACCAAGTAGCAGGATCAAGTCACCACATTGTGCAAAAGGGAAAAATCTAGTTTATCTTGGGTAGAGGGAGAACAGAATGGTAGTGCATAGTTTGCTTCCATCTAGTCTCCCCACCTTCCATTATCCATATATTGTATATACTGTTGGGAAGAATACAAGGAACAATCAGCACACTCTTCCAACAGGGAGAGTGGCTGTCTGACCTGAGGTTGTATTTGTCTGTACCTATCTATAAGTGAGAGACAGGAACACACCATTTCTGACACCTAACTCTAGGAAGATCACATGCATATTAGTTTTCTTTCTATGTTCTGCCCTCTGCCCTACACTCAGAAACATGTGAGAGCCCACTGTGAAGTTGCAATTGTGTTTGCCTTGCAATCTTTCTAATAGAGAGTGGCACTGAGGTAATATGAGTTTAAGTCAAGTTTAAGGTGCCCTTGGAAAGAATACTCTTGGGCATCCCAAGAGGCTATATCTGAAACTCCTATGACTACAGGTATAATAAATGAAACCCTCTTGGCCATAGGATCCAAACCTGAGGTCTCTGTCATCATTGCTCCATGACACATACACCCTTGGCAAGCAATTAGATGTCTATGTTCCTTGAGGTTGAAGGAGGTAATTATAGCCCCCTTTTGTACTACAATGAACTGCATGTGAGTGGACATCATTCTACCTTTTTCAGTGGGAATGGCATAAAGCTTACTTAGTCTGGGGCATCTTTTTTTAATTAGATATTTTCTTTAATTACATTTCAAATATTATCTACTTTCCTAGATTGCCTTCTGAAAATCTCCTATGCCTTCTCCCTCCCCGCGTTCCCCAACCTACCTACTCCTGCTTCCTGGCCCTGGCATTTGCCTATAATGGGGAATAGAGCCTTCACAGGACCAAGGCCCTCTCTTCCCATTGATGACCTCCTAGGCCATCCTATGCTACACTTGTGGTTAGAGCCACAAGTTCCACCATGTGTTTTCTTTGATTGGTGGCATAGTTCCAAGGAGCTCTGGGGGAGGGGTACTAGTTAGTTCATATTGATGTTCCTTCTATGGGGCTTCAGTCACTTTCATGTCCCTGGGTATTTCTCTGGCTCCTTCATTGAGGACCTTATGCTCTGTCCAATGGATGACTGTGAGCATCCACTTTTGTATTTGGCAGGCAGTGGTTTGGACATCTTTTGTCACAAGAGATATGACTGAGTCCCACTTTCAACGAAACTGAAAGTTTGAGGGTATTTCTACTAAATGAGTACTTTAGACAATCTTGGGCAAACAGAGAAGGTCTGCAGGAGGCTTAGTCATAGGAGGAATGTCTGACATTCTCTTCAGTGAAAAACAAAACAAAACAAAGAACTGAGGTAACTTGGGAAGAGAGGAAGTACTGGGCACTTAGGAGTAAGAAAAATAATGAGACCTGGTTGGTACAATGGTATGCATTAGAAAAACCTTGGAGAGGGGGTAAGTGCCATGCAACATCCTGTTATGTATGAATGTCCCTTTTAACTTGATTAGTAAAGGAAGTCCCTCCACTGCTCTTCAGCTTCCAAATCTTCCTTAGTTGGTAAAAGTTTCACATCCTGTGTTTAGTCTGAGGGAGTTCAGAGAACATTCCAAGCCTTTTCAAACAGCCTGGATGTCTGTCCCTGGCTAGGTTGCCGCCTTCAGTTTGTCTTAATATGTACATATATAGGCAACAACAATTCAATTGGATTGCAAAGCATAACATAGGATCCATTCAATAATTCTCTCTATATATATATATGAATGACCTGGGACCACAAACCAGAGAAAAACAATATATTTCCCCTGTCATCCTTATAAAAGGGAAAGGCTTGAATCTTACTTAATTAGAGAATATACATTTGATATAGTTCAAAGTCATAAGTGAATGCTTGAGGACACAAGGCATCATGCACTACTATTCAAAAGAGCATATCTAATAGCATTTTAGGAATAAAGAATAGTGGGACCTTCCTTTGGTCAAACACAGTGGTTAATGCCCCCTTCCCTTGCAGAAATGGACAAGATCCAAGGCCATATTTTGGGGGAAGGAAAAGACTGAACCTCACTCAGCCTCACCCAGGTTAGTTCTCTTGGCTACTTCAAAAAACAAGGAGTGTGAGAGGAATCCTGGGAACATATGAGTTATGAGAACCTCTTCTCAGAATGGTAAGTTCCAAGACCACCTTCAACAGAGAAAAAATCGTGAATGTCTTAGTTCCTAAAGTAGAGGTCCCCAGTCATATTTTGCAGGTCAGAAATATCCAGTTCACCCATGGTCAACAGGGTAAGTTTCTAGGCTTCACTGGGTACTGGAGGAATGTTCAGACTCTGCCTCACTAGCTTCCAAGTATTTCCCTTATATGCATACCCTGTGTAACATCTTTGAGAGTCCAGTCAGTGGTCACAACAATCTCCCAGCATAAGTAGTTATGCAAGTATTGATGTTTCCTCGAGGCTGTGTTCAGCTGCACACATCTGTGAATAAGAGATAGGAATGGTGCATTTTGATGACCATTTTTGAAGCACAGGATACGAGAGCCAATTTCAGATTTCTATTTTCTGTCCTATGATCTAAAAGGATAGAAAATGTGAGGTGTCATTGGTCGTGTATGTATTGTATGGATATGTTTAAAGCAAACTTAGTTAATAGGGGTATTTGCGAGGCACAGCCAGAAGAGAATCTCTGGTGGTTCAATAATTGCACAGATGGACCTGAAGTGTCCTAGTACAGAGAGTAGATGTATGAAACGCCCCTTTGACACAGGAGCTAGTTCTGAGAGCCCTTTCAATAGTCTTTGATTTCCCAGGACCCCCTTTGTAGAAACTGAAGTTCTAAAATCCACTTGGTGAATTGAAGTAGACAATAGGCCCAGATTCCTACTGGGAAGACAGGGAATGTTAGATTCTCTTTTATGTAGAATGAGTGGTATAAGTCTCTTATGGTCTGACATCCCTTTAAGGAAAAATGATTCAAAGCTACTTGGTAGGATTAGGAATATTCCTTATAAGGCATAATACATGTTTTAGGCGACATTTGACCAATAGGGTCTAAGGCAATGTTAGCCCTAGGAGAGTTCTGACATTCTATTCAGTGTAGTGAGAAAAAAATGAGTTACCATGGGGAAATGTGGGCCCCATGTAAAAGAGGAAATCTCGAAGGCCCTACTGAAAAAGGAGGGCAGACTCCTCTTGAGGCAGAATGTGAAACTGCCATATACACCTCTGTCAAAAGTAATGGTCTCTGGTACATTATAGAGTGGAGAATGTTTCCAGGCATGATCATAAGTTTCCAATTCTTATTCAGAGTTTGTATTTTCATAGTTTGTGTTCATTCAGAAGAGACATGGCAGCAACATATTTTTTTTCTTCCAAAGGCTTTCAATGACTGTTGCTGGCTAGTATACTTCTTCGACTTTGTTCATCTATCCAGGTCTAGGCAGAATTAATGAAGTTATTACATTTCTATTGACTTGCCTAAAGGCAGATGGCACAGGTACTTTGCTCTGATTTGTAACTTGGACTATGGGACCTCAAACCAGACTGGACTAGGGTACATTGTTTACAGAAGGAGTCACTTTTGGAAATATGGCTGACCAGCTAGGTATAAAACTACTTTGAAGTATACATTCACATATATACTTCATATATTTGAATGACATTTTTGAGAAAGAGAACGAGTTGGGTGGATAAGGAAGAGAAGGAAGGTCACAGAATCCCTCAGACAAAAGTTTACCTTGGGAATTGGAAGATGTCAAAAATAACTTATCAAGTGCAAATGTCCTCATAGTCCAGAATACCCATGTGTTCTGAGACTTTGAGTTTTGCTTGCCAACAATCAGAGCAGTTTTCTTTCAAATTGTTTGGTAAACTCTAGCTCTATGTTCTCCATAAGCTGTACAGCAGCATCCCAGGCATAGGCACCAAAATGGAATTGATCCATTTCAAGTGACAGGCTTAAAATTAAAAATTAGATTAGGGTTCATATAATTACTGTCATGTCCCAGGACATCATTTCAGAGTGTTTGGCATCCCTTCTTTTATTTGAGCATGCCTGGCCATCCAGGTCTGAAGGGAAACTTTAGGACCTCCTAGAGGAATAGACCTCATGGTTCTATGGATAAAAGTGGATTTTCTGAGGTAAGCATAGTCAAGAGAAGTTGATTTAAAGTTTCCTTGAGGAAAAAAAAATAAAAAAGAACATTGGCTTGAGTTTTTCATGTCAGTGGCTTTTCTGTAGGCTCCATAAGCAGCAGAATTTGTATTAATCCCCGGTCAAATTTAAGGGTGAGTCTATATTTCCCTAATTCAAAGATAAAATCAAAGATTCTTCCTTGACAGAGTATCTATGTCAAAGATTCTTCATTGAAACCTTTTTGAATCTAGAGTTTACCTTGAACTGAAGGAAAAGTCTCAGAAACATTAGGAAAAACATCTAAGGTTCAGTCCATAATATCAGCAAGCTCTGTGGGATTCCTCAACCTAAATGTATGTCCAAGCCTGCTTTGGACAAACTGGTATGATCTGAGGCTCCCTTTGCTTCAGTGGGAATATGTGATGCCTCCTTAAGTAAAGGTAGAAGGAGTGAGTAGCCCTGGGGAGAAAGGAGTTGCTGATATCCTTGTAACAGGAGAGATGATCAGAGTATAAAATTCCCCATAATATTTTGAGCAAAAATTAAATTGCTTACCTTAGCTCATGAGGTCCTAGCATTGCCACAACTTCTGACAGTTCTTCACAGCCTGGGGTATCCATATCCTTAGCTGAATTAGCAAGGCACCAAATATAGATACCATGATTCATGAAAAGCTTCGGATTGTATCCTCAGCATGATTGCCTCCTAAGAATTATGTTCAACCAACCAGAACTGAGTTATAATGATGATTTCACACAATGTCATGTGACTATACTCAAGAAAGTGGCATAAGGTTCCAGGATTGGCCTCCTCCTCTTGATTTCTGTGAACTTTGAGCAGAGGGAGCAATTCTCCTTGGTCAGAGGTAAAATATCCCATGGGTTCCTGAACGGAAGGGATTTTTATGATTGCCCATTGCATCAAAGGTGTACATTTTATGACCTTGATCATCACAGGAAGGAAAATACTATAGGTTTGGAAAGTAGAAAGTCCCTCAACCCTGTTGGACAGTAGGGGAGTTGCCCTGTTCACCTTCTGTAGAGGAGTTTGTTCCAGGCACTCCAGGCCTCCAAATCTTCAGAGAACTCTAAACAATTCTTATCTCTTAGGACTCCATGAAGATTTGACAGCAATCTGAGGTTTCTTCTGACAAGTTGGCTCAAAGTCCCTGGATTTGTTGTCTATTAAACTTACAACAAAGCACACAGGTGTGGGTGTAGTGTACAGTTACCTTTCTGATGACCAGCTTAAAGAGAGCCTTGAATCCAGGCTGAGGTTTTTATACATTGGCCATGGGACTTGATTCTGGAGTTCTGTGAGGTTTGTTTTGTTTGTTTGTTTGTTTTTGGTGGTCAAAAGTGTATTCCCTAAACAATAAGGTCTGAGGGAGAAGCTCTTAGTTGAGTGGTAGACCTGATTCCACCATGAACAAAGACTGAAACTCTTGTGTATTCTTGGTACCAAGGATTCAGCCTGAAGCACACTAGAGCTGAGCCTGAATATTTGAGATAAACTTCTCACTCACAAGGTCAGTTCTATACCTTGCTTCATCAGAGAGGCATGTCTCAGTCCCTTCCAGTGCAGAAGGAGGAAGAATAAAGAGTTTTACTCAAGGTCAGCTGACCCCTTTGGCACACACATAATGTCAGGGGATACTATGATTAGAGGAAGCAAGGTTTAGGTGCTCTTCAAAAGATAAACCAACTGGGTGTCAGCCCCCTTGAAGTTATGGGATACTTTACATCTGAGGGGGCCTGACGTGATGGAGTTGATATTTATGCTGGAGGTATAAATTATCCTGGGTCTAGAAGGGTACATCGGAGTCCCCATTGTAACTTCATCAATGCTATTGCATGCTGATAGTAAAAGAGCCAACTTTGTGGCTTTCTTAAAATGTTGTTGGGGTCTGTTGATATGTCCTTTGCTTATCATGTCATATGTATCAGGGCATCTTCAGTTATTGAGGACCTATGTGACACCTTTGTTCTGAAGTGGTAATTCTGAGGGAAATTAACGAAATTCTGAGGTTTCTGGTTCTCATATGATAATGCTGCCTTCAATACTGGGGAGTTTCTAACATATTTGATTTCGGTGTTACATCTGAATCCCCCTTGAGTTATTGGTGTAAGTTGTGAGTCACATAGGTTCTATTTCATGTATGTGGGTATACTGTCATTGTCTTCAGACACACCAAAAGGTGGCATCAGGTCCCATGACAGATGGTTGTGGTACAACAAGTGATTGCTGAGAATTGAACTCAGGACCTGTGGAAGAGAAGTCAGTGCTTTTAACTGCTGAGCCATCTCTCCAGCCCCAGCACATTGGTTCTAGACAGGTAAGATGAAGGTCACTTAGGCTATTGGGGATGATCTGAGGATCCCTGGTTCAGAATGGGCATATCAGAAGTTCCCTTGGTCCATACAGTAGTTTAGAAGATCTGTGGTTCTTAAGCTGTAGGTCTGAACCTTACCAGAGAAGAATGCCTGGAGTGTTTTTGAATTCCTAATTTAGACAAAGTGTACCTGATGACTCCTTGAGCCACTGAGAGTGATTTAAGCTCCACTTCAAGAATGGGGGGACAGTGTGAGTCTTTTTGGTGCTGAAGGGATAATTCTGAGGTTTGTGTGTCAGAAACAGGACTTGGAGGACCCAGTGACAGAGTGATAATGTTGATGTATCCACAAACAATCTATAAAGGATGCCATCCTTTAGAGGCAGAAAGGTTCACACCATGTTGGGGAAAGTAGAAATGCCAAAGACTATTGTATCTGTACAAGATCAAGGGTCGATATGGAGAGGAGAGAAGGCCTGAATATTTCATGATTGAGACGTCCTGGGAACCTAGAACACGCAAATCATGCAGGCCATGCAACAGCTTAATCAATCTCCAGTGTGCTAGGAGACATTTCCCAGCTAGTTCTCCTGATAATTCTGCTGCCTACTTCTAAAAATGGCAAGGCTTTCTCATTTTTGCTGGTCAGCTTAATGTCTATGTCTTGGGTTCATTAACGTGCTGGCTACTCTTAAGCTCTGAGACTTCAGGAACCCGGGTCCTGATCCTTGGACAGGGGTAATTAGGTCAGAGGATCAGAATAAGAAGCACTTGGTGCACCTTAGATCAAGGGAGTGGAATTTTCATGGACTAGATCAGATCTAGTAGGTAGGTCTAGGTCCTCAATGTTCAGAAGAATCACATAATACTCTCCATGAGGTGAAAATTATATAGCACATTCATCTGGATACAATTGTGATCTAATCTTAATCAGAAAGGGGATTCTTGTCCTGCTTTTAGTCACAGGGGCATAGATGAGGCTTCAATGTGCATCTGAGGCAGCTAGGAGTGGAAATTGTAAGTTTGATATACAGTTGATGAAAAGAAAAAGTTCTAAATTCATGTTGTTCATAAGGGGCATAGAAAGGGAAAATATGAGGGCAGCTTCTGTATCAAAAAAGAACTGAAAATGCCAGAGTAAGAGAGAGTAGGGCCCAGGCCACCCTCTTGAGATGGACTGCCTTACAGGTTCCGTTTGGCAGGCTGGGAAGCTCTGGTGTGTCCCTGAGCAGAAGGAGGAAGTCAGAAGCAAGGAGTAAGTCGTAAGCCTCCTAGTGCATTTTCGATATCTCTTTTGTCATAAAAAGCACCGGTGAGGCCCAGTTTCTTAGATGGAGCATTTGAGAGGCCACCTATTTCAGCCTGAAGCATTCTGAGCCTTTCTGAAACAGGGATCACAAAGCCAGTGTCCCTTTGGTGAGAACTGGAAAGTCTGAGTCCACATTGGTCTGATTGAGAAGGTCCGACACCTCCTTTAGGGAAGAGGAAAGAACTACAACTCCCCTTTTGCAGTGTGATCCTGTTGAGATTGATTTTCAAATGATGTGTATATTTGTGGCCTCCTAGGACAGAATGGTCACAAAGGGGGAACCCAAATTTATATTGTAATGATTGGTCTCTCCGAGGACAGGAGAGAGCAGGTACCACATCCTCTGCTTGAGATATTGTATGTTTGTCATATCTTCGCATAACAGGGAATGTTCCAAAAGGGAATGTGGTACTCCCTTTTGGAGGTATGAATGCCCATAGGATAGGCACAAAAGCTATGGGCTCCCGTTTGGCACTTCTGGAAGTTTTCTCTCCCTCTTGGACATTAGGAATATGTTTTGAGTCCTCCTTAGTAGAAAAAGAATGGCTGATATCCTCTTGGGGTGATGATGAGTGTTGCACACCTCTATGGGGACTGTCTCCATCTGGAGATGAATCAATGCATTCTTGATCTGTAGAGGAAGCTTGCAGGGCTTTTTGGGTAACAGAGGCTTTCCTCTGTTTTCTCTTGGTAGAAGTAGCGTGTCTGGGAATCTCATGAGGAAGGTGGGATGCCTGAGGCTGTCTTCATGAGAAAGAGTGGTTCGCATGCACTCTTCTGTAAGGATGGAGGATGGCTTGTCAACCTTATGCTCTGAATTGGAAGCTTTGGTGTCCCATTGGTCTGAAGGGGCTTTTTCTGATGGGGTTTCAGTAGACTTAGATGGTCTGAGAATGCCTTGGCTTGGTAGGGGACTTCTGAGGCCCACCTCATGAGATGGTGAGCATCTGCAGGCTCCTTTAGCAGAATCAGATGTGGCGAAGTTTATGTTAGTCATAGTTTTAAGCTTTACAACTCTTTCTTAAATTTGCAAACTCTTACCCAAATTTTGGAAGAATGGCAGTGTTTCCAACCCGCATGTTTTGAGCGCACATATTTCAGGCCCTCTTGATCTACAGAGGAAGGGCTTGGTCTTGTTTTCCTCAATTTAGAAAGTGTGGGGCAATCTCCTGGAGGAGGAGAATGACTGAGACCTTTTTTACAAAGAATACTAGATCTGAAACTCAATTGAGATGATTTTAAGGGGGAGATGCTCCTTTGAGGAGTAGAGGTAGGACTGGATTCCTTTTCTGCATACTTGGAAGATGTGAGGCTACTTACGGCAGAAGAGATACATTTTAAGGCATCAAGTTCTGAAAGGCAGTATCTGATATCCCTTTCAGGAATTGGGACATGTTTCAATATCCTTTGGTTAGATTTCAAATGTCTAGGGTTCTTTTTGAGATAAGAGAAATTTCTCCATCCATCTTCATGAGGAGGGGTAGGCATAATGTCCCCTTCTGCACAAAGGGACAGTCCCTGAAACTCTGTTGAAAAGGAAGTATCCACGGTTTCTTGGTGAGATGTCACAGGTTTTAGAGGCCCCTGGGCAGGTTGAGAAAGTTCTAGACTTTCCTGGGGAAATGCTGGTGTTCTCAGGATCCCTTGTTCAGATACTAAAGGGCCCAGAGCACCTTCATTGGGTTTCAAAAGACACAGAGACCCTAACACAGATGCCAAAGCTTCTGGAGTCCCTGGCACAGATTCTGAAATGGATTGTGTATATGTCAGAGGTTCTTCTGTCTCTGGACTAAGTGGTGAAGGAACTGGTAATTTGGGAGAATCTTGTGTGGCTGACAAAGATTCTATGACCTCTTGGGTGACAGATGGTATTTCTGTACTATTTTGCATACATGCCCATATTTCTAGTGTGTCCTGGGAAGAATCAGAAAGTCCAAGATCTTCAGGATTGGATGGTAAATATCCTAAAGCCTCCTTTTCCAACCAGTGTCCTGGAGGCTCTTGAGGTAACAAGGAAGTTTCTGTAAGCCCTTGGGAAGATATTGATGTTTCTAGTACACCTTGGGCAGACATGGAAGGTCTCCAAGACATTAAGACAGAATGTTACTCTTTCAAATCCAATTGGACAGATGGAGAAGGTCCTGGACTCACTATGGTAGATGCTGAAATTTCCAAGCTCGTGATGAAGCATTGGATATTCCTGGATTGCCATGTGTACAGGTACAACCTTCCAGGTTCCCCTATAAAGACAGCCAAGGGCCTCCAGCTTCTTGAACAGATAACAAATGTCCTGGATTCCCTTGAGCAGATAGGGACAATGTCAAAGGCTCTAGGGCAGATGATATAGATCCTAGTGTTCCTCGATCAGATAAAGAAATTACCAAGGGTCCTTTGGAAGAATGCATAGATCCTGAAAGATCTGAAGTAGATGGATCTGTTTGTTGAACCCCTTGTAGAGAATTCAAAGACTCATTTGGTCCCTGGAATGAAGTTAAAGGTCCCTCTGTAGGTTTAGAGAGGTCTAAAGGCTCTTCTGTGGAAAGGGAAGATCCAAAAGGCTTAGGGAAGTAAGTGAGGAACTAAGTTGGGCAGAAATTGCAAGTTCCAGAGGTGAGTCATTGGATATCACATGTCCTGGGGTAGCTGTTGAAAATTTTTGTGCTCCTCATGCAAATGATGAATATCCTAGAGCCCCCTGGGGAGGCAGCAATGTTTCTACAGAGCCTGTGTATTTGCTGAAATCCTCAGAGATCCCTGGTCAGATCTCAAAATCCTTGCTGTATTTTGAGCAGGGTGGTTATATCCCTGACACACTGGTAAAGATGGTGAGTCTGCTACTGTGTAGTGTGTAGATGTGGAGTGAGTTCCTATACCTTGTGTATGTAAAGAAGGACTTGAAAACCTTTTGGAAGATGTAGAATGTTGGGTAGACCTTTGTGGACATGTGGACAGATGTATGGTCCCCTTGTGCAGAGACTGGGACTCACACCTCCTTGAGCAGAATCAGAAGATCCTGGAATCCTTTGTTCTGAGGATGAAAGACCCAGAGGATTATGAGAACATTCATAGCATTGTGATGTATTCATCATTGCCTGGGCTGAGATAGAAAGTTTCAGAGGCCCCTGGGCAGATTGCAAAAGTGCTAGATACCCTTGACCAAATGGGAAAGTCTTTGCACCTCCTTGGTCAGAACAGGAATGTCTACCAGGTGTTGGCGATGATGGTGGCAATGTTCCTAGATTTGCTGAAGTAGACTGAGAAGATGCTACAGCCTGCCTCACTTGTGGAAAAAGGCCTAAAGCACTGTGTGACTCTTCATATTGTGCAAATATCCCTGTGGCATCTGTTGAATTTTCTCGATTTCTTTGTTTGGGGAAAAAAGAACTTTGCATGAGCAAAGTTCCCTCTTGTGCCCTGGAAAATTTCTTGTGCTTTTGAAAAGATGACAAAGCTTCTAGAACCTCTGGAGTAGATACAAGATGCTCCTGAACACCCAGTACTGATGGTGTAGGATAAAAGGTTTCTTGAGATTTCTGGCTAGGTAGGAAAGTTCGAGTGTCCCTTGGGAAACCTGGGGATCTTTGTGCAAAATGATGGGCAGTTGGAGAAAATCCTACTTCTGTCTGACAAGAAGTTGGAGGATGCAAAGTATCTTGAGCAAATGAAACACTTTGTGTATTCCCCTGTTTAAAATTGGGCTTTTAGATACCCTTGGGAAAAACAGAAATGTCCGAAAGCCTCTTGGAAAGATGAAGAACCTAGGGTTCCTTGTGAAGATAAACAAATTCCCAGAGACATCTGCTCAGATGACACAGATTCTGGTCGCACCTGAGTATTTTGGGTAGACCCCAGATGTCCTGGAGTGGGAAGCAAAGCTCCCACAGTCTCCTTTGCAGACAGGGACTTTCCTACTGTGGCTTCTGCAGATAAAAAAATCCCCTCAGTGCCCTGAGCAGATGTGGAAGACCCTAGAGTTGTTTCTTTAGATTTAGTCACTTCTAGATGGCATTTTTCAGTTGAACAAAGTCCTAGAGTTCCTTGCTCAGATCTCAAAGATGATGGTGACAACTGTAGTGATGTAGTAAGATCCAGGAGCAGTCCAGCACATCTGAAAGTGTCTGAAGTCCCTTGGGTAGATGGAGAACATTCATTTGTTTCTGAAACTGTTGGGGAAGGAGTTGAATGCAGTAGAGCCCCTTCAGCATATCCAGAATATGGGTCATTGCCTGGGCTGAGCTTGAAAGTGCCAGAGGCCCCTGGGCTGACTGCAAATGTGCTAGGGTCCCAGGACCAGATGGGAATGTTTCTGCACCTCCTTGAGTAAAAGATGAATGTGTACCAGGTTCTCGAGGTGATGGTGGCAAAGGTCCTAGAGTAGACAAAGCAGATGTAGAAGATTCTGTATTCTCCCTCACTAGAGGCAAAGGGCCTGAGGTAGTCTCTGTGTGATTACATTGCCCCAAGCCCAATAACCCTGAGGAATCTGCAGAAGGTTCTATTTTCCTTCGGGTGGATGACAAAGAACTTAGCACAGGCAAAGTCCCCTCTGCAGCTGTGGAAAAGTCCTTACACTTTTGAGAGGTTAGCACATATCCTTGAGAGTCTTTACTACATAGAGGATGGTCCTGAGAACCTAGTACAGATGGTGAATGTGTTACATATGCTGGTGAATATGGAATGGATTTTTGAGATTTCTGGCTAGGTAGTAATGTCCCAAAGTCCCTTGAGGAAAGTTGGGATCTTTGTCTAGAATGTTCAGAAGGGGGAGAAAATCTCATACCTTTCTGGCAATAAGTTGGATGTTGCACAGTCTTAGGAGAAAATGGCACAGTTTTTACACTCCCTTGCTTAGTTGTGGGCAGTTTTAGAGACCCTTGGTCAGAAAGGGAATTTCCAGAAGCCTCTGTGGAAGATGAAGAGCTTAGAGTTCCTGGTAAAGAGGAAGAAATTCCCAGAGGCTTCTGATCAGATGGAAAAGACTCTGAGACCACCCGAGTGATTTGGGTGGACCCTAAAGGTCCTGGAGTGGGAGGCAAAGTTCCCACTGTCTACCTTGCATACATGGACTTTCCTGCTTTGGCTTGTGCCAATAAGGAATGACCCCTAGTGCCCTGAGCAGATGCATAAAACCCTACAGTTGTTTCCTTAGATTTAGTCCCTTCAGGTATGCAAGGTCCCAGAGATCCTTGCTCAGATCTCAAAGATGATGGTGACACCTGTAATAATGTAGTATGATCCAGGTGCAGTTCAGCACATCTGGAAGTGTCTGAAGTCCCTCAGGTAGAAGGAGAATATTCATTTGTTTCTGAAACTGCTGGGGAAGGAGCTGAATGCAGTAGAGCCCCTTCAGCAGATCCAGAGATATGAGTCATTGCCTGGGCTGAGATGGAATGTGTCAGAGGCCCCTGGGATGATTGCAAATGTGCTAGGTTCCCGGGACTAGATGGGAATGTTTCTGCACCTCCTTGAGTAAAAGATGAATGTGTACCAGGTTCTCGAGGTGATGGTGGCAAAGGTCCAAGAGTAGGAAAAGAATATGTAGAAGATTCAGTATTCTCCCTCACTAGAGGCAAAGGGCCCGAGGTAGTATCTGTGTGATTACATTGCCCCAAGCCCAATATCCCTGAGGAATCTGCCGAAGGTTCTATTTTCCTTCGGGTGGATGACAAAGAACTTAGCACAGACAAAGTCCCCTCTGCAGCTGTGGAAAAGTCCTTACACTTTTGAGAGGATAGCACATATCCTTGAGAGTTTTTACTAGATAGAGAATGCTCCTGAGATCCTAGTACAGATGGTGAGTGTTTCCCATCTGCTGGTGAATATGAAAAGGATTTTTGAGATTTCTGGCTAGGTAGTAACGGCCCAATATCCCTTGAGGAAGCTGGGGATCTTTGTCCAGAAGGTTCAGAAAGGGGAGAAAATCTCATACATTTCTGGCAATAAGTTGGATGTTGCACAGTCTTTGGAGAAGACGGCACAGTTTGTACACTCCCTTGCCTAGTTGTGGACAGATTTAAAGACGTTTGGTCAGAAAGGCAATGTCCAGAAGGCTCTATGGAAGAAGAAGAGCCTAGAGTTCCTGGTGAAGAGGAAGAAATTCCCAGAGGCTTCTGATCAGATCTGAGTGATTTGCGTGGACCCTAAAGGTCCTGGAGTGGGAGGCAAAGTTCCCACAGACTGCTTTGCAGACATTGGCTTTCCTACAGTGGCTTGTGCAGATAAGTAATGCCCCCTAGTACCCTGAGCAGATGCAGAAAACCCTACAGTTGTTTCCTTAGATTTAGTTGCTTTAGATGAGAAAGGTCCCACAGTTCCTTGCTCAGATCTCAAAGATGATGGGGACACCTCTAGTGATGTAGTAAGATTCAGGTGCAATCCAGCATATCTTTGAGTGTCTGAAGTCCCTTGGGTAGATGGAGCAAAAAATACAGCAACTCATTCATCATCTTTACTTTGTGCTTGCAGGCTGGTTGCAATTATCTTGTAAGCATTAAAAATCAGTCTAACATACTGCCTATGTTCCATAGGGTTTCATTGATGTGAGGAAACATCATGACTCAGGCAACTCTTATAAGGAAAATTTAAATGAGGTTGTCTTACAGTTTCAGAGGGTCAGTAAATTATTATCTTGGTAGGAAGCATGGCAGCACCCCGGTAGAGGAGGTCCTGGAGAAGGAACTAAGTGGTCTATATCTTAGTCTGAAGGCTACCAGAAGGAAGCTTGTGGCCACAGGTAGCAAGGAAGAGGATTGATTTTTGTCTCTGAGCAGAGATTGAGCACTACACAAAAGCAAGCCTACACAATGATACACTTCCTCTAACAAGCCAACACCTTGTAATAATGCCACATACTATGGGCAAAAGATATTCTAATCAACACATTGCGTCATAGGACATAAAGAAAGATAATGCATGATTGCATTCCTCTAGTCACAGGTGCGACATACCTACAAGCTTATATGAACACACACACACACACACACACACACACACACACACACACCCACCAATCGGATATGCACGTGCATACTTATATATTTGTCTATTTATTTACTTACTTACTTACTTACTTACTTACTTACTTACTTACTTACTTACTTACTTTGTTTTAAATTTGTTGGGTAAGAACTTTCTACATACACATAAATGAGTTTTAGCAAATTCATCCCTATCTTCTCCTCCTTGAATTGTTACCCATTTCTCCTGTATCACTTTTATCCTTAATTACATTTTCATTTTTATATAGACGGCTGTGTAGTGCCATGCCCTGAGCAATCGCGTGCATGCCGCAAGCAATCACTGAGAAGAGCCGTGCATGCCATGAGCAATCGCCATTATAAGATGGTGCTGGCCTCCCCTGTGCCTAACTAGTAAACAAGCCTTGTACCCAGGTGCAAGAGTGAACTCACTCCTAGTCACTGGCCATTCTCGGGGCATAATAGTGGGGTGATGGGCAAGCAACGAATCAGGAGCTGTCACGTCACATCAGGTGCTGAAACGTCATGCTGTTGGCGCCATTTTCCCGGATCATGGTCTTCCTGATAAGTAAGCAATAAATCTTTTGCCACAGAAGATTCCGGTTTGTTACTTCTTTCTTGCCGGCCGAGTGGGATGCAATAAGTGGCACCGAGGAACCCGGAAACTTTATACCATCACACCAGTGCAAGGAAGATCCCTTGTTCGCGGGGCGGAATCAGAACTGCGGGATGAAAGGCTCTGTAAGGAACATACAGTTTTGAAATTTCTCCAGAGTTAGACACCCTTTTGATTGTTTGCACAGCGATTGCACTTTTCCTTTCAGTTTCGTTTTTCTTCCACTGCTTCCACTGCTGACTGGTTCTTAGTCACGGTCAGGCCTGGATAGCGCCTGGACAGCGACCAGTTTCAGTCACGGTCAGGACTGGACAGTGCCTGGACAGCGTCCATTTTCAGTCACAGTCAGGCCTGTACAGCGGCAGTATGAGAATCTCGCATTCTATAATAGTGGCCTTACACTCGGTCCTGAAGCAGTGTGGCCTAAAATGTGCCATTAATACCTTAGAGGGATTTGTCAGGGAGATAGACCATGTGGCACCATGGTATGCTTGCTTAGGGTCATTTAGGACTTTTCATGGGCCTTGATCCCGAGGAAAAGATATAAAAAGAGAAGAATGCCTTGGGAGAGATTAGAAAAGGGATGGAAAGGGAGAGAAGAAGGGAGATCCAGCTGGAGAGGCACATAAGGAAAGGAGCCTCTACGTGCCACTAGATGAGTTTAAGCAGCTAGCTCTTAGTAGCTCAGAATCTGATGAAGGGCTTAGCTCCTCTGAAGAAACGGACTTGGAGGAGGAAGCAGTTCATTATAAGGGAGAAAGGTACCTGCAAGATAAAATGCAAGCTACTCAGTACAGAAAAAGTCCAACAACGACTGGTGAAAGCCAGCTTGCTGCTCGGCCTCGGGATTGTTGGATTCAGTGTCCTAGTGAACCTCTGCCTTATGTGCATAGGTAGTTGTCAATTTTTGCCTACACCTCATGTAGGGGTAAACCCTCGAGGCATCAGGCCATTACAAGTCTGGCAAATGGATGACACTCATATTTCCTCCTTTGGGAGAAATCAGTACTTACATGTTTCCTTTGACACCTGCAATGCTGTAATGTTTGCCACACCTTTAACAGGGGAAAAAGCCTCTCATGTTATACAGCACTGCCTAGAAGTGTGGAGTGCTGGGGCAAGGCCACAATTCTTAAAACGGTTAATGGAGTAGCATATACTTCTACTAAATTTCAACAATTTTGTCATTAAATGGATGTCACTCACTTGACTGGCCTTCCTTATAATCCTCAAGGACAAGGCATTGTGGAATGTGCCCACCACACACTCAAGTCTTGTCTTATAAAACAAAAAGGGGGAGTTGATGAGACTCTGCCCTCAGTGCCAAGAGTAGCAGTATCTATGTCACTCTTTACACTTAATTTTTTGAATCTTGATGAGCAGGGACGTTCTGCAGCTGAGAGACATAGCTCAGACCCTGATAGACCAAAAGAAATGGTCAAACGGAAGGATGTTTTAACTAGTCTCTGGAAAGGCCCGGATCCTATCTTAATCAGATCCCGGGGAGCTGTTTGTGTTTTTCCACAGAGTGAAGACAACCCATTTTTGCTGCCGGATTGACTCACCAGCAGGATATTCATCAAGGATGGTGCAAAAATGCTGACCTCCTGAGGACTGTTCCTGATCCTGACAATGCTGAACTTGTCTCAGGTTCCTAGTATAATGGGTGAACAGATATGTGCTATTCTCTCGACTTTCCCTAAACCAATGTCAGTTCGCCATGATACTATAGTTTTTCCAAAATTCTTTACTACTAATAAAACAGTAGATTTGCCATATTTACCCTATGATCCAAATCGTTATTATCATTAGGAGAAAATCACTCCTTACTAGAACAGGGTTTTTTATGTTTTCAAATTAATGGACAAGGACATTGTATCAACCTCCCAGCCTGAGCTTTAGGGAGGTTTAATGAGCACCGAGGAGGTTGGGTGAGCACAACCCAAGATACTTCTAATGTAGATATAACCTTTACAAATCGGACCTTTTGGCAGGATGCAATTTGGGTTAATGGTACATTTGTACCACCTAACTTTTCAGACAAAGAACGTCCCCACCAACCAAAAATAGCCCCTCATTGTGTCTTGGAAGATGAAGGTCTGATCCTGCCTTGGTCTGATTGTCAATCCTCCATCACTTGTTGGGCAGATCAGAGTAAAACTTTTTTCCTTTTCTTCCAACATGACAGATGACCCAAAGAATGAATTTTTTATGAAAAAGAGATTTTTCATTCAGGACTTTAGAATGCATTCCTTTCACAAGTGGGTGCTTTGAGGAGTCAATGGCAATTGTACAGATTTCAATCCTTTGATTTTTATCCAGGGAGGAGCAGTTGTAAAGGCTTCTTTTACTGGCATCTCAAGATTTGCTCAGCATTGGGGAATACATGATGCCTCCCAGGACTCTTATGGACATACTAGTATCAGAGTAGAGATCACTGGGTTCAATAAAACTTTGGTAAACCAGATTAATTATACATCTCCCCCAGTCTGTGTTTACCCCCCTTTCTTGTTTATATTCTTTCACGTGATTCATTTGAAGTCTGTTCCAATGATTCTTGATGGATTTCTCAATGTTGGCATGTAACAATAAACACCCATGCCATGGTGCCACGGATCCCACTTTGGGTCCCTGTTCTGATGGAAACACCCTCCACCTTGAAAGTAAATGGGAGAAATGCCCTAAAGATACATGAAGTACACACTAGATTAGTTGAAAAGTGGAAAATTAGCTGATAAGAGCAACTGTTGTTTGGGCAGTGGTGCTTTATGTCTTTAATCCTATCACTTGGTTGGCAGAGGCCAAGAATGTCTGAGTCTGAGACCAGCTTGGTATACAGAGTGTGTTCCAAGACAGCCAGGTCTACACAGAGAAACCCTCTCTCAAAAAATAAACAAACAAACAAACAAACAAACAAACAAACAAAAAGCACCTGTTCTATGAAGAGGACCTGGCACAATGCACCCACATAGTGGCTTACAATTTATGCACAGCTACAGTTTTAGAGAATCAGTGCTCTCTTTTAGCCTCTGTAGGCTATAGAGGCATAAGTGAGAGAGAGGGCATGAGCAGACTAGCACAGAAGTGAGAGAGGGCATAGCACATAGGTGAGAGAGAGGTCCTGAGCACTCTAGCACATAAGGGAGAAAAAGGGGCTGGGCATCCAAGCACATAAGTGAGGGAGAGAGGGCCTGCACATCCTAGCACACTCTTGTAATCAAGCTCAGTACTAGGAAGGTTGAGGTGGGAGTTTACCAGGGATTGTAGGGAATCTGGATGTTCTCTACTGATCTATTAGGACAGCATGGACTGTTCTGTTGTGGGTATGTACATACAGAAAAAGTACACACATTTTAATTTTTATGCACATAAATAAATAACAAAAATTATTACAGTTGAAATTAGCAGTGCCATTTCCAGTACTTTCATGTTACACATTTGTTCATGTTTTTTCAATTCTGCAAATGCTTATCAACCTAGAAACTGGAAATCATTTGTCTTAAAGATGGTAGCTCATTTCCACCTCCTGAGACCTCCCTTCTAATCAATGGGGCCTGGTACTCCATGACAGCATACACAGGGTATATTCAGCCAAAGGGTGAAATCCCTGGATGAGACCTGTTTTCTCCATCTGGCATCACAAAGGGTCCTCAGAGACATGTGGGTCTCTCCTGATAACATTTTATTTATTTGTTTGTTTGTTTGTTTGATTTTGTTTTGTTTTTTATTTTTGTTATTGTTTTGTTTTTTATTTGTTTTATTTTTGTTTTGTTTTTTGTTTTTGTTTTTGTTTTTGTTTGTTTGTTTGTTTGTTTGTTTGTTTTTCCCATTGAGCAGACAAGCAAGGAAAGGTGTGGTTGTGAAGGAGTTCACTTCTGAATGACCTGGAAGAGATAACCAGCTCTGATCAGGGTTATTGGACTGTTAAAGGATGTGTGACTGGAGGGAAATCTCAGTCGCAAGAGGCCACTATGTGAGGAAAAACCTCCCGATCTGCATTTCCTACGGCTTCTGAGGGTTAAATGAAGGAGGAAGATTATATTTATTTATTTTTCCTTTTTTTTTTTAACTAAGAAGACATTATAGTTTTTAAGAGAAGAATGGCTCTTAAGAAAATAATGGTGATTCCAAAGGAAGATTACTTATTACTTTTGGACTTTGATGATGAAGAAGATGACATAAATATTTCGGAGGAGTCTCTTTCTGAAGGTTACTGCATATTCAGTGTTGGGTATTAATTGTGTGTTGTGCAGTTCACTAGACTTTTACCTAGTCACCTGAAATGGAAGAAATCCTTTCTCAGAGATTTTATATAGTTCATTTGAAATTTTACCTATCTATCTATATCTATATATTCCTATACCCGAGTTTTAGCAACACATATAACTACTCTTGACATCGTAGTCAGAATATGTTGATAAAAAATAACTTGTTATGATATTGCCACTGGAAAATACCTGAACATTGTTCCAATAATATGTTTGCAAAACTTGAATTTATTTCAAGAACATTACAAATTATTTATTTCATTCTTTTTTTTTTATTATTTATTTTCTTTTTTTCTTTTTTTTACATTTCAAATGTTATTCCCTTTTCTGTTTTCCCCTCCAAAAATCCCAGTCCTCTCCCCTCTATCCCTGCTTTCCAACACACCTACTCCCAATTCCTGGCCCAGGCATTCCCAAAACTTGGTCATAGTAACTTTACAAGAACAAGTGTCTCTCCTCCCATTGATGACATACTAGTCCATCCTCTGCTACATATGCAGCTGTAGGCATAAGTCACAACTTATGTTTACTTTGATTGGAGATTTAATCTCAGGGAACTCTGGGAGTACTTGTTAGTTGTTTTTCCTCATAGAATGTTCCTTGTGTACTTTCTCTAGCTCCATAATTAGGGACCCTGTGCTCAGTCCAATGGATTTCTGTGAGCATCCACTTCTGTATTTGTCAGGAAATGGCAGATCGTCTCAGGAGACAACTATATCAGTCTTCTGTCCCTAAGCTCTTGTTTGGCTGTTCAACAGTATCTGGGTTTGGTGGTTGTTTATGGTATGGATCACAGAATGAAGCAGTGTCTGGATTCCTTCAGTCTTAGTTCCAAACTTTTTCTCTGTAACTCTTTCCATGGATCTTTTGTTCCCAATTCTAAGAAGGAACAACATATCCACACTTTGGTCTTCCTTCATGTTGAGTTTCATGGGTTTTGCAAATTTTACCTTGTTTTTTTCTGAGCTTCAAGGATAATATCCACTTATCAGTGAGTATATATCATGTGCTTTCTTTTGTGATTGAGTTATCTCACTTAGGAACATATCATCCAGATCCATCCATTTGTCTAAGAATTTCATGAATTCATTGATTTTAATAGTGATGTAGTATTTCATTATGTAAATGTACTATATTTTCTGTATTCATTCCTCTGAAGACAGGCATCAGGTTTATTTTCAGCTTCTTGGTATTATAAATAAGGATGCTATGAACATAGTGATGCATGTATCCTTATTACAAGTTGGAATATCTTCTGGATATATGCCAAGGAGGACTATTGCTGGATCTTCAGTAGAACTATTACCACTTTTCCGAGGAAACCCCATCTGCTTTCCAGAGTGGTAGTACCAACTTGCAATTCCACAAGCAATGGAGGAGTGTTCCTACTTCATCACATACCCACCAGCAACTATTGTCATCTGAGTTTTAGATCTTAGCCATTCTGACTCTGTGAGGTGGAATCTTAGGGTTATTTTGACTTTCTGTTGCCTGATGATTAAGGATTTTGAACATTTATGAGGTGCTTCTCAGCCATGCAGTGTTTCTTAATTTAGAATTCTTTGTTTAGAACCGTCCCCATTTTTTAAAATAGTGTTATCTGATTTTCTGGAATCCAGCTTCTTGAGTTCTTTGTATATATTGAATATTAGTCCCTTATCTGATTTAGCATTGATAAAGACTTTTTCCCCGATTTGTTCTAATGATAGTGCCCCTTGCCTTACAGAAGTTTTGCAATTTTTGAGGTCCCATTTGTCTATTTTTAATCTTATAATAACAGCCATTGCTGTTTTGTTCAGGAATATTCCCCATTTAACCTTGTCTTCGAGGCTCTTCCACACTTTCTCCTCTATAAGTTTCAGTGTCTCTGGTTTTATGTGCAGTTCCTTGATCCAATTAGACTTGAGCATTGTACAAGGAGATGAGAACAGATCAATTTGCTTTCCTCAATATGCTAACTGCCAGTTGAGCCAGCACCATTTTTTGAAAATGCCATTTTCTTTCCACTGGGTGGTTTTATCTCCTTTGTAAAAGATCAAGTGACCACATGAGTTTGGGTTCATTTCTCTGTCTTCAGTTCTGTTCCATTTATCTACCTGTCTAACACTATTCCTGTACCATGAAGTTTTTATCATAATTGCTCTGTAGTACAGCTTGAGGTCAGGCATGGTGATTACAAAAGACATTCTTCTATTGTTGAGTATAGTTTTGGATATAGTAGGTTTTTTTTTTCAAGATGAATTTGCAAATTGCCCTTTCTAACTCAGTGAAGAAATGAGTTGGAGTTTTGATGGTGATTGCAATGCATATCAGATTGCTTTTTGAAAGATAGCCATTTTTACTATATTAATCCTGCCAAATCATTAGCATGGGAGATTTTACCATCTTCAGAGATCTTCTTTGATTTCTTTCTTGAAGAATCATGAAGTGTTTATCATACATATATTTCACTTTCTCAGAGTCACACCAAGGAATTTTATATTATTTGTGACTACTATGAAGCACGTTTTTTCCTAATTTCTTTCTCATACTATGTGTCTTTTCTGCAGAGAAATTCCACTGTTATGTTTAAATTTATTCTAAATTCAGCTCCTAAGCTGAAAATGTGTATCAGGATTAGGTTTTCTCTGTTGTAATTTTTGGGGTCATAGATACATGCTATCATATCTTCTGGAAATAGAGAAATTTTGACTTCTTCCTTTCCAATTTGTATTCATCTGTTTTCGTTTTGTTTTGTTTTGTTTTGTTTTTTTTGTTGTTGTTGTTGTTTTGTTTTGTTTTGTTTTGTTTTTTTGTGTAATTACTCTGGCTAGTATTTCAAGTACTCTATTAAATAGGTAGGGGGAAAGTGGGCAGCCTTGTCCAGTCCCAGATTTTAGTGGGATTCCTTCTGGTTTCTGACCATTTAGATTAAAGTTAAATCCTGGGCCTTCTTTTCTTTTCTTTTCTTTTCTTTTCTTTTCTTTTCTTTTCTTTTCTTTTCTTTTCTTTTCTTTCCTTTTCTTCTCCTTCTTTTTATTTTTTTTTAGGTGTATGCCTTGAATTCCTGGTCTTTCCTGGACTTATGAATGGCCATTGTATTTATCCAACTATTTGCTCAGCATCTAATCGAATAATCATGGGGTTTTTGTACTTGAGTTTTTTTGTTTTGTTTTTGTTTTTGTTTTTGTTTCTATAATGGATTTAATTGATGGATTTTCGATATTAAACTCTCCCTGAATCATAAGAAGGAGGCCAACTAGGTCATGATGGTTTATCCTTTTGATGTATTCTCGGACGCGTTTTGAAAGGATTTTATTTAGTATTTTTGCATCGATATTCATAATGGAAATTGGAATAATTTTTCCTTTCTTCATTAGGTTTTGTATAGTTGTAATCTTGCTTCATAGAACATATTAAATAGTGTTCCTTCTCTTTTAATTTTGCATAATAGTTTGAGGAGTATTGGTATTAGGTCTCCATGAATATCTGATAGAATTCTGAACTAAACCCATCAGACCCTGGGCTTATTTTTGGTTGGGAGACTATTAACGATTGCTTCTAATTCTTTAGGGGTGTTATGACCCACACTACAGTCTTGCCAGAAAGAATGCCCACAGGACACTCGGATCCTTCTGCAGTAAAGCTTTAAGGCATCTCGAGAGATAGATGATCAGCTTCAGGACAGGAGACCCAGAGAGCAGAAAACCCCTCCCTTATATAGGCTGTGAAGACAGAAGTATGGTTGGAGACGTGCACCACCGGAATTGTCTGCCCACCATCAGACTGATGATGCCATTGGAGAGACAGGGCTCAGGTAACGGAAAGATACCCCAATGCCTGTGCACACTCACCACGAGCAATAGTGACAATGGTGTTGTGAGCACCATCTTGTAATGGTGGCCGTGAGGACAGCTCCTCACATCTCACCCTTTTTTTTATGTTAGAAGCAACAGGCCACACAGTATGGAGAGTGGAGATAGAGGTCAAATTCCGAGTGTGCAAGCATAGGGGCCTTACACAAAACCTCCTCCCAGGCTCGTCACCCAGAGGGGTCTTGGTCAGCTCCCCTGTCGTTTTTCCTGGGGGAAGGACACTAGGACACTCAACCTTCTTGAAAGATGACATATCTCCCAGAAAGAAGCTCAAATTAGACCACAACGCCATTCCAGTGCAGTGCTTAGCCCCAAAACTCTCCTGGGCTGTTAAAGCACACCCGCTCCAACCCATGCAGCAAGACTCGCCTCAGGGTTTTGTGGAGCTGGATGTCCAGCAACCTTATTGCTTGAGCATCATCAATATTCATATATCGGGGGAAACACCCTGCTCCAAAGCAACAAGTGCCTGGGTTACTACCATCCTGTCCCTCCTTGTTTGGGATTTAAGTTTGCAGATCATCCATAGTAGGAGCAATACTCCACTGTACACAGCCACTCCAAACAAACCACCCCCACCCATTGCTTGAAGTAGGAGAATGCTGCAGAAATCCAGGTAGAAAATCCTTCCATCAATGACAGGTCAAGACATGTTGAATCGACTTATAAGATGGTGATCCTCAGCTCCCGGAGTGTCTGTTCAAATTCTATGGTCCAATTCTGTAACAAATAACAAGACAAAGCCTTTTACAGGTTAGCTGCTCTTGTAAAATTCTGAAATTGTAGTAAGGTGATACAGACGCTAGGCAGCTTATGTTTGCAACCCAGCTGAGGCATTTGCCAAAGAATATACACCTGCTCTTGGACCAGATCGATCCGTTGGTTTACCAACATGAGGCCTCTCTGTATCTGGGAGTTGGCCATGGTCTGGCTGTTCAGGGCCAATGTCACTCTTGCCGAAAGGTCATTTTATAGTTTGCGTTGTCTGAACCATAGCAGACAAGGCAAGGGCCGAAACAGTGACAGAGGCAGCTATTGCTGCTATTGCTACCAAGCCAACTATAATAGCAGAGATTCCAAAATCTCTCTTTTCTCTAAATAAGCTTAAATTCTAGAGGCTTCCACAGGAACTGGAACAAATCTAGGCACATGAGTAACCAAAGCAAAGGGATACTTAGTAGCATCCCAACACAGGGTATAGAAACTTTAATTAAGCAAGCAATCTAACTCTAATTGATTATTATTTAAACTTTTATTACTTACCACCCACAGAAAGGGGGCCAAACACAAACCGGGGTGACAGTATAATTCACCCTTTTAAATGCTTTATATTTAGTATTAGAGGAGGAGTGATCGAATGACCCCAAACCAGCACTCAAAGTGCCCTACCTCTCAAAACCCATTTGGCCCTTTTCACTATATCCACCTTCAATCATGGCCATAGGTGAAAGATCGGTACAGCTCTCATTAACCCCACAAAGTAACCATTGATCAAAAGGGTTAGCATCTGCCCGATCAGGATCCATGAAGTTAAAATCATGTCCAGCAAGGATTTCATTAATCTCTACACTTACATGTGGGGAAAAGGAAAAAAAAATCCTTCAACCACCCAAAGGGTTTTTCTAGCCTGGCACCCAGTCCAAGGAAGCATGGAGTCCTCCGAGGATCTTCCTTTACAAAAGGGTGCCATTCTGGGTTGCTGGGGCAGTGCTTTCCTGGATTTATGACTAGGCCTCCAGCCTTGGATTATCAAGGCATTGGCTATTATTTCAGAGTGGGTTCCCCAAGCAGCTGCTTTCAACCAGGCCACTGATTGATTTTAGAAGGATATACACTGGCGTTGGTCTTTCAATTCAGAGATCATTACAAAGCACAGGCTTCCTTTGAGGGAGAAGTTCTGTTTTCCATCAGAACCTGAATTTGTCCATCTAATGGTAAAAAGGCAAGTCCCAGCTCCCTATCAGTAGTAAAGAAATGTGGAAAAACTTGTGCACTGTGCATGACAGGCATGAACAGAATGCTAGACATAATACCCCAACACAATTCCCCCGATATACTAGGAACCATGATCTCCAGTAGAAGGGTCATTATCCATCGTTGTTTCCAGAATTCCCTCTTTTGTCCACATCTTCTGAAGGGGAGATCCTTCAGATGAGGCATTCTGGAACCCAAAGGGGATTGTCTTCTTCCAGTGGAAAGACACAAATAACTCCTTTGGATCTTATTAAAATAGGATGCAGGCCTCTACATTTTCCAGTTAAGACAACTTTCCATTTCATAATTTCTCTAGATCTGTTTGGTTCTGAACAGTGATGATCAGCTGTAGTGTGGCCTTGCTCATCAATATTCAAAAAATTAAGAGTAAAGAGTACCATGGAGATGTCCACTCTCAGTGTTAAGGGTAAGAGCCTCATCGACTCACCCTTTCTTTTTGATAAGGTAAGTTTTAACAGTGTGGTGGGAACGTTCCACAATGTCTTGTCCCTGTATGGCAAACCAGTTAAATAAGTTACATTCTTCTGTAGACAGAATTGTTGAAAATTTTGAGAGGTGTAGGCCAGTCCATTATCTGTTCTAAGAAATTTGGTTTGTCCCCAAGCACTCCAAGCTTCAAGGCAAAGTTGAATTACATGTGTGGCTTTTTCTTAGTAGAGGATCAGTTTTACTGCCCTCTTTTCTCTCTCCCCTTCCTTCTGAATCCCTGGGAGGGCCCTTTTTCTTAGACATGTCTTTCTTTTTTCGAGCTCCCATTCTCTCATTCTGTTAGGTTTCTGACATACTGTCCTGAACCTCTTCTAGTATTCCCTGTCCCTCCACATTGGCTGTTTGGCAGGTTTCATCCTCTAGACAGTTTTATATCAGCTTGCAAATGCCTTGGTGCCCAGGCGTAAGTCTCCCTCTTCATGCTTAAGGTCAAGGTCACTTCCTAGCTTACTACATAAGGCTACAGTTAGAGACCCCGAACAAGAATACCAGGGAGAAATGCGATCCACTTCCTTAACAAAGTTCTGCAGTGTACTGGAGGCAACCTGCCTGTAATGCAGTGATCACTGACTGTGAGGAGGCCATGATAGAGTGAGTCCCTGCTACGATCTACACCCCATTTATAGTACTCCTTAAGCAAAGCGAAAGTAAACACAGTGCTCTGTTCCCTTGTCTACGGAAGGCTTAGAAGATACCTCAGTGCTGCCACTTATCTACGTCGGACTGACAACACCTCATTTTTCAGCACCAGCCTCGATGGACCTCATATTTCAGCACAAGCCTCGATGGACAGAATAAGAAACAGAATGAGGGCCAGGGCAACCAAGACTAGAGCTTCTACTGCCCCTTCCTAGGGTGCATCTAGATTAAGACCGAAATCAATAGAAATAAGAGGGTCACGATGAGACATACCTCTCCAAACTTACCTTTTCCCTGCAGTTCTGAATCCACCCCATTTCCAGGGGTTCTCCTCAATGCCAGCGATGTTGATCCTGGTTTTATGGCACCAATTGACCTGCGCTACCATCTCGCCAGCAAGAACACATGCAGGACACTCAGATCTTTCTGCAGTAAAGCTTTAATACATCTCCAGAGATAGATGAACAGCTTCAAGACAGGAGACCCAGAGAGCAGAAAACCCCTCCCTTATATAGGTTGCAAAGTATGGTTAGAAATACGGTTGGAGACGTGAATCACCGGAATTGTCTGCCCACCATCAGCCTGATGACGCCATTGGAGTGGCAGGGCTCAGGTAATGGAACGATACCCTGACGCCTGAGCGTACTCACCATGAGCAATGTTGACAATGGTGTTGTCAGCACCATCTTGTATAGGTGACCGTGAGTGCGGCTCCTCACAGTGGTAGAAGTAATTGCAGGGTTTCTCTGATCCTGATTTGAATTTGGTACCTGATATCTGTCTAGATAAGTGTCCATTTTATCCAGACTTTCAAGTTTTGTTGAGTACAGCCTTGAATAGTAGGATCTGATGATATTTAAAATTTACTAAATTTCTGGTGTTATTTCTCACTTTTCATTTCTGATTTTGCTAAATTGGATGCTGTCCTTGTGTTCTTTATTTAGTCTGTCTAATGGTTTATCTATCTTGTTGATTTTCTCAAAGAAAAAGCTCCCAGTTTGTTTGATTATTTTTGTATTGTTCCTTTGTTTCCACTTGGTTGATTTTAGCACTGAGTTTGATTATTTCCTGACTTCAACTCCTTTTGGGTGAATTTGCTTCCTTTTGTTCTATAGTGTTAAGGTGTGATGTCAACCTACTCCTATATCCTCTCTCCGGTTTTTTTTAGAGGCATTCAGAGAGAGCTATGAGTGTTCCTCTTAGGGCTATTTTCATTGTGTTCCATTACTTGCAGTATGTTGTAGCTACATTTTCATTAAACTCTGAAAAGTCTTTAATTTAGTTCTATATTTCTTCCTTGACTGTTTTGTCACTGACTACATTGTTGTACACATTCCACGTGTATGTGCGTTTTCAATTATTTATATTATTGTTGAAGTTAGTCTGTGGTGATCTGATAGGAAGCAGAAAATTATTTCAATAATTTTATATCTGTTGAGGCATGTTATGTGACTGAGTGTATGGTCAATTTTGGAGAAGGCATCGTGAAGTCCTGAGAAGAAGGGACATTCGTTTGTTTTAGGATAAAATGTTCTATAGATATCACCTAAACGTATTTGCTTCATAAATTCTGCAAGTTTCACCATGTATCTTTTTAGTTTTAGTTTCCAGGATCTGTCCATTAATGAGAAAGGGGTGTTGAAGTCTTCCAATATTATTGTGTGTGGTACAATGTGAGTTTTGAGCTTTACTAAAGTTTCTTTTATGAATGTGGATGTCATTGCATTTGGAGTATATATGTTTAGATTTGGGAGTCCATCTTGGTAAATATTAACTTTAATGAATATGACATTTCCCGCCTTGCCTATTTTAATAACTTTTGGTTGAAAGTCAATTTTATTTGATATTAGAATGGCTGCTCCACCTTATTTCTTCGGATCATTTGCTTGGAAAGTTCTTTTCCAGCCTTTTAGTCTGAGGTAATTTCTGACTTTGTCCTTGGTGTTTGTTTTTGGTATGCTGAATATTGCTTACACATCCATTTTTTTATTCTATGCCTTTTTACTGGTGAACTGAGTCCACTGATATTAAGAGATCCTAAGAAAAGTCCTTGTTGCTTCCTGTTATTTTTGTTATTAGAGTTGGAATTTTGTTCATGTAGCTATCTTCTTTTAGGTTTCCTTCACCTTTAATTTCTTCTTTTTTCTCGAGTGTAATTTCCCTCTTTATATTGAAATTGTCCCTTTATTATCGTTTGATGTGCTGGATGCATTGGAAGATATTGTGTAAATATTGTTTTGTCACAGAATACCTTGTTTTCCCAAGCTATGTTAAAAGAGTTTTGCTTCATGTCTTGGCTGGCATTTCTGCTCTCTTACATTCTGTATGACTTCAGCCCTAGATTTTCTCCTTTCATAGTCTCAGGGGAGAAGTTATGTGTAATCCTGATAGATCTTGCTTTATATATTACTTGACCATTTTCCCTTACTGCTTTTAATATTCTTTCTTTGTTTTGTGCATTTGGTGTTTTGACTATTATATGATGGCAGAAATTATTTTTTTCCGGTCCAAATAATTTGGCGTTCTGTAGTCTCCTTGTTTATTCATGAGCATATCTTTCTTTAAGTTAGGGATGTTTTTTCTATAATATTGGTAAAAATATTCACTAGCCCTATAATTTGGAAACCTTACTTCTTATCTATGCCTATACTGGATTTCATGTACGTAATTATGTCATTTCTAAAAGCTGTTTCAAAAATTCACCTGGGCAGTATTTCCTGAGAAATTCAAATCATTAATACTTTATTCCCTTTTACTAATATAGCATATTATGTTTCCATTTTCTGTTGTCCATATAGTACAGAGCCCAGCATTTGACAAAGATGAGAATATATCACCTCAGGTAGAAACAGATGAAGATACGGTGTAATATTTTCAATTTTTTCCCATTTCAATAGAGTACTTCAAAAGTGGTGTTTGTGATCCCTTGACTGGAGAAGTAGATTCAGGAAAAAGAGTAATTCAGGGTCAGATGCTCTTATATGTGTAGTTCAAGACCAGATTGTGGTCCTTTAGACCTTGTAAACACAAAAACATAGCAACTAGTACAATACAACCACCTGAATGAGATGTTCCCAGATATACACACAAAGAAAAGGAGAACCATTATAAAAATAATAGAAGGACCATTTGGGAAGAAGAAGGATCTCAGCAATGGTAGTACAGTTATGAAGAAGTGCTGTGAGGTGTAAATGTATGAATTGTTTAAAGTAAATATTACAAGTTTTTTTTGGAATTCTACCATGTATTTTATATGGATATGACATATGGTTCAAATCAAATATTATATATTCATTAAAAATAATTAAAATAATTTTCTGTGTAAAGTTTTTTGTGTGGTAGAAAAAATGTCCTATGGTGAGACTCCAACTTAAAGTGTATCTCGCAAGAAGGTAAATCCCCTAGACGTTTCCCAAGCTTGTTTTCCCTGATCTCTGAAAATACAGCTAGGAAGAAGCTCTTTGTTCTCTATAGCCAGCAAAAAGGCTTTTTGTTTCTATACTTTTCAACCAGAGATGCCTGCCTTCCTGTGCCAAGGACAAGGAGATAAAAATTTAGAAAGGACTCACGCCCCACTCCTGCCTTGTAAATTTCACCAAGAACATCAGGAAGAGAAGAACTCCCTTGCCCACATTTCCCAACTCCTCCCAACTCTCCTCCCAACTCCTCCCAATTCCCCAGCTAGCTGCTAAAAGCCCCTTACTGTCACAGCTCGGTGTCAAACTCCCCTGCCCTGCTAGGCAGAGTGACTTTGTCCTCAGCCAGCTAATAGTAAAACCTCTTGCAGTTTGCATCAGTTGTGGTTTTCTCTTGGGTCATTGGGGTGCTGGCCAGCTCATCCCGGGACTTGAGAGGAGGCCCAGCTTCTGAGGTCTTACATTTGGGGGCTTCTCCACCATGATTTGTGGCCTACCCCAATTCTCAGAGACCCTGCTTGGAGGTAGGATTCTATCTTTGTCTGTATCTTTGTCTCTATCTATTTCTATAACTTTCCTCTATCTTTGTCTCTATTTTTTTGTGCCAGCTCTGTTTGAATTCACTATTCTCCGTTTGCAGTTGTAAATGCTCGTGAGAGCAACGAACTCCCTTTTTCAGATGGAAAAGGGTTACTGACAGACATGTCAGGAGAAACCGGCTGCCACCCTTTGGGACATCCCAGGAGTTCTGAGGGAGTTCTAGGGATACCTGGAGATCTCCTATCAGTGTGCCAAGTGAGAGTGTGCTCACTCGGCTGTCTGTTTCTGTTACTGGGTGCCAAGTGAGTGTGTGCTTTCTTGGCCATCTTATTGGGGCCTGGTCTTGGTTATTGTAATCTTTTTTGTGTATATGTTTTTTTTTCCCTGTATGTGACTCTGATGATGGGACCGACTATTATCATGCCCCTTGGACTGACCCTTGATCACTCGACTGAAATTAAGACTAACATTCACATTCTCTCTGTGGATGTCTGAAATCGATTTTAGTGAACTTTCTGATCTACAGAATGGCCAGCTTTGATGATAGTTGGCCACTAGAGGGCACTCTTTGTTTGGTTCTGTTTTCAGCTCTTAAAGTTGTTTTACAGAGGGGACCAGGGTCTCAGCCAGATTACGTGCCATACATTCTCATCTAGAAAAATTTACCACAGGATCCCCCCTCTCCCATCCTGTTTAGAGCCTTGGGTTAAAAAGAATAATCCAGGCTCACCAGTCCTGGCCCTCTGCCACCCAGAGGTGAAAAAAAAAGTTAAAACTGGCACAGGTTGAACTGCAGCCCTCGGTTTCTCCCAAGATCTATCCAGAGTTAGAAGAACCTCCAAAATGGCATAGCACCCCACCCCCATATTCCCAACTGGTCCCCTCCAAGAACTCTCAACAGGGTGCCACTAGATATTTGGGGAGGGACCAGTTGCTAAAGCCCAAGGCCAGCGAGCTCGAAGCCCAGAGTGACCAGATTCAACCATTGCACTGCCTTTATGTACTTATGACCCTCCTCCAGCAGGCCCCAGACAACTGCTGACCCTTCAGTAATAGCCCTTTTCCTCCTCTGAACTCTATAACTGGAAGGCTAATCACACCTCCCTTCTTTGAAAACCCCTCTAGCCTGCTAATCTAATGGAATCTCTCATATTCTCTCTTCAGCCTACTTGGGATGACTGTCAGCAGCTACTGATTCTTTCACCACAGAGGAGAAGGAGAGGATTCTGAGAGGAAAGAAAGAGCATGCTGGGGGCCAATTGACTACCAATAAAACTTCTGAATGAAATGGATGCAGCCTTCCCTCTGACATGTCCTGACAGGACTGACCATATGGAGCAATTGACAATTTTCTGCTGGGCTCTGATAATAGGACTGAAAGGAGCTGGCAGGTGCCCCACCAATTTGGCCAAGGTAAGAGAGATCCTACAAGAGAAAAAGGAGCCCCCAGCAGTGTTTTTAGAATACCTCTGAAAGGTATAGAGGTGTTACACTACCTTTGACCCTACTTCGGCGTGCCAGCAGGTGACAGGTGTCATGGCTTCCATTGGGCAGTATTCTTCTGACATTAGGAAAAGGTTACAGCGTCTAGAGAGTCCGAAAACATTATCTTTACAACATCTGTTTAAGGAGTCAGAGAAAGTGTACCATAAGAGAGAGAGTGACAAGTCAGCACCAGGGTATATTATGCTCTGAGTCTGCAGACACGCTTAAGGTCCCCAAAAGACCCTCAATGGGATCATAAGACCTCTGGTGAACGGAACACAACCTCTGCTCCAATCCAATCTCACAGGTTCTGAGACTGCATTAATTAGGGAAGCAGAAAAACTGGCCTGACAATGGTCACAAGTCCCTCTGGTCTGTGCCAGCACCTGGCCAACTTGTTGGACAGAGTCTGAGGACAGCCCCAAGGTCCTCACAGAAACATCCACGAGATCTTAAGGCCTTTGTGAATGGAAAACCACTTCTGCTCCAATCCTATCATGCAGGACCTGAGACTGCATTCATTAGGGAAGCAGATAAACCGGCCTGACCAGGGTCACAAGTGCCTTCCAATCCATTACAGCACCGGGCACCTTGGGGACAGAGTCTGTGGACAACCCAAAGGTCCCCACAGGACTCTCCATGGGATCTTAGTACCTCTAGTGAGTGGATTACAACATCTGCCAGGAGGAAGGTTCGAACACCAGATATCTGGGACCCTTCTCTGCAAGAGGAGATCTTGCCTGCAGAGAGTACTCTGAACACTCAAACTCAGGAGAAAACTAGTCTCCGAAGTCTGCTGATAGAGGCTAACATAATCACCTGACCATCGTTATGGCAACTATTAGAAAACAAAGAATTTAATTGGAGACTTTGTTACATTTTTCAGAAGATTGGTCAATCATCACGGGAGGTACCCCATCACTGGAGCAATAGAGAACTATTGATCCTTAGGCAAAGAGAGAGATTCCGCCATTGTATTGGCTTCTTGAAAACTCAAACTCATCCTTGTTGACACACCTATCCTCCAATGAAGCCACACCTTCTCGTATTCCTTCTAATCTTTAAACTCACTGCTACTTCCTGGTAATGAAATATTCATATATATGTGTCTATAGGGGATTTATTATTCAAACCACCACTTTTCCCATGGCTCGATCAGCTATTTTTTTTTAAATATAACCTAAAGGGCTCCCATTTATTAAGGACTACTTATGAGCTTAGCCACAGTGATGGGCCCTCCCACATCAATCATTAGACTAGAAAATAACCCATAGACTTACCTAATGACTAAGTGATTGGAGATAGATGTTCAATTGTTCTCTCTTCTCAGGTAACTGTAGATTGTCAAGATGGGAAAAAAATAATGTTCCATCACAGTAATGTTTAACTTACTCCATAGCCTACACAAACATTACTCAACACCATCTATTGCATTCTGCCCCTGCATAGACACACTTCCATGTATGGCATAAGTGAAGGGTGACTACCTCCATCAGCAAGGATACTCAATAATATGTGACATGAACTGAATATTTCCTATAGCCTCACAACCCCCACATTCTACTGTGTGTTACACTTATTGGGGGACTTGCTAATCTGTCCAATATCCTGCCACCAAAGCTATGACAAAAAAAAATCCTCATCATAAAATCATTTAATGATTTTAACACATTTTCACCTCCGTTCCATTTTCCCATCATTTTCTGCTACTTCATATGATATTGCAATCTATTAAAATATAGTAGTGAATACAGCGAAAGGACCAGTGTGTGAAGCAGCAAATTTCTTTATTTCTCAGACAACAGATACACTGGCAGAATCTTCCAGGTACAACTGCTTGGTAACTTTGTGTCTAATGTTAGCATGATTCTTCCAGAAAAAAGCTTAAAGAATTAAACCATGGTTACTCTGGACCAGACAAGTCAGTATCACTAGTGAAAAACATTCATGTAAATCATTTTCATCACTGTTACAATGTGCCTTAGCAGCAAGGAAAACAGGTCCATGGTCACAAGAGTATGAAAGAGGCATCAAGGAGCACAGTTTTCCAACTTATTAGCAGCCAGTAAGCATCAACACAGGAAGCGACCAAAGACAATAAATACCTTCCAAGACATGTTCACAATGACCATGTTCCTTTACAAGTGCCTCACCCCTTCCATGCACACCCATCAATCAATTAACTCATTGATTAAAGCCCTCAGGGTCCAATCACTTTTCAGATTGTATATATTGTTCTACCTTTGAACATTGTACTTCGGAACAAAATCTTCATCAAAGACCCACGACTGACATTGCAAACCCATTTCACCACAGAATTCTTTATGTTACAAAATGTGATAGGATCTATCTGTCTCTTTAAGGGTATCTCTGTCTAGCAGTTACAAATCAGAACGTCCAGGCCAACAGAATCATCACCACCATGAGCTTTTTTTTTTTTTTTTTTTTTTTTTTAATATGAGTTCAAGAAGAAGGAAAATGCAATGCAAGTTAAGGGTCTTGATCCCCTATCCATCCATCTTAAAGCCATAGGGTGGACCCAGAAGTTTAGGTCAAAAGTGTAAATTTCACCTATACTACAAACAACTGTGATGATTTCTAGCCATCTCCAGTTTCAGTGTGGTATTTAGTCCCACCATCTACATCAAGGCATATTGCCTAATGTGAAATAATGCCAGCTGTTTATTGCAAAAACCACTATGTGTTGACTTGGATGTAAAATGAGACATCTATAATATAGATACTCTTGTACACGTACACATACTCACAGAAAGAGGCAAGAAGTAGAGGAGCTGAGTCTTAGGATCCCTCAATGAAGAGATAGTGGAAATCTTGTAAGGCAGAGAGGTCATTGAGACACTGTATGTCTCTATCTGCACAAAATCAGGCCAGTCTGCCTTCCATCAATGAGTTATAGGTTCTCACTATCCATCATCCCCATTTGAGAAGGTATGGACAGTTAATGAAAGATGGAGAGTCAGTTTTCATCAAAGGTATGCCCTTTGAAGGTTATAGGTTGGCCAGGCACTACTGGTAGCCCCATATCCAAGATTTTATGGGCAACACAATTGATTTGAATGGGTTTTATCAAAAGGGAGAAAAGGAGACATGAATTTGGAAGGAGGATTTAGGTGAAATGGATCTGGTTTTGGTTCGGGAGGAGTTATTAAGAGAACTGGAAAGTAAATTCCATCAAAATATATTGTATGAATTTCTCAAGTTATTAATGAATGTAGTTCTTAATATACAATATCTGTACTGAACCTATACAGACGACTTATATTTCCATCTCCTAAATAACAAACCCTTGTATAGCAGTTTCATTACATTAAGGGCAAAAGTAATCCAGAAATTATTTAAAATAAAGAAGGATCAGAGGTGATGGCCAAGGGGCAAATTCATGTGTGTGTTCATTTACTTACAACACCAGTGCTTAGGATTTTTTGGAGGGGCAGAGACAGGAAGATGACTGTGGCTTCCCGAAAGCCAGCCTCAATATTAGCTCAGCAGGAAACCCTATCAAAAGCAGATAAATTAGGGAGTGAAGGAGCAAATCATACTATGCCCTTCCCTAGCCTCTGAACTTACCTGTACAGATCTGTGTGCAGAAAAACATGAATATAATTAAAATATACAAGAGCTTATCTTGCATAGCTTATATGCAGTGTTTTGTTATCTTAGCCTAGAGTCCTGAGGACTTTATATCATTACAGTTCCTGAAGCAAACTCCCCAGATATAGCGGATGGGTATATCTTGTTACTATGCAAAGAGACCTCAGTTAAATGTGTGTGTCAGTGACTCCAAAACACCTTTCCTTCTCTACCTTCCTTTATATGGCACAGAACGACCTGTAAATAATTAAAATATGAAAACAAAGCTTTTTCACGAATTTAGGCTTGTGTTAAAATAATATTTATAACATTTTATTGAATGGAACAGAAATCTTCAGCTCCCAGAAGAAATACAGTGAATCCTGTAGGCTTCTGTTTTGTCCCATTATGAAAAAAATTAATTGCAAATCGACAGTTCCCACACTTTTAACTAAATCAGGATGAAGGGATATGTTTCCATACAAATAAGTAATGCCAAAGTGATTAATCAAGTAGAAATGTGGCAGGGTTAGGATGCCTTTGGCTGATGTGACAATGATGACTGATTAGTCTCTTGTTATGCAAATAACCCTAACCTCTAAGAAAAGAAAAGTAATGATATAAAATATTCCAAGAAGTGGCATGGAAAATTATTACTTGATTACAATTTCTTTTACATACTTTATTAGTTTGAATAATTGTGGC